>NW_024870905.1:6777500-7307500 GCF_019054845.1 Dipodomys spectabilis
TTCTTATATCAGGTCCAGCTCCTTTTTCTTTTTTTTTTTCCTTTTTATTTTGGGTCCGGTCGTGGGGCCTGAACTCTGGCTGGACACTGTCCCTCAGCTCTTCAGGTGAAGGCTAGCGCTCTACCACTTGAGCCACAGGGCCACTTCTAGCTTTTTTCTTTTTGCTTATGTGGTGCTGAGGAATCGAACCCAGGGACTCATGCATGCAAGGCAAGCACTCTACCACTGAGCACATTCCCAGGACCCCAGCTCCTTTTTCATAGCCATAATTTCTTAATGGAATTCAGAGGTCCTTTGCATGATTCTCCAGAGCTATGAACACATTTTCCATGTGGTTAATGTGATTACTTAACCTGTCATTTAAATTTTCCAGGTGGTTAATGTGCTTACTTAAGCTTTCATTTTTCTATCATTCTCCTGCTTGGACATCCCTTTTCCTAATGTCCATTTTGCTTGCATTAATCTCACTGATCTAGTCCTAGAGGGTCCTACTGCCATTTTCTAATGAATTGTACTGTCTTTGCCAAAGGTTTCTTGATCCCTATTCTGGTGCTCCTACCAAAACTCAAACTCCCTTCTTAGACTCGTTTTTTTTTTTTCAGGGTGTCTCTGTTATCCAACATCAACTGGGCAACCACTTTATCTCAAAACCTTCTAACTTTTCAAGCTTTCTTCTAATATCTGTGGCTGACTGCGTAACAAAGGCCATATTTAGGGCTCTTTGATTCTCCAGGACTTAAAGATCTATAGCCTATAGGTCCTACAGCCTTCTGGGAGAAGTTCAGATAAAGCATTAGGGTATTCACTGGGGAACAGTACCATCTCACTCACCTTAGATTGAAGACTTGGCTTTCTAGGCACTGCGGCATCCCTGCTAGCTGAACCTGGAAATAAATGGTAAGCACCTCCATACCTCAACTGCTGTTAGTCTCAACTTGGGTAAGTCTGAGGAAAGACTTGTTCCAAATAGTCTGGTTCAATTGTGGGGTTACTGTCTGGTCCAAGGACCACCGTCAATCACCGACAGTATTCACTCCTTTTTCTACCAGGTGAAAAGCACCTGTAAAATTTGAGGACAGTCATCCCAGATGTGCTTGTGTGTGAAAATTACTGTCTCTAATGAGGTAATGAGTCCCTGTTTGTTTGTTTTTTTCTGAAAAAGATGGATTTTTCTGTTTCCAGTTATACAGGTACTACTTGTAAAGGGAACATATATTAGAAAGGAGTCCGGCCCACCATCTCCATGTTCCTCTCTCAAGGGTAATAAGGGTAACATACCACATTGTACCACGTCAGTCTGGTACAAGTAACCACTTTTGGTATGGGAGGACTTATTAGAGTTGCTGATGCAAAGAATAGGAAAGAGAGTACATCAGTGCATCTTCCTCTGAGGGATTCTGTAAACCTGGGGGAGAATATTTTTTGGATATGACAACCTAAGGCCTTGTTCTCCCATCCTGAGAAAAGGAGTAAACAGGTGCATACAGGACACAGATAGAACTATCAGCATACATACAAAGACCAAGAGCCACAGACACTTAACCCACATGTCCCATACCTCTCAATGTTGACCTCTACAGGAGGTCCCAGATGACAGAGAGAACATCCCAGATTGCCTCTTGAGGCAGCCACAGATGACCTCTGGAGGATGTCACATATGTCCTCCCTAGGAGGCCCTAGATGACCTCTCATGGAGGTTCCAAATGGATTCCCAAGGAAGTGTCAGATGATCTCCAAAGGAGTTTCCAGATGTCTTTTCAATGAGGCTGAGATTACCTCTCAAGAAGCTCCAAGATGGCCACTCAAGGAGGCCACATATGAACTCCAGAGGACGTTACAGATAACCCTCTTGAGAAAGCAACAGATGACCTCCAGAGAAGGTCCTATATAGCTTCTCAAGGATGTCCCAGATGCTGTCCAAAGACGGTCATAGATTTCTCATCATGGTAGCCTGAGATGACCTCCCAAAGAAGCTCCAGATGACCTTAGGAGGTGGTCCTAGATTGCCTCTTAAGAAAGCCCCAATGACTACTTTTGAAGAGGTCTCAGGTGGCCTCCTGAGGAAGCCCCAGATGACCTCTGGAAAAAGTCCAAGATGGCCCCTGGAGAAGGCCCCAGCTGACCTCCAGTTTAGGTCTCAGGTGGCTTCTCAAGAAAGTTGCAGATGTACTCTTGATGAGGTTCCAGATGGCTTCCCATGGAAGCCCTACATTATCTCTCAAGTAGGTTCCAGATGGCGTCCCAAGGAAGCCACAAATAGCTTCCAGAGGGGTCCAAAACAAGCTGGCAAGCCTGCCAAGATGCACCTCTAGAGGTACATAAATGACTTTTGTCCATGTTGGCCCTCCAGAGACAAACACTCGAGGTAGACTCTCAACCCTGAAGGCTGACACTCTCATCTATGGGGATTTTTTCCTGGGGCCAAGGCCTGATGCAATCCAAATGGATTATCTCGATGGAGTCTTCAAAAATAATGATCTCTATAGTTCAAGAAAATCCATCGAGACACGTTTTCTATAATAAATGTTCTCCCAACCACCAACCCCCAAAATTATGATATCCAAAGTTCCCAACATCAAAGGGAAAGCCTCTTTTCCTTTTCTCTTTATCTCTCCTTCGCTACAGACCTATACTTTTTTTGAGGTCTTTTCCTTTTTCCCTTCTTCCAGTTCCTTCTTCTCTTTAGGACTCTCCACTCTCCACAGACTTGAACTGCTTTGCAAGGCTCGTCAGTTGCCATCCTTCACCTTCTGCCCTCCCTCAACTTCCTCTCCACCCAGGTTTTCCCCTTATGCTATCACACCACTTCTTTCCTTCCAGGACTTTTCCCTTTATCTCTCACCTTCTATTGCTCTGAACAAGCAGCCTATATAAGTCTGTACCCCTTCTCCACTCCAACTGCCTGTTTTCAACTATCACATGCCAAAATGCCCACAGCCCAATCATTTCTTTACAGCTCAACACGTGGTGATTTATGCACCAGTCCCTCCCACAGGATGCCTCACCTTCTTTGGTGGCATTCATTGTCCTCTCCAGCTGGCCAGGAGATGGGCCCATACTGATTATCAGACCCTGAAGACAATCGGGCCCTGCTGATTATTACAGTATCCTCCTTGTGAACTAGTAGCAATTGAAATTGGAAATTTGATTGTGGTATTACAAACTCGTTGTGACATCACAATCCCATTTGAAATCATCACCGCCACGACATCACAAAGCCATTGTGACAACATTGTCATTGTTACATCATGATACGATTGTGACATCTCAAATCTATTAGACCTCTTAGCTCCTTTGAAAATCACATACCCTTTTCAACATCACAGTCCCTTTGTGTATCCATATCCTTGTTGTTATGTAATGACAATTGAGATCAGACATGCCATTATAACATCCAAAAGTGTTTGTGACATCCTCAACAGTGTGACATCACATTTTCATTATGAGAGCATCAGCTCATTTTGACATCACCAAACTCAATGACAGAATCGCATTTTGACAATTCTCGTTGTGACATCTTAGACACATTGTGAATGCCTATTCTGTGATTTCATTGTATTTCAAATGTGGCATGAGAGTTGATACCAGAAACGCAATTTTGTGCCTACAAACCACTTTGACATCATAATCACTTTGTGACATCATAGTTCCATTGTGATATCACTAACACAATGTGACATCACAAAGCTCTCCTGTCCTCATAACTTTTGTGACATGCTGACATTGTGATATCTTAGACCTTTTTGCCCTCATAATTTGTTTTCAACCTCAAATTTCATGTATGACTTGAGATAACAGAAATCAACTGTGACATCATGACCACTGTGACATCACACTGACAGATGTCATGATCATCGTGTCACATTGTGACATCACAAAATGTTTTGATTTCACCATTAATTGGTGATGCAATACGGTAAGGGGTCTATGATGTCACAATTGGTTGGTGATATCCAAATGGCAAAATAGATCTCATTTGTCATGAAATCACAGAGAATATGAGTTTACAACAGACTGTGGTATCTCCAAAGTCATGTGTTTTCCCAAATGTTATGAAGTCCTAGGAGGATTGTGATGTCACAGAGTGACACAATGTTTATGATGTCTGTCAGTGTGATGTCACAATGGTCATGATGTCACAGTGGATTTCTGATATCATATATCATAACTGCAATATTATAAGGTTGAAAACTGATTACGAGCTCATAAAGGGCCTAAGACATCACAATTGCTGCACATCAAAGACTTATGAGGACAGGGCAGGTTTGTGATATCACAGTGTGTTAGTGATATCACCATAGCACTGTGATGTCACAAAGTGATTGTGATGCCATATATTTATGAGATCACAATATATTTCTGACATCAACCCACATGCCACATTTGAAATAGAATGAAATAAGAGAATAGGCATTTACAATGTGTCTATGACATCACAATGACAATAAATGCCATAATGCTATGAGGTCATTGTAAATTGGTGATGTTGCAAGGAGGTAATTGTGTAATAATGAATATGTGTTGTCCCACTGGTGATGGGATCACAAAGGGTTTGTGATGTTACGATGGCATATTTGAATTCAATTGTCATGTATTCACAATGAGGATATGGGTACACAAAGGGACTATGATGTCACATATGAAATGTGTGTTTTCAAAGGTACTTAGGGGTCATTATAGCTTTATGATACACAGATGTGATGAGGTCACAATGGGATTTTGGTGTCATAATGATTTTTTAATATCTCAAACACAAGTCCATTTTCATTTGTTACTATTTCACAATGTGCATACAAATTCACAGACTGAGCTGGAAGTACTAATGGACATGAATTATTAAAAATGTTAGGTCATTTTAGGTTTGTGAATGAACAATGGGACAGTGATATCACCATGACAATATCAACTCATTACATCATGTCAAAATATTGTTTTGGTGTCACAATTAGTTGATGATTCCACATTGGTGGTGAGGTCACAAAATATTGGTGATGTGTTGTGCATGTCACAATGACATGATGATTCTCAATTGTCCTAACTTACAATGAGTATATGAGTTCCCAAAGGGACTGTGGTTTTTCCAAAAGTATGTGTTGTCACACATATATTGAAATCCTAAAAGGTTTGTGATGTCAGAATTTGACACAATGGATATGACATCTGGCAGTATGATGCCACCATGGTCATGATGTCACTGGGAATTTTTGATATCAAATGTCATATGTTAAATCTAATGAGGTCAACAACAGATTATGAGGACAATAAGGCCTAAGGTATCAGAATTGCAGCATGTCACAAATGAGAGGATAGGTTAGTAATATCACAATGGCAACATGATATACAAAGGAATTGTGATATCACAATGATTATGAGTTCCTGATTTGTTTATGATATTAACCTACATGCTACATTTGAAATAGAATCAAATCACAGAAAAGGCATTCATAATGTGTCTATGATGTCACCATGACAATGTAAAGTTATAAATCTATCATATCATTTTAGTTTTGTGATTTCACATTGAGTAGATGGTATAAAATGATAATGTGATGTCACAATTATGATGATCTCACAAACTGTTTTGGATGTCAAAATGTCATGTCTGATTCTCAATTGTCAATATTTTACAGTGGGGCTTTGGGTACACAAAGGGACTCTGATATCATAAAGCTATGTATTTTTCAAATGTTATAAGAGGTTATAATAGATTTGAAATGTCACAATGTGATCTTGGTATCAAAAAAAACAATGTGAATTCACAATGGGTTTGTGATTTCACAGTGGTGATGAGGTCACAATGGGTTTGTTATGTCACGAGTTTGTAATATCACAATTATTTGTCCAATTTCAATTGCTACTAGTGTCCATGAGGACACTGTAGTAACCAGCAGTGCCCTATAATCCACGAGAACAGATAGTCATCATGGCCTCCTAGTCTGGAACAATTGAAAGGGGAGGTTGCATGACACTGGAGGGGGCAGGACATTCTGCTGAAGGAGACAGGATGTCAAGCCCCACATAGTGAGCTGCCAAGAATTGATTTGAGCATAATTGAATACTGGAAGGCAAGAAATTATTGCAGTTGGGGAAGGGTACAGCCTATATATAAGCTGCATTTTCAGAGCAAGAGAAGGGGAAAGAAAAAGGTTACAGGCCTGGATGGAAAGAAGTGATGGGACTGTTGGAGGGCAAAGACCAGGGAGGAGAGGAAATTGAGAGAGAGCAGGAGGTGAAGGACAGCAACTGGCCACCTGGACAAGGCAGGGCAGGCTGTCAAGAGCAGAGAAGCCTGAAGAGAAGAATTGAATGGTGGAAGGAAAAAATGAAAAGACCTGAAAGTTAGGACAGATCTGTAGAGAACGAGAATGAAGCGAAAGGAAAAAGCCTTGTCCTTTGAAGTGTGGAGCTTTGGAGATCATTATTTTGGTGGTTGGTTGTTTGCAGACCAGTTGACAAATGGCTGAACTGCTCTTTAGAGGTCTGAGGGTTCATGGTTGAGACTGAATTTACCTCTCCGCATCCAGCCCGGCCAAGGTAGTCACTTGTTACAAAATTTATGAGGACAAGTCAGGTTTGTGATGTTACATTGCATTAATGAT
Source organism: Dipodomys spectabilis (assembly GCF_019054845.1). Taxonomy (NCBI): domain Eukaryota; kingdom Metazoa; phylum Chordata; class Mammalia; order Rodentia; family Heteromyidae; genus Dipodomys; species Dipodomys spectabilis. The sequence goes on from NW_024870905.1 coordinate 6,784,100, forward strand.
ATCACAATGTCAATATGAAGTCACAAAGGGAATGTAATGTCAAAATGATGGTGTGGTCACAATGGGTTTCTGAAATCAACCTATATGCCACATTTTTGATAGAATGAAATCACAGAATAGGCAATCGCATTGTCTCTAGGACCTCACAATGAAAATGTGATGTCATAATGCCATGATGTCATTGTCATTTTGGTATGTAACAATGGGCTGATGGTATTATAACAACAATGTGATCTCACTCTGGAGATGATGTCACAACACGTTTGTAATGGTACACTGGCATGTCTGATGTCAGTTATCTTTGTTCATAATGACAACATGGTTACCCAAAGGGATCATGATATCACAACACCATGTGTTTTTTCAAAGGTGCTAAGCGGTCACAACAGTTTTGGGATGTCACACGGTGATCATGATATCACTGTAGCAATATGATGTCACAATGGGTTTGTGATGTCAAGTGGTGATAAGGTCACTCTTGAATAGTGATGTTGCAATGAATGTGTAATATCACCATTACATGTCCAATTTCATTCTACTAGATCACAATGAAGATACGAGTTCACGTAAGGAGCTAGAAGTCAGAAAGGCCATGAATTTTGTAAAATATTATGAGGACATAATAGGCTGGTGAAAATGCAATGAGACAGAGATATCCCACTGGCAATGTGATGCTACATTACATGAGATAGTATTCTTTTGAAGTTACAAATGGTGATGCCATACAGGTGATGAGATCACATAGGTTTTTGATTTCAAAATGGGATGGTGATGTCACAATCTCCTGCCAGATCTCTAATTGACAATGAATATATAAGTTCACAAGTGTTAATGATGTATCCAAAGGCATATGTTGGCACAAATGTAATGAGTCTTAACATGTTTGTGTTGTCCTCATGTGACTCAGTGGTCAAGAAATCTGGCAGTGTGATATCACAGTGGTCATGATATCACAATGGATTTTTGATATCACATGTCATGCCTGAAGTATTATGAGTTAAACAATTTATGAACTCAGCGAGGCCAAAGAGATCACACTGGCAGCATGTCAAAAAATGTATGAGGATAAGACTGTTTTGTGATGTCACAGTGGGTTAGTGATATCATAATGGCAATGTGGTGTCATCAAGGTATTGTGATATTATAATGCTTATGTGGTCACAATGTATTTCTGATATCAACCCACCAGCAATATTTGCAATAGAATGAGATCACAGAATAGCACATCACAATTACATGTGATTTGATATCATTGTTGTTTTATGATGTCATAATGGGCTGATGTTATCATAATGACAATGTGATATTACACTGGTGATGATGTTACAAAGGTTTTGCGATGTTAAAATGGCATGCCTGATCTCAGTTGTCATTAGCTCAACATGAGGATATGAGTACACAAAAGGCCTGTCATGTCACAAAAGCCATGCTTTCTTTCAAAGCTTCTGAGGTGATAATAGTTTGGGGATTTCACAATGTGATCATGTTGGTACAATGGCAATGTAATAACACAATGAATTTGTGATGTCTCCGAGGTGATGAGGTCACAAAGAGTTAATGATGTCTCATCAAGTTTGTAATATAACAATGAAATATACAATTTCAATTTCTTCTAATTCACTATGAGGATAGTATAATAACCAGTGGGGCCAGAATTATCTGTGGGAGCTGATATTCATTGTAAATTCTTGGCTTGGCCCCCTGGAGAGTGTGGGGAATGCCGCCAAAGGTGGAGGTGTCAAGCCTCACACGGTGAGCTGTCAAGAAGTGATTGAGCATTGGGCAGTTTTGGAAATGATGGTTGAAAACTGCTAGGCAGGAAATCCGTTGGAGGGAGGAGGGGTACAACCTATATTTAAGTTGCATTTTCAGAGCATTGTAAGGGGAGATAAAAATGGGAGTTACCCGGAAGGAAGAAAGTGGTGAGACAGCAGGAAAGGAAAAACCTGAGAAGAGAGGAAGCTGAGGGAGAGCAGAAGGTCAGCAAGTGGTCACTGGGACAGAGTAAGGCAGGCCTGTGGGGAGTGGAGAGGCCTGAAGAGAAGAAAGAAATGGTGGAAGTGAAAAAGGAAAAGACCAGGAAGGAATGACAGGTCTGTAGAGAAGGAGGGAAGAATGGAAAAGGAAAAAACCTTGCCCATTGAGGTTTGGAGCTTTGGAGATGATAATTTTGTGGTTGGTGGTTTCCAGACCAATTAAGAAAGGGTGGGGTTGCCCATTGGAGGTCTGAGGTTAGGTGGTCATGGGTGCTCTTGAACCTGGGTATCCAGTCCAGGATAAGGTAATCACAGTCCCCTTTCTAGTGAAAAAATTGTTTGTTATATTAAATGTGACTGGATGGTTTGTCTCCTCGCCTTAGAGGTCATATGTACATGAGTTCACAGAAAGAGCTTGAAGTCTCAAAGTCCATGAATTTTCTAAGATCTGATGAGGCCATAACAGGTTTGTAAAAACATAATGGGAGAGTGATATCACAACAGCAATCCACAATATCATGTCAAAATAATGATTTGATACAACAATTAGTTGTTGATGCCATTCTCGTGATGAGGTCACAATAAGTTTGTGATGTCACAATGGGTTCACAGTGTCAGAGTGGCATGGGAGATCTCAACTGTCATTAATTGGCAATGAATATATGAGTTCAAAAAGGGACTGTAATGTCTCCAAAGGCATGTTTTGTTAGAAATGTGAGGTCACAATGTGACAAAATAGTCAGGACAACTGGCAGTTTGATGTCACTGGGGATTTCTGATATCACCTGTCATACCAGAAATATCAGATTGAAAACAGATTATGAGCTCACAAAGGGCCTAATATATGGCAATGGCAGTGTGTCACAAAACTTATAAGAACAGGACTGTTTTGTGATGGCACAGCAGGTTAATTATATCACATTGGCAATGGGATGTTACAAAGGATTGTGATATCACAATGGTTATATGGTCAAAATGGGTTTCTGATATAGAATGAATTCACAGAATAGGCTTTCACACTGTTAAGTCTATGATGTAACAATGTCACTGTGATTTATATTGCTATGATGCCATTGTCGTTTGGTTATGTCACAATGAGCTGATGGTGTCATAATGACAATTTGATGTCATTGATGATTTATGATGTTACAATGGTTATGAGGTCACATTATGTCTCTGATATTAACACGCATGTCAAATTTGAAATAGAATGGAAAAGCTGGGCGCCGGTCTCTCATGCCTGTAATCCTTGCTACTCCAGACACTGAGATCTGAGGATCGCAGTTCAAAGCCAGCTCAGGCTGGAAAGTCTATGCAAATCTTATTACCAATAAAAACCATTTGAAAACCAGAAGTGGCTCTGACTCAAGCGATAGAGTGCTCGCCTAGAGCTGAAGACCAGGGACAGTACCCAAGCCCAGAGTTCAAGCCCCACGACCAACAAAAAAAAATATTAAAAACAGGCATTCACGATCTTTATAACATCACAATGACAATGTGATTTCATAATGCTATCTTGTCATTGTAGTTTTGTCATGTCAAAAGTAGTTGATGCTGTCATAATGACAATGTTATGTCACTCTGGTGATGTCACAAAGGGTTCATGATGTTAAATTGGCATGTCTGATATCAATTGTCAATTCATAATGAAGGTATAGTTCCACAAAGGAACTGTGTTTTCACGAAGGGCATGTGGCTTTTCAAAGGTGATAAGAGGTCCTAATAGGTTTGGGATGTCACAATGTGATAGTGATGTCAAATGGCAATGAAAGCTCACAATGGTTTTGTGATGACACATTGGTGATGATATCAAATAGTTTTGTGAAGTCACATCTCATAATCACATGTCCAATTTCACATGTCCAATGAGGATATGAGTTCACAGAAGAAGACAAGTATAAATGGTCATGAATTTTCTAAAATGCTATGAAGACATACTAGGTTTTTGAAAACACAATGGGACAGTGATATCATGATGGCAATGTGATGTTGCAATAGGATGACTTAATATTTTGATATCATAATTTATGATGCCACATTGATGAGTTCACAAGAAGTGTGTGATGTCACAATGGGTTGGTGATATCAAAATGACACATGTGATTTCAATTTTCATTAACTCACAATGAGTACATGAGTTCACAAAGGGACTCTGATGTCTCCAAAGGCATGTATTTTCACAAAAGTGATGAAGTCCTAACAGGTGTGTGTTGTCAGAATGTGACAAAATGCTCATAACATCTATCAGTGTGATGTCACCATAATCTGGATGTCACACTGGATTCAAGTATCACATTTCATACATGGATTGGATTTGAGAGGATTGGAATTTCACAGTGGCTTAGTGTTATCACTATGGAAATGTCGGGTCACAAAGGGATTGTGCTATCACAATGGCTATTAGATCACAATGTGTTTCTACTATAATAGGTTTGTGCTGTCACAATTGGTTGGAAATGTCACAATGGCATGCCAGATCTCAAATGTCATTAATTCACAATGAAGATATGAGTTCACAAAGGGACTGTGTTGTCTCTAAAATCATGTGTTTCACAAATATGATGAAGTCCTAACAGATTTGTGAATACATAATGTGCCACCATGGTCTTGATATATATCAATGTGATGTTACAATGTTCATGATGTCACAATGTTCATGATGTCAGAGTCAATTTCTGATATCATGTCATACCTGAATTATTATGAGTTTCAAAAAATTATAAGCTTACTAAAAGCCTAAAAGATCTTAATGGCAGCATATCACACAAGTTATGACTTAGTTATGACCTCCTCATCAGTATGGCATCACCAATTGTGACATCAGAACATTATTACAACATGATATTTGGACATCACATTGTCATTGTGAAATCACTGTCCCGTTGGGTTGTCACAAAGTATAACCTCACACTATGAAGCTTCTTCTATCAAATGGTATCCTCATATTGAAATATGAGTAATTGAAATTGGATATATCATTCTGATATTACAAACTGTGACATCACAAAGCCATTGTGAACTCATCACCACTGTGACATCAAAAACCCAAAGGGACATCTCATTCTATTGTGACATTATGGACCACATTGTGCCATTCCAAAACTATTATGACTTATAACCACCTTTGAAAACACACATGGCTTCTGTGACATCACAGAAACTTTTTTGTATCCATAACCTCATGGGGAACTAATGACAACTGACGTCAGACATAACAAGGAAACATAACAAATCCTTTCTGACATCATAATTGTGATATTATGTTGCCATTATGACACCATCAGCTCATTTTGACATGTAAAACTACAATGACATCATAGCATTGCAACATCACATTGTTATTGTGATGTCATAGACACGTTGTGTTTGCCTATTATGTTATTGATTCTATTTCTAATGTGGCATGTCAGTTGATATCAGAAACCCATTGTGTGTTCATGACCATTTTGATATCATGATGGCTTAGTTCCATCACATTGCCATTGTGATGTCACGTTGCCAAAATGATGTAACAAAGGGATTTTGATGTGACAATGTTGTGAAATCAAAATGAGTTTCTGATATCAACTCACATGCCACATTTCAAATACAATGTAATCACAGATTAAGCATTCATAATGTGACTATGATATCACAATGATATAATGGCAAATGTTATAATGTCATTGCCATTTTGTGATGTCACCATAAGCTAAAGATGTCATAACAACAATGTGATGTTACACCAGTTATGATGTCACACAGGGTTTATAATGTTACAATAGTTATGAGGTCACAAGGTGTTTCTGATATCAACTGACTTGCCACATTTTAAATAGAATGAAATCACAAGATATACATTAACAATGTGTCTAAGACAGCAAAATGGCAATGCGATGTCATAATGCTATGTGGTCACTGTAGCTTGTTGATGTCACAATGTGCTGATGGTGTCATAATGATTGATATCACACTGGTGATGATGGCACAGATGGTTTATGATGTCACAATGGTATGTCAGATCTTAATTGCTATTAGTTTACAGTGAGGACATGAGAATAAAGTTACCATGACATATACAAATGAACTGTGATGACACAAACGCCATGTTTTTTTTGTGAAAAGTGCTAAAGTTCCTAACAAGTTTTGGTTGTCAAAATGTTAATGATATAAAAATGGGTTAATGATGTCAAAACTAGTTTGTAAGATTACATATTATTTCAAATTTCAATTGCTACAATTTCACAATGATACAAGTTCACAGAAGGAGCTTGATGTCCCAAAGGCCATGCATTTTCTAAGATGTGATTAGGTCCTAATAGGTTTGTGAAAGCATGATGGTACAGTAATATCACAATTGCAATATGATGTCAAATTCTAATTAATTGGTGATGCCATAATAGTGATGAGTTCAAAATTGTTTTGTGATGTCGCAGTAGATTGATGATGTGACAATGGCATTCCAGACCTCAATTGTCATTAACTCACAATGAGTATATAAATTTAGAACGGGCTTGTGAGGATTCCAAAGCATCTGTTGGCACAAATATGATGACGTCAGAACAGATTTGTGGTGACAATATGACACAATGGTCATTACATCTATCAGTGTGATGTAACTATGCTTATGATGTCAAAATATATTTCTAATATTTCATGTTATTCTTGAAATAATATGAGGTCGAAAATAGATTGAGCTATCAATGGGCCTAACATAACACAGTGGCAACATGTCACAAAACTTTTGAGGACAGGATATGCTTGAGTTGTCACAGTTGTTTAGAGATATCACAACTTCAATGTCACATCACAAAGGGATTGTGATGTCACAATGGCTATGAAGTCAAAATGTGTTTTTGATATGAACCCACATGCCACATTTGAAATGTAATGAAATCACATAATAGGCATTCATAATGTATATATGATGTCACAATGACAATGTGATGTCATAGTGGTATGATGTCATTACAGATTTGTGATGTCACAATGAACTGATATTGTCACAATGACAATGTGATGTCACACCGATGATCATATTGTAAATACTTTGTGATATTTCTTTGGCATATCTGATGTCAATTGGCATTTCACAATGAGGATATGGATACACAAAAGGACTGTAATGTCACAAAGGCCATGTGTTCTTTTTCAAAGCTGCTAAAGATGATAATGGGTTTGGGAGGTCTCAAGGTGATTGTAATGTCACAACAGCGATGTGATATCACAATGGCTTTGTGATGTCACCTTGGTGATAAGGTCACAATGGACAGGACCAGTTTGTGATGTCACAACAGGTTACTATCACAGTGGCACTGTTATGTCACAAAGGGATTTTCATGTCACAATGGCTTTGAGGTCACAATGGATTTCTGATATCCACCAATATTGCTCACTTGAAATAGAATGAAATCACAGAATAGGCATTCACAATATGTCTATAATGTCACTTGACATATGATGTCATAATACTATGATATGTAAGTTTAGTGATGTTAAAATGGCATGTCTTATCTTAGTCATTAGATTACCATGAGGATCCCAAAGGTTGCTATGTGCTGAGTCCTTCAAAAGGCTCATTGTGCTAAGTCCATTACACAGGGTTCTTTGTGCTATTTTTTAAAATTGTTCTGAGTCCTTGCGAGTAGGTATCCCCAACAATCTCTCTCTCTCTCTCTCTCTCTCTCTCTCTCTCTCTCACACACACACACACACACACACACACACACACACATAGAGGGACACCGTGCACCTGCTTGGTGTGTGGGGTGGATGGAGAAGAGTCCCCCAGCGGTTGGGCTGAGGGGAGATTCGATCCCCCCCCGGGCAGCTGCTGGGGTTGGGGGGAAGCCCTGACCTGAGGTGAGGCTGCTTCTGCCATGGTCTGGTAGCCTTAGGGCAGAGTCAGGACAGCACAAAGCCAGGGATGGGGCATGGCTGAGGGAGGGAGGAGGCATGACCCAGGGGAGGACAGGGTGTGGCTGAGGGGGCACATATCTGCTGCAGCCAGGGGCACACATGGGCTGGAGCACTTGTGCAGCGGGGGTGGGGCAGCCCCAGAGAGAAGTGGGGGCAGAGAGAGAGCAGAGAGAAGAGCAGGCTCATGCACCAGGGATGGCGGCCTCAAAGACTCTGCTGCTGTAAGAGCATTGGTCTGGGCCAGGAGCACAGGGCACAGGAAACCAGCACATCAGGCACATCCCTCTCACAATTGCTGCATGCTGCACACAGAACCACAGCCTACAGATTCTCCCAGCAGCACAAGTGAGTGGCCGCCCGCAGGTCAACACCTTGCGACCTCCCCCTATCACTACCACTCCCTCCCCTGCAAATCCTGCCTTCCCTCTTGTGTCCCAACCATGCCTCCCCAGCACAGGCAGGACAGCCCTGACTCTGCCACAAATGCGACCCAGAATTGGGGGGTTGAGGAGTGGGTGTTGACTCTGGGAACTCACCCCCACCCTAGTGGCCAGTATCCCTGGAAATGGGGAGATGTAGGAATGGGTGAGAAGGGGTCACCACTGAGCCCCTGGCTGGAGCAGTGGGAGCCACACAGTCCCACATCTGTACCCTTCCTCTCCCTGGTGGGAACCTGGTGGCTTTAGTTAGAGGTGGGGAATATCACCAATGCACCTGCCTTATTGGGTCTTTTCCTTTTTTTCTGGGAGTGGGGGATGTTGGATGCAGAAGATAGGCCTCTCTTTCTGTGTGAGCACTTGTCTTCTGTGCTCGGTCACCCTTTCATCTGAGGAGGGTCCCAGAAAAGCCCACTAGGGAGATGAGTGCACTGGGGGTCAGATAGTAGGTGAATGTATGGAAGGAACACACACCCTCAGACACACATAGACCCTGCCTATCCCCACACCCCAACTGTCAAAAGTACTCACAGGGTGATCACATTTCCCAGCTCTGCCAGCATCTGCTGGTGCTCCCTATCCATCTCGTCTCCTTGTCCTCCCGAAGAATCTGCCCAGTTGCCCAGAGGCATCTAGGCTGGAAGTAGGAGACTGTCCATGTATGTAGCCTTTAGGACCCCATCCATTTCCTCAACACCGCCCCCACCCTGGGTCAGACACCCCCCTTGGGACCCCATGACCCACTGCTTGTTTCAGTCCTGCTCTGGGGAGCCACCTGTCTGGGGATTCCTTCACCCAGCGTCCTGGCCTAGGGCTTTGGTGAATGGGGAGGTAAGGCTGGTTGTTCGCAAGGGGAAGGGTCTGGCCCTGGAGAAGGGGAGATCCGGGGTCCTGCTGTGTCATTAGAGTGGTGCTCCCCTTGTGTGGAAGCCCTTGGTTCTGACAAGGGAACGGAGAATGGGAACCCACGTGATCCAATGAGGAGCCAACAAACTTAGGAGAGGTACTACTCTGAGTCTGCATGTGTGTGTGTGTGTGTGTGTGTGTGTGTGTGTGAGAGAGAGAGAGAGAGAGAGAGAGAGAGAGAGAGAGAGCAGTGAGAGAGAGACAGAGAGAGAGAGAGAGAGAGAGAGAGAATCTTTCTCCTTGTACAGCCTGACTGTCCTCAGGTGAGTGATCAGTTGGCAAATTGCAGGTGCTGCATGGAAGAGTCATCTGTCACCATTCTGGAGTTGTATGTGTGTGTGTGTGTGTGTGTGTTTGTGTGTGTGTGTTGGGAAAGCAGGAAGATGAGAACAATGAAAATATATTTAAGTCACCATGTCTAAAAACAGCAAAAGAATTTTATTTCTCTCTCTCTCTCTGTGTATTTGTTGTTGTTTTGCTTGATCAATACCAAGTACAAGCCCAGCCACAATTTTTGTTTTCTCCTTCACAGTTTCATGGCTCCTTTATGGAAGATTTCAGTAGACATTACTTTCATCCCCTTTCCACTTCTCTCTTCCCCATTTCATTTAGCCCACAGTAACTGCTGGGCCTGAGTGGGCCTCCCCCAGAAGAACTGTGTGAACCCTGGACTGGAGTGGACTCCTGTCCTTCTATCCCCAGCCAGAATTTTGGTGAGGCGAATGAGATCACAGCCACATTCTTCCAGCCAGACACTTTGCTCTTGTGTGTTTAGTGGGAGGTAATTCAAGGGTTTGGAATGTATTGACCCAACATAATTAGGGAACGAGATGAGAGAAATGATAAGGCATGGGCTGTGAAGCTATGAGGTTTTGGGGGACTGGCATATGGTGTTACATGGCAGATGGGTCACCAAGACAGTGGATGAGAGGGGAACCATATCTAGGGCATTAACCGTCTCTGTGGGAATCCTGGCACAGGGCTGCGAGCCCCCACTGGTGGAGAGGATACGCTCCTGGGGCAGTGCCCAGGGTCAATCCTCCCTGGAGTCCTGCAGAATCCAATCTGTGTCCCGCCTGGGCTGTTTCCAGCTGGGCAGTGGTAGGCAAGTCCATTCCCACTGCTGGAGCCCGCTCGGTATCAGGAGGTGGCAGTTATCTAGGGCTCGCTGAATGCCAGTTTCCGTAACCTGCTATAGGCTGTCTGGAATGAAAAGGGGACCACTGACTTTGGAAACCTTTAAGTTTGATTGGGACAAATTAAATACCATATTTTCCAGTTTTTTTTTTTAATTTAAGCTGGCAATTTCCACTAATGCCTGGGATTATGGATCAAATTAGATGTATGATTTCAGCCATCAAACAATGATGTTCAAAGCAGCACAGGCAGAGTTCCCAAGCCAGATTGTGTCCTGCTTTGAACGTTGTGCCTTGACTGTCTTTCTCTGGCAGCTGTTGTATCTCTCTAGGGTGATGACCCCACTTGAGGACATTGTGGGAAGCAGAGATTGTGATCTCGCCATCCACAGCCTGCCAGCAATGAGCAGAGATGATTCCCAGCACCTGTACTGGACTCTAGGAGATTCAGAGAACCCAGGCTGCCTCAAGAATCCTTCATCTGCAACATGAAATTTAGGGGCCAGACGATCTTGGCTGGCCCCAGAGGGAGGACAGGAGTCCCCTTGAGCCAGGCATTCAGCTCACAGCAAACTAATTCACACCTCCATGGGGAATTGAGTGCCACAGAGCTTGTCAGCTGCTGGACAGAGATCTTAGGGAAGATAGACATCCCAGAGGCCCTGGAATGTAGCGAGTACATAGTGGCTCACACCTTCAAAGCCAAAACAGTTAAGTGTTGTGGCATGAGGAGTGGGTAAGAGGGAGGAGGGACAACTGTGGGAGAGCTACATCAGGCTTTGTCCCCACCCTCCCACAGAGGATTCTTACCTGAATCAGATGGGAATTTTCTGGAGTATTGTCATAGACAGATGTTCATTTATTTAACCAACAAACCATTACAGTGTGCACCAGGCTCTGGGGGGTCATAGACAACGAAAAGTTCCAGGAATGGTTCCACAGCCCATGAAGAAACCTTGGATTGATCTGGATGCCAGTGCTTCTAGCTTGTCATCCTAGTTACTTAGGAGGCTGAGATCAGAGGATTGAGGCTTTTGGCCCGGGCAGGAAAGCCTGTAAGACTCTTGTCTTGAATTAACTACCAAAAACAAAATGCCAGAAGTGGATGTGTGGCTCAAGCCATAGACTGCTAGCCTTGAATACAAAGGCTTAGGGATAGCACCTAAGATCCGAGTACAAGGCACAGAACTGACACAAAATAAGTAAAGAGAGACAGGAGGAAAGGACAGAGGGAGAAAAAGAGGAAAGTAAGGAAGAAGGGAGAACATGAAAGCCTTGGTTTGGAGTCCCTGGATAAAGGGAGCCAAGTATTCACAATCTATGTGGGGACAGTTTCAGAGCCTAAAGCCAGTATGTAGGACCAAGCCACTGACCCCTCAAAAACTTCATGGCATCCAGGAGCTGTGTGTTCAACGACCACACAGAACCTAGGGCTTAGAGTGGGTAACCAGTTTTCAATTATGCCCAGCCTCATCGAGTTTATTTTCTGGTCAGATAAGAAGAAAGTTTCCAAGGGCTAGGGAGGTATTGGGGTGAGAGAGTTTAAAGTGGGGTCAAAATATAAGTAGGAATTTGAAGAGGGAGAATGATCTTAGGTCACGTGTGTCAGGCAATTGGAGCCATGACCTCACCTGACAACATAGACTACCAGCCTTTGATCCAGCCACACTGCTATTAAAAGTCCTGGCACCTTGGGTTCATCATTGACAACCCTGGTTCCGTTCACTGCAGGATGCCTGTGCAGTACATCCTTAGGGACTAGGACTTTCCAGGGCTCAATCTGACGATATCACTCCCGGTGTTCATTCCTTCACCAAAGACTGAGGTAAGCATGCCACTGCCACAGGACAGCCTGGGAATGAGGGCAGGAAATGGGTCTCTTGGCTGGCTCACTCTTTAGTATACATGGCAGATCTGGGATTCAGAGAGGGCAGGATGAAGGTGGGGAAGAGCTGGGTAGAGGCTGGTGGGAAAAACAGAGGCACTGGGCTCTGAGCAGAGTGGTTTCTTCAATAATACTCACAACATAGGAACATTTCTGGGATAGAGCAGCCCTTTTCACCTCCCCAAGAGGGACCTAGATTCCCCCAGTCTCCGTCCCTTGACCAGGAATCCCTTTGGTTCCCATATCATGTGGTGGATAACTAGACCTTACCTCACTGCCCAGTGTTCAGGCAGGACAGCAAGAGATCCTGAGTCTTTGAAAAGGTCAGGGGATCTTCAGTATGAGATTGTACTTGAATGTCCCTACTTGGTGCATGGTCAGTCCCATCTAAGACTGCCATGATGTAGGACATAGAATCTAGAGAATCAGGTCTGTTCTGGGAGTCCTGAGTATTATGTGTTAGCTTTGAGCTCCCGTGTGCCCACTTGCTTCCCTTTCTTGGGTGGGTCTATGCTAGAGAAACCTTGAAACTAGGGTGTGGATCTTGTCTTTTATGCTCCAAGATAGCACTCTACCATTTGAATCCCAGCTCCACTTCCATCTTTTTGGGGTGTTTAATTGGAGATAAAGAGTTCTCACGGGCTTTGCTGCTAAGTGACATCCAATGCAGACCTCAGATTTCAGTCTCCTGGGGGTAGAGGATGACAGGAATGGGAAAGTTTGTTTGGCTGGGTGCCAGTAGCTCATAGCTGTTATCCTAGGTACTCAGGAGGTTAGATTTGAGGATCACGGGTCAAAGTTAGCCTGGTCAGGAAAGACCCTGGGACTCTTACCTAAAAGGAATTGCCAGAAAACCAGAAGCTGTGCTGTGGCTCAAGCAATTGAGTGCTTGCCTTAAGCTGAAGAGATCAGGGACAGCACCCAGGCCCAGAGTTCAAGCCCCACAACATAAAAAAGAAAGAAAGAAAGTAAGACATCGTTGCCTGCAAATGATGGTGGAGGTGTGGGGGTGTGGAGAGGGTGCTATGTTTGAGAGACCAAGTGCTTGCCTCACTGTACAGATATTTGTAAGAACTCCCCATGTTTGCCCCAGTTTGAAGCCACATCTTCAAGAAGACGTGTCTTGTGACAGGCAGTGAGTGGGCGGAGGGGTGCAGGTGTGAGATAGTTTTGTCTTTATTTTCTACATTGAAGGATAGATTTGGATGCTGGGTATCAAAATCTGAAATGAAGAGTTGCAAACAGTTTGTGGACTGACGAAATGGGTTTCCTCTTTGTATATGAAAGTGGCTGAAGCCGGAAGCCACCGGTGGCTCACAACTCTCATCCTGGCTACTCAGAAGGCTGAGATGTGAGGACCGTGATTACAAGTCAGCTTGAGCAAAATAGACTGGGAGACTTGATGATAGACCACTACAGAACAGGAAGTGTTGGTTTGGCTCAAGCGGGAGAGTGCTCACCTTCAGCTGAATTGCTGAGGGACAGCACCTTGGCCCAGAGTTCAAACCCCTTGACCAACAACAAAAAAAGAGATGACTAAGTTTTCCACATAGCAGTGTGTATGATAGGAAATGCCTTGCTGGTCTATGAGACATTCCAGATATGTGTGAGGCTCAATGTTTTGTCTACAGTGGGTCTGATGTCAGTACTGCCACCTTCTAGGGGGTGGGATCTGATCCTAATTGAGGGAGTTCATGTTTCTGTTCTCAGGGACTGCTGAATCCTTGAGTTATCCTGTGTGTGTGTGTGTGTGTGTGTGTCTGTCTGTCTGTCTGTCTGTCTGTCTGACTGTCTGTGTCTGTGTCTGTGTCTGTGTGTGTTTGGAGGTAGAATAACTGGGCCTTGAACTCAAGGCCTAGGTGCTGTCCCTGAGATATCTTGCTCAAAGCTAGAGCTCTGACACTTGAGCCACAGCACCACTTGTGTCTATTTGGTGGTTCAGTGTAGATAGGAGCCTCACAAACTTTCCTGAGTGGCTGGCTTTGAACAGTGATCCTCAGATCTCAGCCTCCTGAATAACTAGGATGACAGACAGGAGCCACCCGTGATGGCTCTGTGTTTGTGTGTGTGTGTGTGTGTGTGTGTGTGTGTGTGTGTGTTTGTAGAAGTTGGTTGTTACAAGGAGTTGTTACAAGGAGTGCTGGACCCTTTGGTAACTTCTAACCGCTATCTTTGCATGGACTTTGTGGCTGAGGTCTGGGGGCATGGAAGTGTGAAACGTTTGAAGGAGACTTAGCACCTTCAAATTATAAGAGCAAGGGATATTTGTGACGGGGAACTATCTACTCCCTTGGGCCTGGTTGGTGGCAGAGGGAGCACGGGAGGACCTGTGGGTGGGGCCCATAGGAATTGGCTCCCCAGGGGGTCAAAGAGCGTGGTCAGCACTTAGTAAGGCTGTGAGCCCTGTTAGTATGGATCGTATTGGCATGCGTCAGACTCTGGGTCATCTCATCATGAAGTCTGATGGGCAAGGCCAACCCTACTTTAAATCTTGACCTGTAATCTTCAGATCTCAGCCTCCTGAGTAGGTAGGGTTATAGGCATGAGCCTCTGGCACCGGGCCTCAGATTCTTTTTGGTATATTAGGGTTTGAACTCAAGAGCTTAGGCTTTCCAATCAGGTCTTCTTCCATGGGAGCCAAGCCTTTCTGTCTTGGGCATTTCTGAGATAGAGACTCCATATATGCTCAGGCTTGGCTGGATCATGATCCTCCTGTGACAGGCAGGTGTCACCATGCCTGGTCCTCTGTAGTTGGGATGGTAGATATGTAGCGCCATGCTCAGTCATCGGTTTAGATGACTGTCCCAAACTGTTAGTGCACAGCAACCGATTTTTGACCACATTTGAAGCTCTGGGTTCGGCCTGGAACCATTGGTCCTCAGTCTCCTCACAGGACAGTTGTGAGGAAACAAGTGATCAATACGGGGAACTCTGGGGCAGGGCCAGCATAGAGGCAACGGTCATCAGATAAGTTTCTTGGCAATTCTGTTAGCATATAACAAGAAGATACCTGGAGAGGACTCAGAAGGGGCCTGTTATTTATCATGCCACAGGTATGGGATTATGAAACAAAACATGGCTCTTTTTCATCCTTACCCTATCCCCATGAGGAAGGGGATCCTTCACTGTTCAGCTTTGCAGCTGGGGAAAACGAGGCACGGAAAAGCTGGGTGACCTACTCATGACCCCCAGGTGACAGGAAGCTTGGCCTGACTTCTCTGCCATGCTCCCTAGGACAATGGGTGCTATTCAGTCCATTTCTTGTGGTGGGAAGTCCATTTATCGTCAGTCGTGGGGCTTGAACTCTGGGACTGGGCACTGTCCACAAGCTGCTCAGATCAAGTGTAGGGCTCAATCATTTGAGCCATAACACCACTTCTGATTTTCTGGTGATTCTTTGGAGATAAGCGTCTCACAGACATTCCTGCCTGGGCTGGCTAGGAACCATGATCCTCATATCTCAATGTGTAGTTACCATTGTAGGCTTGTGCCACCGGCAGCCTGCTTAAGTGTAATTCTTTCCCTCCCTCTCTCTCTCTCTCTCTGTCTCTCTGTCTCTGTCTCAGTCTCTGTCTCTCTCTCAGTAACTTGTTGAATTTGTCTTGGAGGAGTTGGCTCAGCATCCCCATGTGGCTGGGACCCAAGGTGACCCTCTCGTTCTGGAGGTAGGCTGTGTGTCAGGATCATTCTCGCTTGGACTGTGGAACTAGCTCCCTTAGGTAAGTTCCTCTTTGCCCGGGGTAGACCGTGATGGTTACTCATTGTCAGTCTGTCTGGTGAGTCCTTCCCCACTACCCTCTGCTAAGACGGTTAAAGGAAATTGGATGAGGAGGCATCGTATTGTTCAACTGCACAGCACTATCCCGAGCCTCTGATCCTCACTGCCACCTATCTGGCCAGACCCTGATTATAAGAAACTGAATTCACTCTATGTCTACTTCACGTTGTTGCAGTGTGTCATTTCGGGGAGTAGAGTCAGTGTGCAGAGGAAAGACCCCAGGTCCGACACCTCCTGGGGGACAGTTGTTCTGTGACAGCGCAAAGTCATTGCTGTTGATAAGGAGGAAGCTGGCATCAGACTGAGCCAGAACAATGCTCAAAGGTAGGTAGGCTGTTGAAGTATCAAACCCTCACAGGTCTGCTTCCCAGTCACAAAAAGGAGGATGCAGTGCAGGTAGCCAAGCACTGGCCCTAGGGGACTATAAATGGATGGTGACGGTCAGGTGCCAGTGGCTCTCACCTGTCATCCTGGCTATTCGGGAGGTTGAGTTCTGATGGTCACGACTCAGAGTCAGCCCAGGCAGGTAGGTCTGTGAGATTCTTATCTCCCATAAACTACCTCCTCACTCCTCCACGAAAAAGCTAGTTTTAGTGCTATGGCTCAAGTTATAGAGCCTCAGCCTTGAGTAAAAGAAGCTCAGGGATGAAACCGAGTCCCTGAATCTGAGACCTGGGACTCAGAAAAAATAGAAGAAATGAAAAGTGGGCACTTGTTATCTTACTACCAAAAAGGACGGATACATTCTTCTCTCTGGTACTTGTAGCCAAAGTAAGTGGCTTCCCTTGATGCTCCTCTAAACATCTCCTTCTCTCTATTATCTCTCCTGGCTTCAGTTGCAGGATAGAATTTGGATCATCCCACTTGATGTGACCTTAAGTACCCTCCCCTACCCGCCTTTCTTGGGGTGGGCATCCTGGATGTACTCACCACTGGGTGAAAGGAAAACCAGAGAGATGGGGGTAGGTATCCCTGAAACTCATACTAACATGCAAACACACAGACACACAAACACACACACACACACACACACACACACACACACACACACACACACACGCTCACCTAGGCCAATTCTGACTAGCCTTTTCCAAAGATACTTTATCTCCTTGGGTTAACTGACCTAGGAGAGGAACATGATCCCCTATAAATAACTATTTTAACTAGGGCTTGCTAGTTGACACAAGATAAACAGAAGCTCAAGGGAAAGGTTCTGGAGCCTGGCTGACACTTGACATCCTGGCTCCTCGGTAGGCAGATATCTGAGGATCAAAGATCGAAGCCAGCCAGAAGCTGGAAAGCTGATAAGACACTTCTATTCGTGGAACCACCAAAAATCCAGATGTGGAGCTGTGGCTCAAGTGGTAGAGTAGCAGCCTTGAGCATGAAAACTCAGAAAGACAGCTCCCAGATCCTCAGTTCTAGCCCACAAAAGAAATGGCCCCATTTGTTGCCCCCAGACTGCCTGGGTCTCAAGTGCCCTCTCACAGAATGTGATACTGCACTGGTTCCTGGGTAGTGTATCAGAGCCTTCAGAAATTGGGTGGTGAAAGCCAGGCCTTCGCCTTTGTGGGCTCTCAACCACACCAGATTGAGGCAGAGCATGACAAGGTCAGCAGCCTGGAGAAGATCCCCCTCTGCCAGGGTGATTAGAGCAGGCTTCATAGAGGCAGCACTTGAAAGGGGGTCTTGCTTAACAAGGAGGATAGGACAGGAAGCACAGAGAGAAAAGATGCCATAGATAAAGGACAACATAGCAGACCATGTTCTTTTCCAGCCAAGGCTGCTGGTTAGATACTCAGTAAAGATGTGCAAGACTGTCCTGAGTCAGGCCTAAGGGGTCACAGAAGAACAGCTATCCAATTTTGGGATTTTGTCTCAGCAGTAGTGGGCTCACCTAGCACACAGGAAAACCTGGGTTCGATTGCTAGGTCCCACATACACAGAAAAAGCCAGAAGTGGTACTGTGGCTCAGGTGGAAGAGTGCTCTCATCAAGCAAAAGAAGCTCAGGGGCAGCACTTTTACCCTGAGTTCAAGCCCCAGTTCTGTCAAGGTAAAACTTTACTCCAAGGGACTTGGGTGACAGGTGGATGGTGTGCCCTGTAGCACTTAAGAGATCCATCCCTGCTTTGTGTCTCCTTCTTTGACAGAGGGGATCTGGTCAGTCTTTGTGCCCTAGGCACCCCTACAACCGGTTATCAGCAACCTTCCAATGTCTTCCATTGGGACATGGAGCAGCTGGCCCCATAAATTTTCAGGTACAAGTTGGATGTGCCGGGGGGATACAAGGGAGGCCTAAGAAGTCCAAGTGGGTCTGATGTACCCCAGAAAACCAGGTCATCCAGAGGAAGCAGATGGGAGCGTAGAAAGGGGTAGTGATGTGAAGGGGGCACTTTAATGCCTATGGCCTTCCCCAGATTCTGAGCCTCCCTTTGCTGTCCCTGAGGGAGGTATAGGAGGGTCTAGGTGGTAGTGTCTAGAGGAAGACTAGTTGGAAATTGTAAAGAATGAGACACCATTGGCCATGTGCTGATGGCTCACGCCTGTCATCCTGGTTACTGGGAGGCTGAGATCCAGAGGGACATGTTTCCCAGCACAAGGAGGAAATTCCGATGAAATTCTCATCTCCAATCTCCAACCGGAAGTGGTGCCATGCCTCAAGTGCTAGAGCACTGGCCTTGAGCAAATTCATCATCAGGGACAGAACCCAAGCCCTGAGTTCAAGCCCCTCATCCAAAAAAAACAAGAGAGAAAGACACCCCTTGCTTGTCAGAGATGGTGAAGGAGTGTGGTTGCTGTGGTTGGGACACCAGGTTCTGGCCTCAGTGTACAGCCATTTCTAAGAGCTCCCCAAGTTTTCCTGAGTGTAAAGTTACCGCAGGCTGGACGTTGTCTTACCAAGAACTCCAGAGGTTGTGGTCTATTTTAGGCAGGGAGTGAGCGGATGGGAGTAGGGTTGGAGGGTAGTGTCGATTATATTCTCTGCAATCAAGGAAGAATGGCTTTGGATACTGGTGTCAAAGTCTGAAAGTGAAGGGTTGCATGTGCTTTATGGCCTGACAATTTGGATTTCCCCTGATTGTAAGAAGGTGGCTTAAAACGGGCACTGCCAGTGCCTCACAACTGTCATCCTAGCTACTCAGGAGGCTGAGATCTGAGGATCACGGTTCAAAGCCATCTTGGGTAGGAAAGTCTGTGAGACTGCATCTCAAGGGAAACACCAGGAAACTGGAAGTGGTGCTGTGGCTCTATTGGTAGAGTGCACACCTTCAGCTGAAGAGCTGAGGGATAGCACGCAGGCCCAAAGTTCAAACCCCATGACTGACAACCAAAATGCTGTGGCTGAGTTTTCATCATAGCGGTGTGTACAGTAGGAAATGCCATGCTGTTTTATGAGCCATTCCAGATGTGTGAGAGGCTCTGAGTTTTGTCAAGATTTTGTCTGAGGATGGTAGTGCCATCTTCTTTGAGTTTGGGATGTTCAGTTGCTCAGGGACTACTGAGGCCTTGGGCTACTCGTGTGTGTGTGTGTGTGTGTGTGTGTGTGTGTGTGTGTGTGTATTTTTCCCTCATCATTCTCTGCCCACTGCCTGGGTGCTTGTCTGCCTCTTCCTGACCTTGGATGGTGCCCTTCCTCAATAGCAACGTTGTCTTTAGTCCCCTATCATGGTCTACAATGAATCCCAAATTGCCAGAGACCTGCATATTCCAGCTTTTCCTTGGGACCCGTCTGGCTGTCCATATCTTTGGCATCATCCAGGGGATTCTGGGTCCTCAGGGCGGGTTGGCATATGTTCTCTCCTGCCTCTGGTAACCAGGGTGACTCATGCTGTGTCCTGTCTTTTTCACAGCTGGGCCCCTGGCTGCATTTCCCACTCCCAGTAGGCTGGTAGTGGTGTGGGGGAATATACACAACTCTATACTCATGGGAATAGGTTGTCATCCAGTTCACCACAGTTATATCTGTCATCGTATACTCAAGGAAATACATAATACATCAATGAATAAAACACAAAACAAAGATAATGACTACACCAAGCACAAGATGCTGCCCACCCATGTTTGGAAATATAGATCCTCTATTTAATTATGAATTTATCACTATATTGGCCCCCACCAGGGCTCCATCCCAGGTCCCAGGAATGGCCTAGTTCTTTAGTGGCTCATAGCCTGCTGTGCTCACCATGACCCATTCACCAATTGGGCCTGCTAGGCTTTGAGTTCAAATTCCTGCACTACCAAAAGATTCATTCTGATATGAGAAGCCTATGGTGGCACAGGTTTTCCTGTCCTGTGAATGTCCTAGGTCTCATTGAGGATGGAGAATGCTATATAGGCAACTCTTGGCCATGGGAATAGGCTGTCATCCATGTCAGCACAGGATCTGTCACCTCATATGCAATAATATACACAATACATCCTTGAAAAAGACACAAAATAGAAAGAATAACTACACTGAATGCAAGATACATATCACACCTGCAGGTAAAGAGAAATCCTATGTTTAAAAAAGGTGGCCTTGCTATTTTGTCCATTGCTGGGGCTTCAAATCAGGCTCTGCATCAGGCCTGACATTCTACTCTTCAAAGATGGTGAGCTTCCCCTTCTCCCACAGTGCAACAGAGTTACCCAGACCTGTGCTAAAATCCCAGCACTGACAAAGGTTCATCCTTATGTCAGAAGCCAGTCGTTGTGCCTTTTATCCTCTCCTGTGAGAGAATACGTAGGCAACCCTGTAACCATGAGAACAGGTTGTCATCCATGTCAGCACAGTTATACCTGTGACCATGCTTATTAAAATACAAAATACCTCCATGAATTAGAGACAAAATAACGAAAATTATTGCACTGAACACAAGATGCTGTTTACACATGTATGTCAATTTAGATCCTATGTTTAAATTATGAATTTCTGACTATAGTGGACCACCCTGGGGATCAATGTCAGATTCTGGGGATGGCCAAACTCCTTATTTGCTCACAGATTTGTATGATCACCTTGACTGATTGGCCAATTGGTTTTGCTCTGCCCTAAGTTCAGATCCCAGCACTACCAACAAGTGGATCGTGGAGTAAGAAGGAGAGTGTGAAACTTTTTTCCTTTTCTCTGAGAATCCTGGGGGTCAGGCATGATGGAGAACATTTCTACAAATCTAGATGTTCTGTGATAGGTTGTCATCAATGTAATAAATACAATGGGTTTCATCATAGTAAAATCAATGATGAATAAATGAATAAAACAAAAGATACAAGGAACAACGACACCAAACATGTATGGACTGAACATCTATAGGTAAGGATAAATCCTATCTTTACAATATATATAAATAGCATGTTTTCCAGGGCTGGGTCTTGAATTCAGGACTAGTGAACAGGCCTGACTTTTTTATCTTCATGTAAGGCGATCTTCCCCTTCATCCACATTGCTGCAGATTTACCCAGATTCTAAGTTCAAATCCAAAGCCTGTAAGAATAAACTGTGTGAATTGCAAGCCAAGGAGCTAATTTTTTTTTCTCAGCATGGGGCTTGAACTCCGGTCTTGGCAAGTCCACCTCAGCTTCGATCACCCTATGTTGGGGTGAAGCCATTGGACACGCAGGTGCTCCTGTGATCCTAGAACCCCAGGTCTTTCAGGGAAAACAATGCACAGAAAAAATGTGGCCTTTTATGTTTTCTTCCTTTGCAGTGACCCTTCTGGGTCTGAATGACACTGTTGCAAAGGGTACTTCACCTTGCATTGCTGAAGGCTGACAGACTATCAGGGAAGCCATAGGCCCACGTGGCAACCTAGGCCCTCATTTCGAATCCCTGTCCTGACACCAGCCAATGGCAGGAGATACTAAGAAACTGGTTCCCATCCAAAGGAATAACACTGGAATTTACTCAATGTCACAGTTGAATGAGTTCATGGTGCATGATGATCTTTTAAAATTAAACAGCATCATTTCAGAAGGCTGGTTGATTTTATTTAATATTTATGAAGCATTAAAAGAATATTATTACTTACAGGAACACAATAATTTCAGACACTGTGCTTTCATTAATACTTTAAGGATTTAAACAGTAACATTAATTACATGGATGCATAATGAATACTCAAGAATTGGTAGGAATATAGTCTAAATAACTGAATAATGTTTAGACATCTCTAGTACTCTATAAAGATATGTATTTATTAGCACACTGCCATGTGCATGTCCATCTGTTTTTATTTTGTTAACCCCTGGGGCTCGTTCTCATGTCCTGGGAACATCCTGGCAGCTCAAATTGCCCCAGGATGGCCTGTTGACACTCACCCATTCTGCTGGCTTCACAGGATTCTGGCCACACCCCCATTCTTTCATGCTTCTTTCTGACCAATGGGATACAAGAATGCTGGCCATGCACACATTCCATGCTGCCAGGTAGCACTGGGATTCCCTCTATTAGTTTACACCACTACCAGTAGTTGAGGAAGGTAGAGGTGGCTGAGTGGTGAGGAAGAGACTCAAGGTGACGTTGGTGTATAGTAGCCAATTGATGCTCACACCCCCAAATGGCCCTTTCCCTCCTTCATGCGGTGCCAGGTTTCAAACCTCAGGCAATGGCGTGCTGCCAGCAGGCCTAAATCCCCAACCTGTTCTCTGCCCCTAGTCATCTGCTCTGGGCCCATGTGTCCCCAATGCTGCTGCCATCGCTGCTGCCCCACTTGGAGCAGCTGCCAATAGATTCTCTCAGCAGCACAGGTGAGTGGCCGCCCCAACACCAACCCAGGTCAAACACCCCTCTGAGGGCACCATGACTCCCCTGATTGTTTCGTCTCCCGGCTCTAATGAGCCACCTTTCTGTCTTGAACATTTCTGAGATAGAAAATAAATATATGCTCAGGCTGGGCTGGATCGCAGTCCTCCTGTGAACGATGTGCTCCACCAGGCCTGCTCCTCTCTAGTTGGGATGGTAGACATGTGGCACCATGCTCAGTCATTGGTTTTGATGGATTATCCCAAACTCAGTGAACAGCAGCCGATTCTTGACCACATGTGAAGCTCTTGGTATGGCCTCAACCAATGGACCTGATTCTCCTCACAGGACAGTTGTGAGGAAACAAGGGATTTATACAGACAGAACTCTGGAGAATGGCTAGGCAGAGAGGGAGCGACCTTCAGATATGTTTTTGGCAATTCTGTGAGCATATGACAGGAAGATACCAGAAAGGGCTCAAGTGGGGCCTGTTATTAATCGTACCACAGGTGTGGGATTATGAACTGAAACATGGCTCTCTTTCATTATTACCCTATCCCAATGAGGAAGGGGATCCTTCACTTTGTTCAGTTTTGCAGCTGGGGAAATCGAGGCACAGAGAAGCCAGGTGACCTACTTATGACTTCAAGTTCAAAGGCAGCTCTGCCTGACTTCTCTACCATGCTCCCTAGGACAATGGGCGCTATTCAGTTCTTGTGGTGGGAAGTCCACTTCCTTTCAGTCGTGGGTCTGGAACTCTAGGATTGGGCACTGTTCCTGAGCTCCTCAGCTCAAGGCTAGCGCTTTATCACTTGAGCCCACATTGCCACTTCCAGTTTTCTGGTGGTTCTTTGGAGATAAGATTCTCACAGATGTTCCTGCCTGGGCTGTCTATGAACCATGATTCTCATATCTCTGCCTCCTGTTTAATTAGGATTAGAGTTCTAAGCCACTGGCACCGGATTTAACTATAATGCTGTTCACTTTCTCTCTCTCTCTCTCTCTTTCTGTCTCTCTGTCTCTCTCTCTCGCTCTCTGGAACTGATTGAATGGGTGCTGTAGGAGGTGATCCAACATCCCCAGGTTGCTGGAACCCAAGATGGCCTACTCATTCTGGTTCTGGAAGTGGGCTGTGGGTCAGGAGTGGTCTCACTCAGTGTGTTGATACATCGCCATGAGGTAAGCCCTCTGTGCCCTTGTTAGACTGT
Organism: Dipodomys spectabilis; assembly: GCF_019054845.1. Classification (NCBI taxonomy): domain Eukaryota; kingdom Metazoa; phylum Chordata; class Mammalia; order Rodentia; family Heteromyidae; genus Dipodomys; species Dipodomys spectabilis. The sequence continues at coordinate 6,808,046 of NW_024870905.1, forward strand.
GAGGGTTATTCATTGTCCAAGTAGCCTTACTGGATTTATTTTATTGTATTCTTTTCTACATCATTTTCTAGCACCTGGCCAATATTATGGTACATATTTATGGAATGAAAATATAGTATCAAATTAAGAAAGTCATTTAGGGTTCTGGGAAAGTGGCTTCATGATACGGTGATTGCCTAGCATGCATGAAACCCTGAGTTCAATTCCTCTGTACCACATAAACAGAAAAACACTGGAAGTGGTGTTGTGCCTCAAGTGGTAGAGTGATAGGCTTGAGCAAAAAAAATAAATAAATTCAGGAATTATTCCCTAGCCCTGAGTTTAAGCCCCTTGACCAGCAAAAACAAAAAACTAAACAAAACCAAAAAAACATTTAGATGGCAAATACAAAATAAGGAACCCATACTCGGAATATATAATTGCTCCTGCCATACTGACTCCTGACAATAGTCCCTAATTCATGTACTTTACTTGTATTAGGATATAGAGTTGAAAAAAAAAGTTTTGTTCATTAGGTCACAGCAATTAATGGCTTGAATGTGCTTAGATGTCAGGTGAAGATTCATTCTGGAAATTCAAAGATTCCAGGTTTTTTGGGGGGGAGGGTCAGATGGTGGGGCCTGAACTCTGGGCCTGGGCTGTCCCTCAGCTCTTCAGCTCAAGGTTAGTGCTCTACCACCTGAGCCACAGCACCACTTCCGGCTTTATTCTTTTTGCTTATGTAGTGCTGAGGAATTGAACCCAGGGCCTCATGCATGCAAAGCAAACACTTTACCACTGAGCCACCTTCCCAGCCCAAAGACTCCAGGTTTTTGAATGGTCACTGCTAATCACAATGAGAAGGGTAGTCTAAGTGAGATTTGGAAATAGTTTTGGTCATTTATGGCATCAAAACGGCAGAGGCAAATTAACAGTTGTGACAGAAGAGAAGCCATAATTCCAGAGTTAATGAATAAAGAACAGCAACTAAGGTATACCAGAAATCGTTTTAGAGAACCATTTTTGGTTATTGAACAAATAGTTATCAACTAGTCTTATTCCTCAATGCCTTTAGCATTCTAAATTTCTTAGGCTACTTCTTAATTTCTGTGTAATAAATGTATCTCCTTCTGTGCTGTTCTTTCATATCTTATCTTCTTTGCTTTCTAAAAATCTGTCTTTCTGTATTTCTCTATGAACATTTCCTGATACTAAATACACCTACACAGATGGCAGAGGATGCAAATGTAAGGGTCCCATAGCTCATGAGTCATTAATGAAACAACATGGAAAAGAGGACATATTTATTGCTACCTCAAATTTTCTGAAAAGCTGCAATGCCATCATTTGATTCAAATTTCCATTATTTGTCTACATAGTGTCATTCAGTGCACATAAGGGCAAATATGAGGTGGGTGCTGGTGGTTCATGCCTGTAATCCTAGCTAATCAGGAGGTTGAGACCAGAGGATTGTGGTTCAAGGCCAGCCTGGTCAGGAATGTTCATGAGACCCTTATCTTCAATTAACCACCAGAAACCCGGAAGTGGTGCTGTAGCTTAAGCGGTAGAGCACTCAACTTGAGCTGAAGAGCTGAGGGAATGCGCCTAGGATCAAGCCTGACAACCAACAAAAAGTGCAAATATTACCTTAAGTTTCCCCAAAAGGAAGGACAAGATCAATAATCTTCTCAAGCAGAAAAAATAATTTCAAAATGTTTCAGTGCACCTACTTTTGCTGAGTTATTTAAGTTATGGCTTCTTTGCTAGACATATTCTCTTCCTTTGAAAATTGTCAAATATTAGCTTTACAATAAACTTCATCTAATATTTCTTGTTTCAAAAGAGAAGTCTAGGCAATTGATGTCACTTAGCTTTCTTACTATCTTAATTCAAAGCCAAACCAGGCAGTTGAGTCTGTCAAACTTTTATTAAAAATTGAACACCAAAAAAACAGAAGTGGAGTTTTGGCTCAAGCAGTAGAGTAGTAGCTTTGGGGGCAGGTGGGCAGGAAAGACAACTGTTCAGGGACAGGATCCAGCCTCTGGATTAAATCCCCAGAACCAGCACAAACTAAACAAACAAGCAAACAAAAATCCCAGATATTTCTTTGGGAAATATCTTAAAGGTGTACTGTTCAGAGAAGAGGGTCCTTTTGTTGATCATACTCACTGGATCCTGCTTTTTTGGAATCCTCATTGCTCTGGAGAACTCAGGACCTGACCAAAGGAATTGATAACTGATTTCTGCATCAAGAGAGTCATCTCAGGGGTGAAATATCCATCCATAAGACACTTTAAAACCTCCATGTCTTTGTTCCTTTGCAGGAGAACACTTTTAAAACAACATTATTTCCTTTTGTTCTATGCTGGCCTTCAAATGGTTCATTATTTCCTTTTGTAATACTCTCAACTAGAAGTTTACAGAAAACTTTTATATGAGTAAAGAACACACTCTGAAAAGCCAGGGATAGAGTTTCCTTCAAGCCTTGGGATACTTTTCCTGTACAGTAAAAAGGAAAGCACAAGATAATTTGAACTTTGTTATTCCTCTATGTTCCATTCCTCTCTTGGGGTCAGTTTCCACATCCAGTAACAGTTACTTCCAGTAACAATCGATTGTGCTGCTTGAGGTATAATGAATGTTTTCTGGCTTCACTGAAATAACACTAGGACACTTTGGACCTGAGGTAACACATGTTTCAGAGACAATTTAATAAAGAGAAAATGTGAAATTTATATTGCTTATAAATACATTATACATGAGTACATTGAGCTCAAACTTTGTAAGTTCTCTGTGAATTAAGGGAATTTTAAATGGGAAGAAGGCTTTCAGAACATTCTTTTTGTGAGTGTAGGTGCTGTTCATAATTTCCCAAGTGTACATGAGCTAACAGTAAGGGAAACAATAGCAATAATAGGAGAAAGAGAAGTTCTGAGTTTAAGTATAAGGGTTCAATACAGTATAGAAGACTACAAATAAGACAACATTGAAACAATAAAGCCAAGTCCAGTATGTAGATTTATGGGAGTGATATACAGAAAGGAAGACTCCTACGTGGAACATGAAGTATGAGGCCATTCTCATTCTAAATCATGTTTGCTAATCATGCAACTTTGTAGAAAGTAGAATGGAAGAATAATCCTGTTTCCAAAGCAAGTCAGATATAAGATCATGGATGGTGTGATGGCCACAGCCTGGCTTTCACTCCTGTGCATATAGGCTGTTTGGCCATCGACATTGGGGGTGGCATAATCCGTTTATGGAACATACTGCCCATAAAAACCAACTATGATGTAAACAATGTTTGACAAGGTGTTAACTCCAAAGTTACAGTGGTTTAGCTATTTTTGGGGGGAGGAGGTCCAGTCGTGGGGCCTGAACTCTGGGCCTGTTTGCAGCGCCACTTCTGGCTTTTTTCTTTTTGCTTATGTGGTGCTGAGGAATCGATCCCAGGGCCTCAGGCATGCAAGGCAAACGCCCTACCACTGAGCCACCTTTCCAGCCCTAGCTTTTTTCTTTAAATAGTTAATTGCTTTTTAAAGTTTATCTGCTTATTTAATGTAGGAAATCAAAAGTTAATACTTGTGTTTTTTGGTGAAATTTGAAACTAGGCAATTAAAAGCACTCATTGTCCTCAAATTGAACATTTAAAATTATTAAAACTTTGTTCATATGTTTTAGTGGTCAGAAATTTGAGCCACGCATGAGAGCTCATAGTTGTAATGTTAGCTATTAGGTCTTGACTGATACAGAGGGAATTATGATTTGAAGCTAGCCCAGGGAAACATTCAAAATATTGGATCTCAATCAATATCTGAACCCAATGCATTGTGCTTTATATTTTATCTACTCAGAAAAGGTAAAAAGAAGGATAGTGGACCATGCTGGCCAGGTCATAAACAGAAAACCCTGCCATAAAAATGGATAAAGCAGGGTTGGGAAGGTGGCTCAGTGGTAGAGCGCTTGCCTTGCATGCATGAAGCCCTGTGTTCCATTCCTCAGCATCACATAAGCAGAATAAAAAAATACTGGAAGTGGAACTTTGGCTTAAGTGGTAGAGTGCTATACTTGAGCTGCAGAGCTGAGGGACAGTGTCCAGGCCCAGAGTTGAGCCCCCCCCCAAAAAAAAATAAGGCTAAAGCAGAGCTGGGTGCAGGTGGCTCATGTCTGTAATCTTAGCTACTCAGGAGTTTGAGATCTGAAGATGACAGTTCAATGCCAGTCTAGGCAGAAAAGTCTGTGAGACTCTTATTTCCATTAAACCACCAGAAAATCAGAAGTGGCACTGTGGCTCAAACAGTAGATCACTTGCCATGAGCTGAAGAGTGCAATGACAGTCTCCAGAGATCAAGCCACATGACCAACAAATCAAAAGTGACTAAACCAAAAAGAGCAGGTGTGTGGCTCATTTTTAGAGGACCTACCTTAAGTGCATGAATCCCTTAATTTAACTGCTAGTATAGAAAGGAGGAAAGGATATGAAGAAAAGAAGTAAGGGAGGAATTATGATATAATCAAATACTAGAATGGTAAGTATTAAATAAAGGCATTACAAGTATTTTATATGAAAATATACTGATTGTTTACTAAAAGGAAAATTATAAAATGTGGAATTCAGGCTGAAATACATGTACAATTTTTGTTTTTTTTGTAAAATGATACTTATGTGCCCCTTTAGTTTAAAAGTAGAAATAAGTTTAAAACAATATGAGTGGTTAGAACTGAATCATTATTTCTTATCACTTTTTCTGCTATATTCACCACTTACAAAATCGAAACAATGTTGATCACTTTAATTATTAATTCATTAATGTAATCTTTCATCTTTAGTATATAGTCTATTGTGCACATCATTTAAATGTTTGAACTATTTTTGTTTGTTTGTTTTTATCCATCATGGATCTTAAACTCTGGCCTGGGCATTGTCCCTTAGCTCTTCACCTCAAGGCTAGCAGCTACCACTTGAGGAACAATGCCACTTCTGGCTTTTTCTGCTTATGTGGTACTGAGTAATTGAACCCAAAGGTTCAACATGCAAGGCAAGCACTCTAGCACTGAGCCAACTTCCCAGCCCTGATTTCTATTTTTCCTTCAGACATGGGACTTGAACACAGGGCATGGGTATTGTCCCAGAACTCCTTTGCTCAATGCTAGTACTCTACCCTACCAGTTTAAACCACAGTGTCATTTCTTGTTTTTTAGTGGTTAATTGGAAATAGCAGTCTCATGGGAACTTTTCTGCCCAGGTTGTCTTTAAACCACCCTATTCATTTCTCAGCCTCCTGAAAAGGTAGGATTACAGGCACGAGCCACCTGAACCCAACTGCTCATTTTTTGAAAAAAATGTTATATGTTTAGTTCCCCCTCAAATACATACGAAGTGAGATGCAAATTAACTTTAGATACACCACCAATTGAGGATGTTGAGATTACAAGTGATTGCAAATTTTTTACATTTTTTTATATGTGGGGCTTGAACTCAGGGCCTGGGGGCAGTCCCTGTCCTTTTGTGCTCAAGGCTATCACTCTACCAGTTTGAGCCAGTGCCCCTTCTGGTTTCTTGCTAACCAGATTATGAGATAATGGTCTCACAGACTTTCTTACCCAGGTTGTCTTTAAAACTCAATTATCATATCTCAGCCTCCTGTGGTGCTACGATTACAGGCATGAACCACTGGCACCAGCTTTTTAAAAAGGGACAACAATTCATAAGTCAGAAGCCTTGACTCATGCCTATAATACTACCTACTCCAGAGGCTGAGATCTGAAGATGATGATTTGAATCTAGCGGTGCAAAAACGTCTCTGTGAATCTTTTATCTCCCATAAACTGTTCAAGAAGATCCCGAAGTGGAGCTTTGGCTCAAGTGGGAGAGTGTACTCTTGAATAAAAAAGAAGCTCAGGGATAGCACCTAGATCCTGCGATCAAACTCCATTTCTTACACACACACACACACACACACACACACACACACACAAACCAAAAAGTAAATAGAAAATATGAAGAAATCAATGAAAAATTTGAATATTGTAAGGACTTTTGGGTTTAGAGGTATGACTCAGTTGGTAGGGCAATAGATATTGATTGAAACTATCAGATACCAAGGACATAAAAAAAGAATTATCTGCTCTGTATTTTCCTATTCTCATATGTTCTCATTTGGGAACCCTCTTCTTTAAAAAAAAAATTGTTTTAGCGGTGATATAGAGCAGGGTTACCTTTCTGTTCCCACAATCTCTTCCATACCCTCCCTCCCATCTTGACCCTCGACTTGCATGGTTCACTTTCATCAATGTCCAGTACAGACAGAGGGCTCTGGTGCTGCATTTTTTGCACCCACTTCCCACTAATTCTGTGCCCTTCCCCCATCTTCCTTGTATATTAGGTGAAGAATACAGACTCATCAGAAAATGAAAAGACAAATTAAGAAAAGTTCCTTTGTTTCCTTATCATTGCAATTCAATTCTCTCTCTCTCTCTCTCTCTCTCTCTCTCTCTCTCTCTCTATATATATATATATATATATATATATATATATATATAATATTATATTATATAGAAAAGGTGCTTGGGTATTACAACTTTGTGATTTTCGCCAAATGCTTCCTCTTCTGTTCTTACTGTAAATGATGCCTAGAGTCCTGTACAGTATGTCATATCCCATTGTGTTTTAAACCTTTCTTCTACATATCAGGGGAACAGGTACCATTTGTCAATTTGATGTTCGCTTAACTTTCTTAACATGATTTATTCTAGTGTCATCCATTTCCCTGCAAATGACATTATTTTATCCTTTCTAATGGCTCTGTAAAATTTCATTGTATATAGATGGAATAATTATTGGTTCCATTCATTTATTGTGGGGCATCTGGGTTGTGTACATTTCTTGTCACTGTGAATTGAGCAAAAAGGAACATGGTTGTATATATGTCCTTGCCATTTTCTAATTTCTCCACTTCCCCACCAACATTTGTTGTCTAATTCAAGATATTTGGATAAGATGGTATCTCAGGATTACTTTGATTTATATTTTCTTTATGGCCAGGGATGATGAACCTTCCTGATACGTTTCTTTGCTATTCTTACCTCTTCTTATGAGAAGTCTCTCTTTAGCTCCTCTGCCCATTTGGTGATTGGTTTATTATTTTCCGGAGGGGTTGTTTCTTGAGATTTATGTATACATTGAGAATTAGCCCTTTGTCTGATGTATTGCAGGTGAATATCTTTTCCCAATTTGTTGGCTGTCTTTTTAGTTTAGTGGCTATGTCTCTAGCCTGTGTAGGTTTTTTCCTTTGATGTAGTCCCATTTGTTGGGTCTCTTTCCTATCTGTTATGCCCCTGGGATTCTATTCAGGAAGTTCCTGCCAGTACCTATAAGTTCTTTTTTTTAATTATTATTTTAACGGTAAAAACTTTATTTACTTTTATAAATACATCGCAAGACAAAACTTTTCAAAAAATACTTTCCCCCCCAAAAAATTTAAAAAAATAAAGGAAAGCTTGTAATAAGTAGGCAGACTGTCTTGAGGCCTCTTTGTTTTCTTAAGGAGAGTTCTCTGCAGAGTAGGGCAGGACAATAGCCACACACCTAACACTGCCATGGGTTTGGCCTTGGGGAGAGAAAAGCCCAACCTGGACTGAGTGTCCTCTCCTGGTCACGGCCATAGTTACGCCTTCTAGTATCTAACACTATCTAGGATTATCTAGTATGGATCCTATTATAGTTGGGCTATGCTGTATACAATATTAACTATTGAGAACGTATCTCTCTCTCTGCATATATGTGTGAATTATAAAGTATAAGTTGGACTCCAAGTTCAACAAACAAGTTATTCTCTATGTGTTCCCAGTATCCCTATGAGGCTCTCTCAACAAGCTGTTCATCTTTCCTGTTTAGATAACATTAAACACCAATGTTTTGTTAGATCAAGAATAAAGATGAGGGGTGAAAATAAACTTTTGCCTTTAAATAGTTTATTATCCTCAACCCCAAACTAGGAGTTAAATTAGAAAACATTTTGTTGTTGTCTCCAGAGCGATTACTCCCTTACTGGTGAGGTGTGGGGTACACTCCCAGCCTCCACCATGCCCTGCTGGACCACAGCCAAGGCCACCCTGGGCCTTCCTTTGGGGTCCATCCTTGAAAAGCTGCCTAATGGAGGGAAGTCAGAAAGATCTGCATTTACAAGTTTCCCAGAATGTGCTAGAACTTTTTTGGTCAGTTTTATAGAACTTTCTTGGTCTGTTATATTCCACCTCAATCTCTCCAGTATTTTCCAAGCAGATCAAGTCACTTGCAGATAATGAAGAAGCTTTGTGGCCCAGGGGTCCATGGCTTGGAACCAAAGATAGTTCCAGGAGGGCCAGGGGTCTCATGTATGGTAGAGATGTTCAGGTGACTAGAGTTTCTGACTTTCCTGTTCTCCATGAGGCCTGAGCAGGGCGGAGGGCAACGAGGAGGTGTCTTCTACAATAGCCACTGAAGTGAGCGAGGCAGAAGGTCAGCTGTTCCAATTGGCAGATGTGGAGAGGATTCTAGAAGGGGATCAAATCCACTGCTTTGGATAGGAGTATCAGTTATTTTTACAGAAAGCAACACAGAAATTAATTTACTTTTCTGACCACTGAAAAGTGGAAAGATGCTCAAGTTTACCATTTAAAGGAACAACAGATATTTCAAAAATCTCTGTCTAAACTTTGGTTTTCTTAAAAAAAACACACAAAAAACCAGGTCATCACAAAAAGAAATATAAGTTGAGGCTGTAGGCAGGTGCTGTTCTGTCTGTGGCAGTCTTTTGTGCAAAGTAAGGCGTATTGGAGCTCCAATTTAACTGATGCAGTGGGGTTTACTGCCTCTGCATGCCGAGGCAGTGCATGTCATCTGTGCCCTTGCTGTCGAAGCCTGGGAGGGTCTGACCATACTTGTCCACGCACCAGCAGAAGCCCCGCTTTCTGCCTTTGGAGGGGCTACACTGCTTCTTCTTATAAAATCCTTTCTTGTTCCAGCTGGGGATGTGCACACCCCTGGGACTCAGCACACTGAGGAACTTCAGGTGAGTCAGGGTGTTTTCCATCTCTCTAAGGCAGGGACCATATTCTGTCTCCCGTTTGGACTCCGAGGAGAAGGTCTGGGTGTCCATGCTCTGGGACTCATAGTCAACTTTGTAGCGCTGGTTGTCCTTCACATGACCTTTCTTGATGGTGTCCAGCTTTGCGTGAATGGAATGGAACTTGGAGTCAGGCACCCTATGTGTGGCATGGCTCTCCACGCTCCCTGTGCCTCAGTCCTTCTCCGACTCACTAGCATTTTCTGAGGCAGAGGGCGCCAGCAGCAGGTAGGCCTCAGTCGGCCGGGATGCTGGCGTTGGCAGAGAACCAGCGGCCATCCAGCAGCGCCTGCAGTGGGCATGGCTCACCCAGTGGCAGCTGGCAGCTGAGCCCCTAGCTGCAGCGTTCTGTGTAGACACCGCATGGCTGGCCCTCGCGCAGAGCACATGTAAGGCAGCAGCCATAGCCTGGCTCGCTCACCAGCTCGGCACACCCTTGCACTGGGCCAGCGCGTTCGCATCACAGGGCTCGCAGCGTACAATGGGACCCTCGTAACCGGTGGCCCGAGGAACAGGGTCTGGGCAGTGAGCAGAGCTGCCCAGAGCGTGGGGCGCCGCTCGATGCATGGCACCTGTCGCAGGGGCCAACTGGAGTAAGTGGTTACCGGGTGAGGCACGCGGTGTGAGATTGCAGGATCTGGAGCGCAACTACTGGTGCTCGGCGTGCAGCTGCCCAGCTCACACCTCAATACCGATAAGTTCTAATATCACCCTTTTTCTGTCTTATAGTAGTCTGGCTGATTTTAATGTAGTTAATCCATTTTGAGTTGATGTTAGTGCAAGCAGAGATCCACTTCTAGATTTCTGCCTATGGATGTCCAGTTTTCCCAACACCAATAGTTGAAGAGGCTATGATGTGTGTGTGTGTGTGTGTGTGTGTGTGTGTGTGTGTGTGTGTGTGTCTGTGTGTCTGTGTGTGTTGGTCATGGGGCTTGAACTCTGGGCCTCGGAGCTACCCCCTTGCATTTCATCTCCAGGCTAGTACTTGAAGGACAGTTCTACTTCCCATTTTCTTGTGGTTTATTGGAGCTAAGAGTCTCATGGACTTGCCTGGCCCTGCTGGCTTTCAACAACCATCCTCAGATCTCAGCCTTCTGAGTAGCTACATTAAAGGCATGAGCCACAGGCACCCAGCAAGGCTATGTTTTTTTCCACATTACATCTTTTGCTCTTTTGTCGAATATCAGATGATTGTAAGTATGTAGTTTTATTTCTGGGTCTTTTCATCTTTTTTAATATATTTTTATTGTAAAAATAATGTACAAAGAGATTACAGTTACATAAGGTAGGTAATGAGTTCATTTCCTCTCAAGCTTTATTACTTCCTCCCTTGTTTTTCCCCTACCATCCCTACCCTTCCACCTCCACAACTACTCCTTTCCATCCCACCTCCCCACTCCCTGCATAAATTGTAAAGTTCGTTTTGGAACATAGTGTCTTGATTTCATTGTTAAAATGGGTCAAACTGTATCCCTCGTTAAGCATTTGGTTTTTTTCCTTCACCCCCCAAGCTAGAGAAATGTTTATACAAGATACAGGGCACCAACATCAAAGAAACAAACAAAAAAAACAAACCGCATAACATAGGTTACAAGATTGGGTGGAAGAATGATGACTGTTGACTTAATTTGATAAGTATTCTATAGTTTTTAATGGTAAGGCTTATGAACTCAAAGGAGGAGCAAAAACATTCAGAATAGTGGAATGTGGCTACTACTCATTTGATGTGTGTGGATAGATTATGATTAATCAAAATATATCTATTAATTTCCAGTGGTAGACTGCTATGCTAACTGGGAGGAGACTTTGGTAATGCCAGGGGTTTGAATACTGGTAATGAAGCAGAATATGAAGGGAGAGCATTTGCTAAGGATGTAACTTCCTAGACTCATACTAAATACATTGAAGTAGAATGCTAAGTGCTGATCGACTGAGCACCAAATTTTATTTGTTGACTTCTTTGTTTTGTGAAGTCCAGGGATTTGAACCTAGAGCCTGGGTGCTGTCCCTTAATTTTTTATCAAGGCTAGTGCTCTACCAGTTGAACACAGCTTCATGTCCATAATTTTGGTGGTTAATTGGAGATGAGTCTTTCCAAATTTCCTCTTTGGACTTGCTTCAAACCTGATCCTCAGGTATTAGCCTCCCGAGTAGCTAGCATTCCAGTTGTGAGCCACCAGATTCTGGCTAGAATCACATTTTAAAAGTATATAGGTGAATCAGATGTGTCTAGGTACTATTTGAGCACTTTGATTCCAGTGGGTCATGTCAGATTTAGAATAACATCAGAATTTTTCTACTTGTAACTCGCAGCATCCAATATCTATATAATTTATTCTGATCTTCATGTCTGATCTTTTTTTCTTCCTTGTACCTTTTTTTCTTACTTCACAAGCAAGCACGTCAGTGATGTTTTCTTTTTCTGAAGCAAGTTACGTCCTTTCCCATCACTGAGGGATGTAGTTGCTGCTCTTACTGCCTGAAGTACCTGCTTCTAGTTAATTGCATGGATGATGGATCTCAGGTTAACTATCTCCTCCTCAGGGATATCTCCTCACATACCCGCTGTGAAATTGTTGCCACAAAACTACCAATGTCATGTCTCTGATTTATAAAAATTATCATGATTTCTGGTTTTCTTTTCAGCATGAAATTGATGAGGAGAGAGCCACATTCACTTGTTTCTCCAACACCTATAATAGTGCCTGGTCCTTAGTGCTCAGGAGCCTTGCATGGGGATCATCCTTCTCCAGCTCAATTTATCCTAGATTCTGGTCAGGACAGCTCTTGAAGCTGGTATCTGGTGGCTAGCCGTCATTCCCTCTCATTCTTAGTGCCTTTCTGTGTTGCTGAGTCCACTTCAGAGAAAGATAAGTGCCTGACACCTATTTGCTGCTATGGAAAGATGGCTATGACACCATACAAGTTATGGGCATTGTTTTGTGAAGCTGTGTGCAGAGACGCCTCCCCACACAAGTTCTCAAAAGCAAGTGTCTCCCATGCCCAGGAGTGCATTCCACAACTCAGCATCCAAACTATCACCTACTCCCTAATGCACTCAGTGTATATTCCCATTTCCATTAAAAAAAGAAAAATCAAGATATGCCTTTGATAATTTGTCATTGAATTACTGAAACAAAGTATATAATTTGGGGGCTGGGAAGGTGGCTCAGTGGTAGAGTGCTTGCCTTGCATGCATGAGGCCCTGGGTTCGATTCCTCAGAACCACATAAGCAAAAAGAAAATAAGCCAGAAGTGGCCCTGTGGCTCAAGTGGTAGAGCGCTAGCCATGAGCTGAAGAGCTGAGGGATAGTACCCAGGCCCAGAGTTCAAGCTAACAACTGGACCCCCCCCCCCAAAAAAGTATATAATTTTATGTATTTGTATGTCTTTGTCCATCTCTCTTGAGCCCTTGACATATTTCTATGTGTTTGCAGCTTGGGAAGGGAAAAAAGGTTTAATTCAGGATAGTCCAAAACATTTTGGGAGGGAATGCCAACTTTCCATCTGATGTTCTACAGATGTCCATCTTGGCACAGGAACTGAGTAGACTGTCATAGCATAAGAGGCTTGTCCTGATTTCTACTGACTTTCCTCTGGGGTCACAGAGTGTGATCCTACTGCATATGTGTCGCTTGGCTACACTTGAGGGACCAGGTCTCCTCTGAAAATCTAATGGCATGGGAGTAAGAGAAACTAAAACTCAGAACTCAGCTTCCCACATCACTAGGATTACAGGCCTGAGTCTCATATACTAACTCATAACTGCCTTTTTATACATCGTGTAGCCTGTTTAATTATATTCACCTCATAGACAGATATACAAATATATGTTTATGTTTATTCATCTATTTATAATCAGTGTTATACCTAGAAACACAAAAATATGTATTCATATAATTATAATCAAAGTTATATTACCACTTTCCCCAATAATGTTTTACATTAATATTATGTGAAAAAATTACTTAAGATTGAAAAAGTTAAAAGCCCTTGTAGTATGAAAAATCATATTTGATCTTATATATCATATAATATACTATATAAAATGTAATGAATATAACATGTATTTCCATATAACTGATTTAATTGCTTCCTGATTTTGTTTGTCCATCTATGTAAGCCTTCCTTCTTCTATTGATGATTGCTTATACTTTCCTGTGTTGATATTTCTTATGTATTTTGTCAAATATATTCAGCCCTAAGTAGAATTTTTATGTTAATGGAGCCAAATTTTTCTTCAGTATTTCCCAAAGCACAATGAATATGTATACAGGCTTGAACTCACTGTTGGAAGAAAGTCCCACATACCACTATAAGTATTGTAGCATATGTCCCAATTGACAGAACAGCTTTCTAGGTCATCTGATCTGGTATGTCCTAGATCTTTTGTAGCCACCTTATCATCACATTCAGGCATGGCCTGGCTTCCTTGCAACTAGGGAGTTGCATTTAACCATTCCCTTTATATCCAGTAGGCTCTCTTGTTCATCCCCCTGTCACTCTGCTTTCCCACACACAGAACACATGTGCACGGTGCTTTACATTGTAGGTTGAAAACACATTTAAGGCTCATGAATTGTATAACATAACATGAACATTGACATTTTAATAACGTTAGGAAAATAACTAGAATGATCATTTTACAACAATCAGGACCAAAAAGAAATATAAAGATTTTCTAAATAAGGGGGGAAGCAATCTCTAAATCTGGATTGTCTTCTAAGTTGCCTTCAGAAACAAATTCTGCCTCAGAGTCCTCAAAAGGATCTACTTCCTCATTAAAGGCAGTATTTTCTTCCTGAGTCTAGGAAGGGACAGATCTTATTTCTCAATTGGAAATTGGATCCCCAGCAGAAGGACAGATTGGTCTGGATATTCTGTGAGGACACCCTTTGCTCAACTGAATCTAGACGTTGGACCTAACTTATTGGTTTTCCTGAACATAGACTGGGGTCATTTTCCATTAGCACATATTTACCCTGCACTCCAAGACCAAAACATTTTTTTACTGGTTTAGATGTGATCTAGGTGAATTGTGGACATCAATGGAAGACATTCTGGATCATCTTCTTCCTTGGTGGTATGTGCAGGTAGGTACACTTACATAACATGTGGAGCTCAGAACCAGTGGGATGTCCACAGGGCTCAAAACCTAGTTGGGCCTTTCTACACATTGAAAAAAGCCTCTATGTTCACATGCTTTCTGGAGTCCTGTGTTGGCTTCCAATCGCCATCAGTCACCATACACGACATCACTGATGGGTTCTTGATCTGGAGTTCAGCAGGAAGTTCTCTACAGTGACACAAACATAAGAATGGAAATAGGTACAGGAGTCTTAGAGTACACTCTAGAAGTTAAAGTGTGACTAAACTATGAGGATTTAGTAGGAGAAGCTGTAGAACTTGAGTTTGGACTGAACACTGATGAGAAGGCAGGGTGTTTCTAATGAGTGGTTATGTCCAAGTTCTTTTAAAAAAAAAAGGAACAGACATTACCCGGCATAGAACATCCATAAAAGGACGTTTTGCCAAGCTGGGTAGTACAAAGGGCTTTTGGCCAAGCAGGCCCATCCCTTGAGACCTAGGTTCCATCCCTACTCACAAGCTCTAAGGCATCTAAACAAGGACTATTTACTCTTTTTCTTGGTCTCACGGGCCATGCGTTGCTCCAGCTGGTCCAGAAGAATATGTAAGCAGAACAGCAAGTCTGAAGAGGGCATGTTGAGCCTGTCATACTGTGTAAGTTTTTTCAGGATGTCAAGTTTCTTGTGCTCATAAAAATCATCAGGGTATATGTCCATCCAAATAGTTAAGATGGAACAATCGATGTTGTGGGCATATTGGTGACAAGGAAAATGAGAGTTTGCTCTCTCCATCCTGAGCCTTCTACTATAGACCGTTTCTGGCAGGACTAGAATGTTGGGAAGTGGGAAGAGACTCCTGGAAGCAGAATGCTCCTCACAACCCACTTCTAGAAATTTCTAATACAATACTCCAAAATTCTCCCTGTGATGGGCAGAGAAAGTTGTTTCCCCACTGTATCTGACTTGCTACACACAACCCTTCCTGTCATCAAGGGATTGTGATCCATGGTGGCCTGGTCATAAACAGAAAACCCTGTCATAAAAATGGCTAAAGCAGCGCTGAGAGCAGGTGGCTCATGCCTGTAATCTTAGCTGTTCAGGAGGCTGAGATCTGAAGATCCCAGTTCAAAGCAAATCTAGGCAGGAAAGTGTGTGAGATTCCTATCTCAATAATCCACTAGAAAACTAGAAGTGTCACTGTGGCTGAAACAGTAGAGCACTCGCCTTGAGCTGAAGAGTGCAGGGACAGTGTCCAGGCACAGAGTTCAAACCACATGACCAACAAAAACAAAAGTGACTAAAGCCAAAAGAGCAGGTGTATGGCTCACTTTGTAGAGCACCTACCTAAAATACATGAAGCCCTAAGTTTAATTGCAAGGATTGAAAGGAGGAAAGGATATGAAGGAATGGAAGGAAGAAAAGAAGGAAGGGAGGAATTTTGATATAACCAAATACTGGAAAGATGTGAAGTATTAAATAAAGGTATCACAGCTATTTTATATGAAAAGATATTGATTGTTTACTAAAAGACAAATTATAAAATGTGGAATTCAGGCTAAAATACATGTACAATTTTGTTTTTCTGTAAAGTGATACATGCCTCTTTAGTTTAAAAATAGTAAATGAGGTTAAAAAATGGAAGAGTTGTTAGAAATGAATCATTTCTTATCACTTTTTGTGCTACATTCACCACCTACAAAATTGAAACAATGTTGATCATTTTAATTATTAATTTATTAATTTAATCTTTCATCTTTAGTGTATAGTCTATTGTGCACATCGTTTATTTGAACTCTTTTTTTGTTTGTTTTTTGTCCATCATGAGTCCTGAACTCTGGGCCTGGGCACTGTCCCTTAGCTCTTCACCTCAAAGATATCACTCTACCACTTGAACCACAGTGCCACTTCTGGCTTTTCTGCTTATGTGGTTCTGAGAAATCAAACCCAAAGGCTCATACATGCAAGGCAAGCACTCTACCACTTAGCCACCTTCACAGGTCTGAAATCTATATTTTTTCCTTCAGACATGGGGCTTGAATACAGGGCATGGGTGCTGTCCTACAGCTTCTTTGCTCAAGGTTAGCACTCTACCATACAAGTTTAAACCATAGTGCCATTCTTGTTTTTTAGCGGTTAATTGGAAATAGTAGTCTCATGGGAACTTTTCTGCCCAGGGCTGGCTTTGAACCACCATCCTCCTTTCTCAGCCTCCTGAGAAGATAGGATTACAGGCATGAGCCACCTGTACCCTTGTGCTCATTTTTTTTCCTTTTAACTGTTATATAAGTTTAGTTCCCCCACCCAAATACGTGCAAACTGAGATGCAAATTGGCTTTAAATTACAAATTGGCTGAAATTACAAATGATGGAAAATTGTTTTTAACGTTTTTTTAATATGAGAAGCTTGAACTGAGGGCCTGGTTGAAATCCCTGTTCTCTTGTGCTCAAGGCTATCACTCTACTAGTTTGGCCCACAGTGCTCCTTTTAGTCTCTTGGTAACCAGTTAATGAGATAACAGTCTCACAGACCTTCTTACCCAGGCTGTTATTAATCCTCGATTATCAGATCTCAGCCACCTGAGTTGTTATGATTATAGGCTTGAGACACTGGCACCAGTTTTTTTTAAAAAGCAACAACAGATTACTTTAGGGGAGGATGGTGGAGGAGAAGCTAGAGGCTAAACAAGCTCTCACATAGAAAATAGTTGTAGTGTTCCAGTGAAGAGTCCTAGCCAGAGAATTACCAAGTGTCCCATCACAGTACAGAGAGTTTGGCCAGAGAGGGAAAATCCAGTCAAGGAAACAGATCTGAGCACTTGCCATTTGATGCAGCTGCGGTGGTGGTGGCAACCGTAGCAGCCGAGCCTCCAAAAGAACAACACAGAGTCTGCGACAATGGTGCCAGACGCAGCAGGTGACAGGATTCTACTTCAAACCAGAAAGAACTGACAAGTAGCAGATATCTTCATCCTGCAGATCACAGACCAGAGACAACCCAGGAACCAAGACTCCAGCGTGAGTAGAATCCTGACATACTCACTCTTTCTCAGGGAACAGAGGAGGGAAGGCCACCCTTCCCGCCCTCACCCCTGGAGATCTCCATATTTGATATTGAAAAGGCCCAGCTGAGCAACTAGTTCCAACTCAGGCCTTGCCTTGGGAAAAAAAACAAAAGAGTCATTTATGAGGTCACAGGCACCTGACTTGAACTGCCAGGCTCAGCTCCTCCTTAGGAAAAGTCACCCAGCCCAGGCAGACAAAGCTCTGCCCCGAGGGGAGTGACTTTCTTCACTGGGTAAACAGAGCCAGAGGCTGCCCCTCCCTACAGCAGCCTAAACAATCAAGTGAAATTCAGTAAACATAAACCCTGAGAATGGCTCCAGGCTGGGCTCCCTGAGTGTCTCAGAAGCTACCCTTCAGCGAAAAGCTACAATTTGCTGAAAGGCCTCAACTCTACCCAGAACCTAGCCTCATCACAGCATCTTCAAATTAGAGGAAACAGCCATCTCCCTCTTTTGTGAAACTCAAAGCAGATCTCCCTCTCATTGAACTAGCCTGAGAGGAGGATCACAAAATCCTGAGCATATTTCTGCCTGCTAAAACAAATTGACTTAAGAAACCAATCATGCCACAGGGAAACCAAACACCACAAGCAGACTAGAGACTCCACCAAGAGACTGGTTACAGACACAGGGAGATACAGGATCTTCCCATCTACTTCTCCCCCCCCCCAAAAAAAAAGAACTCTTTTTTGTACCTTTTCTAATTTTTAGTTTTAAAAAATTGTTTTCTATTAATCTTTTTTTCTTCTCTCCTAATTTTTATTTTAGGTGTATGTGTGTGTGAGTGTGCTTTGTTTAAATCTCTAATGACCTTTTGGTCCTTTTTTCTTTTTTTTTTTTCATTCTTTTTATTTTTTCTTCTGTTTCCTTGTTTTTTCTGTGTCTTATTTGCTATTCTGCTCATCCTCAGATATATGCCCGTTGTCAAATATTAGACCTTACCCCCATTGTATACACACTTAATCAAGAATTTTATTACTCAATTCAAAACTTCTTAGCCTTAAATAATGTAATAGCAGTATTATCTCTTTAGGCTATATAATTTTTGAGAATTTTTAGTTTTTAGTTTTTCATGTCTCCTTTCTATCCTTCCCCTCCTCTCATCGTATCTTTTTCTTCTCTCAATACTACCTTAAACTTAGATAATTTTAAAGATTCATTTCATAAATTTAATATTTGTTTTTCCCATTTTTTTCTTGTCTGTTTTTTTCTCTCTCCTACTATTCTGTCCAATCCATTTCCCTCTTTGAGATTAGAACTCGGTTAAATTCACTCTCCTTTTACCTCTCCACATTCTTCTAATCCTATTTTTCCTCATATTTGTCCCTAAATATAATAATTTCTGGTTTGCCAAATTCATCCTTGCTGTTAGCCCATTAATCCATAGTTGTTTGATGTTGAATAAATTGTATCTGTTGAACTAGATTATATCTGAGTCCTTTTGCCTGTGCAACTACAGGACTTTGGTTGATGCATGCCTTTGAAAAAATATTCTACCAGAAAATTGGTGTTACTTTCATATCAAATGGACAGAACAAGCCAGAGAAATACAAGAAAAATCCAAGTCCTGGTATCTCAACTCCCACTCATGATAACCAGTATTCCAGAGGAGAGTTCTCCAATAGCTCAATAAATATTACTGGGAAACAGGGTGAATGAACAGATAGAAAACCTGCAAAGGACTCAGTGTGATCATGATAGGGAGAGAGCAGAAGCAAACCAAAGATCAATACAATAATCTCATGAGAATGAGGAAGCTACTCAAAGGTTGATACAGAAATGTGTGAAAAGGTTGAGAACACTCAAAGAGAAAGGAATTGTGTGAACAGGCTGAGAACTGTCAGAGAAATACAGGAATTGTATGAGCAGGCTGAAAAGAGACAAAGAGAATGTCAGGAATTGCGTGAACAGGCTGAGAACAGGCAAAGAGAACTACAGGAATTGCATGAACATGAGGAAGCTAATTAAAGAGTAATACAGGAATTGCAAGGGAGGGATGAGAATAAACAAAGATCAATAGAGGCATTCATGGAATCCATAAACAGACAGCTGAAAGAATTCAGGGAGACCACAAAGGGAATGCTGATTGGAACCCGAGAGAAGGAATGGGAGTATAAGGAAACCATAACCAAACAACTAAGTGATTTGAGAATAAGAACTGAACACCAAATTAAGGAAGTAAAGAAGTCCATACAAGATCTGAAACAAAGCTCCCAAAAAGAATTTGAAGTCATCAAAACCAAACAATTAAAAGGAAAATGAATGAAAAACAAAGAATAAAGTCTTGACAGTAGGGTAGACCATGCAGAAGATCGAATTTCGGTGAATGATGACAGCCTAGATATTATAGAGAAAGAATGTACAACTATCCAAGACAAATCCAGAAATATGATAGATATATTCAGCAATTGGAAGACACCATCAGAAAGCCTAATCTGAGAATGATGGGTGTAGAGGAGCACCTAGAGAGAGAAGATAATGGTCTAGGAAATTTGTTTAACAGGATCCTAGCAGAGAAATTCCCAAACATGCAAAAGGATAGGCCTATTCAGATACAAGAAACGTTTAGAACCCCAAATAGACCAGACAAGAGCAGGACATCCCACCATCACATTATAATATGCACAAGATCAATTCAGACCAAGGAAAAGATCCTTAAAGCTGTCAAGGAAAAATGATCAATTATTCTAATTGTTTCCCCTTCATAGATGTATGAAGGGGAAACAATTAGAATAACTTCATTTTTTTCAGCAGAGAAAATTAAAGCAAGAAGAGCCTGGGATGATGCATGCCATGACCTAAAGACGAAGGATGAACCACGAATAGTGTAAACAGCTAAATTCTCCTTCATAACCAAAGGTGAAATAAAAACCTTCCATAGCAAAGAAAAACTGAAAAAAAAATATCTCCACCAAACTGGTCCTACAAAAGATACTTAAAGATGTCCTACACAGACAGAACTGACAATACCACAATAAAGGCAAAGAAACGGCATCCAAACTGAGAATCCAAAAACCATAGGAAGAACCAAGTTGCCACAGCACCCAAGAAGGTGGATAAAATGGCAGAAACTACCAAACACTTCTCAGTCCTTTCTCTCAACATTAACGGACTTAACTCTCCAATTAAGCGACAGACACTGTCTAGATGGATTAAAAAGCAACATCCTTTTATCTCCTGCCTTCAGGAATCACACCTTGCTCATAAAAACAAACACACTTTGAACGTGAAAGTCTGGAACAAAATCTACCAAGCAAATGGCCCCCATAAACAGACAGGAATTGCAGTCATAATATCAGATAAAATAGACTTCAAATTAAAATTAGTGAGAAGAGATAAAGAAGGTCACTACATACGAATTAAGGGATCTTTCTTTCAGGAGGATATTACAATAATAAATACTATTCGCCAAACAATGGATCACCGAAATTTATCCAACAAATACTACTTTCCCCAAAATCTCAAATTGATCCAAAGATAAGAATTGTTGGGGGCTTTAACAGACCACTATCCACACTAGATAGATCAACTCGAAAAAACTCAATAAAGAAAATGCAGATCTAAAGAACTGCCTAGATCAGCTACATTTAACAGACAACTACTGAATATTTCACCCAGCAGCATCAGAATACACTTTTTTCTCATCACTACATGGAACATTTTCCAAAATAGACCACTTATTTTATTGTGAAAATACTGTACAGAGGGGTTGCAATTACATGGGCAAGACAATGAGTACATTTCTCATAAAGCATTGTAGCCTCCTCCTTTGTTTCCCCTTCCCATCCCATTCTCCCCCCGTCCCACCACCCAACCCTCATCCCCCACCAAAGTTGTAAAGTTCGTTTTTGACATAATGACTTGTACATCTCGTTGCAATGGGTCCACCTTTATGCCTATTTAAATGATTTGTTTTTTCCCTTCCCCTCCACAAATGATAACAACATCAAATACAGTGAAAACAGGGGTTCTAAAGTTGTGCAGGCACATACAAAGCAACAAAGAAATGATCTTATAATTGTTTTAGAAACAATTGCATGAAAGAAAAAAAACATTTGAATAAATATCTTAGGGTTCATTTCCCTAAAATCGACTTATCTGACCTTTTCTGCTTGATTCAGACGGATACTAGTTATTACAAATAGGGGAAGCTATGGGACCTATGTTTCTTTGGGCCTGTCTTACTTCACTTAATACAATTTTTCCCAAATCTTTCCATTTCCTAACAAATGGGGCAATGTCATTTTTTCTGATGGAGGCATAGAATTCCATTGTGTATATATACCACATTTTCTTGATCCATTCATCTACTGAGGGGCATCTGGGTTGGTTCCAGATCTTAGCTATGGTAAATAAGTCTGCAATAAACATAGTTGTGCTGGTAACGTTCTTATAGTTTTGCTTGTGAACATTTGGTTAAATGCCCCAAAGTGGGATTGCTGGATCATAGGGGAGCCCTATGTGGAGTCTTTTGAGGAAACTCCATACTACTTTCCAAAGTGGTTGTAAAAGTTTATATTCCCACCAACAATGTATTAAGGTTCCCTTCTGTCCACATGCCCTCCAGCATCTGTTGTTATTATAGTTCTTGATTCTAGCCATTCTGACTGGGGTGAAGTGGTATCTAAATGCTGTTTTGATTTGCATTTCTGTTATTGCTAGGGAGGTTGAGCATTTCTTCATGTGTCTATTGGCCATCCTTCTTTCCTCTTCAAAGAAGTTTCTCTTTAAGTCTTTAGCCCACTTATTTATTGGGCAGTTTTTTCTTTGAAGGTTTGCTGTTGGGGGGTTTAATTTTTTGAGTTACAGGTATATTTTAGATATGAAACGCTTGTCTGTTGTATGGCTAGTGAAGACCATCTCCCAATCTGTGGGCTTTCTATTGATCTTGCTAGCTATGTCCTTTGCCATGCAGAAGCTATGCAATTTCATGCAATCCCATTTGTTCAACCCTTCTTAGATTTGTTGTGCTTCTGGGTCTCTATTAAGAAAATTTCAGCCTGTGTCTTTGGATCTATGTGGGATTTGAGCGAAAGTAGTGTTTCTTGGATAAATTTGGGAGCTCCATTTTTTGGCGAGTAGATATTTAGAATTGTAATATCCTCCTGAAGGAGAGATCTCTTAATGAGTGTGTGGAGACCTTCTTAATCTTTTCTCTCTTATTTTAATTTGAAATCTACTTTATCTGGTATTAAGATTGCAACTCCTGCCTGGTTATGGGGGCCATTTGCTTGGTAGATTTTGTTTCAACCTTTCACATTGAAAATGTGTGTTTTTACAGGCAAGATGTGACTCCTGAAAGAAGCAGATAGAAGGATATTGCTTTTTAATCCAAGTAGACAGTCTATGTCGTTTAATTGAAGAGATAAGTCCGTTAATGTTGTGAGATACGACTGAGGTATTTGGGAACTGCTGCCATTTTATCCACCTTCTTGTGGCTGCGGCAACTTGGTTCTTCCTATGGCTCTTGGATTCTCAGTTTGGGTACTGTTGCTTGGCCTTTATTGTGAGCTAGTTGGATATGAAGGAGAGTTTATCTGGGTACAGTATTCTTGGTTGATATTTTTTGTCTTTAGGGCATGGCATACATCATTCTAGGCTCTTCTGGCATTAATTGTTTCTTCTGAGGAATCTGAGGTGACTCTAATTGGTTTCCCTTTACCGGTGATTGAGCTTTTCTCCTTGACAGCTTTAAGGAACTTTTCTTTGGTCTGAATCGAACGTGTGTAGTTTATAATGTGATGGTGGTATGCCCTATCCTGGTCTCATCTATTTGGTGATCTAAAAGCTTCTTGTGTCTGAATAGACCTATCTTTTTGCATGTTTGGAAAGTTCTCTGCTAGAATCCTGTTAAACAAATTTCCTAGACCATTAACTTCTATCTCTACACCCATTAGCCTCAGATTAGGCCTTCTGATGGTGTCTTCCAATTGTTGAATAGCTTTATTATATTTCTTGGATTTGTCTTGGATGGTTGTATGTTCTTTCTCTATAATAACTAGGCTGACTTCAATCCCTGAAATTCGATCTTCAGGATGGTCTAACCTACTATCAAGTCTTTCTACTTTGTTTTTTATTTCTTTTCCTTCTAGTTGGTCGCCTTTAATGGCTTCAGATTCCTTGTTGGAGTTTTGTTTTAGATCTTGTATGGACTTCTTTACTTCCTTAATTTGGTGTCAGTATTTATTCACAAATCACTTAGTTGATTAGTTATGGTTTCCTAGGACTCCCATTCCTTCTGTTGGGTTACATTCAGCATTTCTTTTTGTGGTCTCCCTGATTTGTTGGAGCTCTCTGTTTATGGATTCCTTGAATGCCTTTAGTGATCTTTCTGTATTCTCATCCCCCCTCTCTCAATACCTCTATTACTCTTTGATTAGCTTATTCATATTCACGCAGTTCCTGTAGTTCTCTTTTAGTGTTTTCAGCCTGCTCACGCCATTCATGACTTTCTCTTTGACTGATCCCAGCCTGCTCATGCAATTCCTTTATTTCTCTTTAAGTGTTCTCAAGCTACTCTCGCAATTCCTGTATCAAACTTTGAGTAGCTTCCTCACACTCATGATATTCTTTGTTTTGCCTCCTCTCTCTCCCTATCACGCTCATACAGAGTCCTTTGCAGGTTTTCAATCTTTTCATTTACCATGTTTACCAGTAGTATTTGTAGACCTTTTTGGGAACACTTCTATGGATTATTCGTTATCTTTTTTGTCCCCTGATTATTATGAGTGGGAGTTGAGATAACTGAACTTGCCATTTTTCTTGTGTTTTCCAGATTGCTCTACCCATTTGGGATGAAAATAAACCAGCTTTGTGCTAGCACACTATTTTAAGGCAAGCATCAACCAAAGTCTGTAGTTGCACAGTCAAAAGTCTGCAGATACAATATAATTCAATAGATATATCTATTCAGCTTCAAACAACTAAGTATAATTGAGCTATGAACTGCAAAGAATAAGTTGGCAAACAGAAATTATTAGGTTTAGGGAGAGATGTGGTAAAAAATATGCATAGAGTGATGTGGAAAGGCAGTGGGAGAGTTAACATAACAAATCCTAAACTCAAAACGGGAAATAGCTTGGATAGAATGATAGTAGAGAGAGAAAAAAAGAAGAAAGAGAAAGAAAAAAGACAAGAAAAAACAGGAAAACAAACATTAAAAATTAAGAAGGGCAACACTTAAAAATTATGCAAATTGAAGACATAATATTCAGAGAAGAATGTGGATAGAATAAGAGAACAGGAGGGATGGAAAGGAGATGTGGAAAACTTAAAAATAAAAATGCTAAAAATATTATATAGGTATTAAGAGGTAGTACTGCTATTAAGGAAGTTAAGTCTAAGCATCTTTAAACTGAGTAATAAATTTCTGGATTAAGTGTGTGCACAATGTGGCTAAAGTCAAATAATCAACTACGGGTATATATGAGGATGAGAACAGCAATTAAGTCATGCAAATCATGAAAGAGAAGAAAACGTGAAAAGAACAAGAAGGAAAAAAAAAGGATCAAATGGTCACTAGAGCTAAATAAAAAAAAATTATTTTAAAAGATAAAAAGAGATAGTTCTGGGAAGATGGCAGAGGAGAATCTGGAGGTAAAACAATCATTCACACAGAAAGCAGTTTTAGAGTTCCAGTGAACAGTCCTCAGCCAGAGAATCACACCAAGCGTGCCATCACAGGACAGAGAGTTAGGACAGAGAGGGAAAATCCAGACAAGGAGACAGATCTGAGCTCTTGCCAGCTGCTGCCGCCAGACACAGTGGGCGAGCGGATTCTACTCAACACCAGCAAGAACCAACAAGGAGTGGAATTCTTCACCCTGCAGTTCGCAGACCAGAGACAACCCAGGAAGCAAGACTTGGCGTGAGTAGAAGTCTGATGTCCTCACTCCTTCTCAGGGTGCAGAGGAGGGAAGGCCACCCTTCCCCCCCAGTACTGGAGATCTCCATCTTGGATATCGACAAAGCTCAGCGGAGCTGCTAGCTCCAACTCAGGCCTTGGAAGAAAACTAGAGTCATTTAGCAGGTCACAAGAACCTAAGCTGAACTGCCAGACTCAGCTCCACCCAGGGAAAAGTCAGAATGCTTAGGAGCCAGCCCTAGGAGTGGCTTTCTTCGCTGGGTAATCAGAGCCAGAGATTGCTCCTCCCTTTAGCAGTCCTGACAATTGAAATTCAGTAAACATAAACCCTTAGAATGGCTCCAGGCTGGGCTCTGTGAGTTTCTCACAAATTAGCCCCCCGGAAAAGCTACTGATTGCTGAAAGGACTCAACTCTACCCAGAACCTAGCCTCATCACAGCTTCTCCAAATTTGAGGAAAAAGCCATCTCCCTCTTTTGTGATGCTCAAAGCAGATCTCCCTCCCATTGAACTAAATTGGAAGGAAGATAGCAAAATCCTGGGTAAAGCAGAGCATTTCTCTGCCTGTTCAAACAAACTGACTTAAGAAACCAACCAAGCCACAGAACCACAAGCAGACCAGAGACTCCAACAAGAGGCTGGTTACGGATACAAGGGATATGCAGGATTTTTCCCAACCCTCCCAGAAAAACGAAAGAACTATTTTTTCTCTTCTTCATTTTTTTTGTGCCTTTTATAAAAAATTTTTTTTCTTTTCTAAAAATTTTTAATTTTTAAATTATTTGAAAAAAATTGTTTTCTAGTAACTTTTTTTCCTCTTATAATTTTTATTATAGGAGTACATGTGTGTGTGCGTTTTTCTTTCTTTTTTTTCTTTGTTTTTTTTTTTAATTCTTTTTGTTTACCTCTACTGAACTTCTGATCTTTTTTTTCTTTCTCTCTTACCCTTTTCACCTTTTCTTCTCTTTCATTCTTCTTTATGTGACTTAATTGTTGTTCTGCACATCCTCAGATAAACCCGTAGTTGACTATTAGATCCTATCCCCAATTGTGAACACACTTAATCCACAAATTTATTACTCAATTCAAAACCTCTGAGACTTAAATTCCTTAATAGCAGTACTACCTCTTTATACCTATATAATATTTTAAGTATTATAATTTCTAAGATTTTCACATCTCATTTATATCCCTCTGTTTCTCTCATTATATTCACGTTCTTCTCTGAATAGTTTGTTTTCGATTCTGCATAATATTTTAAATTTTTCTTTTCTATTTTTTCTGGTCTCTTTTTTCCCTTTCTCTTTCTTCTTTTTTTCTCTTTCTCTACTTTCATACTACCCAACCTATTTCCTGCTTTGTGATTAGGACTTAGTTAACTCTCCTTGTCTCTTCCCACATCTCTCTATTCCTATGTTTTACCCACATCTCTCCCTACCCCTAATAATTTCTGATTTTCCAAATTCTTCTTTGCGGTTCATAGCCCATTAATATATAGTTGTTTGATGTTTAATAGATGTATCTGTTGAACTAGATTTTATCTGCAGACTCTGGACTGTGCAAATGCAGACTTTGGTTGATGCTTGACTTAAGTTAGTGTTCTAGCAGAAAACTGGTGTTATTTTCATCCCAAATGGGCAGAGTAAGCTGGAAAAACACAAGAAAAATGGCAAGTCTGGGAATCTCAATTCCCACTCATGATAATCAGGGGACATAACGGATAATGAATAATCCAGAGGAGAATTCCCAAAAAGCTCTAATAAACACTGCAGGAAAACATGATAAATGAAAGATTGAAAACCGACAAAGGAATCTGTATGAGCGTGATAGGGAGAGAGAGGAGGCAAACAATAGGTCAAGGCAGGAAAAGATTGTAAACCTACAAAGGACTCTGCATGAGAGTGAGAGGGAGAGAGAGGAGGCAATCCAAAGGTTTATACATGAATATCATGAGCGTGAGGAAGTTACTCAAAAACTGATACAGGATTTGCGTGAGCAGCTTGAGAATACTCAAAGAGAAAGGCAGGAATGGCTTGAACAGGCTGAGAACACTCAAAGAGAACTACAGGAATGGCATGAACAGAAGGAAGCTAAGCAAAAAGTAATACAGGAATTGAGAGAGCAGGATGAGACTACACAAAGATCACTAAAGGCATTCATGGGATCCATTAACAAAGAGCTGAAGGAGGTCACAGAGACCACAAAGGGAATGCTGAATGGAACCCAACAGAAGGAATGGGAGTCCAAGGAAACCATAACCAATCAACTAAGTGATTTGAGAATAAACACTGAACACCAAATTAAGGAAGTAAAGAAGTCCATTCAAGGTCTAAAACAAAGCTTTCACAAAGAATTTGAAGCTATCAAAACTGACCAATTAGAAGGAAAAGAAATAAAAACCAAAGTAGAAAGTCTTGACAGCAGGTTAGACCATGTAGAAGATCGAATCTTGGGAATTGAAGACAGCCTAGATATTATAGATAAAGTACATACAACTATCCAAGTCCAAGAAATATGATAGATCTATCCAACACTTGGAAGACACCATCAGAAGGGCTAATCTAAGGATAATGGGTGTACAGGAGCAACTAGAAACAGAAGTTAATGGCCTAGGAAATTTGTTTAACAGGATCCTAGCAGAGAACTTCCCAAACATGTAAAAAGATAGTCCTATTCAGATACAAGAAGCTTTTAGAACTCCAAATAGACCAGACCAGAATAGGACATCCCACAGTCACATTATAATCCAGACAGGATCAACTCAGACCAAGGAAAAGATCCTTAAAGCTGTCAAGGAGAAAAGATCAATCACCTATAAATGGAAACCAATTAGAATCTCCTCAGATTTCTCAGCAGATTCAATCAAAGCAAGAAGAGCCTGGAATGATGTATGCCATGCCCTAAAAGCAAACAACTATCCTCCAAGAATACTGTACCCATCTAAACTCTCCTTCATAACTAAAAGCCAAATAAAAACCTTCCATAGCAAAGAAATATTGAAACAATACATCTCCACCAAACCAGCCCTACAAAAGATTCTTAAAGATGTCCTACACAAAGAAAACCAACAAGAACAGAATAGAGGCCAAGAAACTGCACGCAAACTGAGAATCAAAGAACCATAGGAAGAACACAGTTGCCACAGCCCCCAAAAATGTGGATAAAATGGCAGGAACTCCCAAATACCTCTCTCTTCTATTTCTTAACGTTAACGGACTTAACTCTCCAATTAAGCTACATAGACTGTCTAGCTGGATTAAAGAGCACGATCATACTTTCTGCTGCCTTCAGGAATTTAGCCCATAAAAACAAACACATTTTCAATGTGAAAGATTAGAACAAAATCTACCTAGCAAATGGCCTCCATATACAAGCTGGAGTTGCAATCCTAATATTAGATAAAGAAGACTTCAAATTAAAATTAGTTAGAAGAGATAAAGAAGGTCGCTACATACTTATTAACAGATCTCTCTTTCAGGAGGATATTACAATTCTAAATATCTATTCACCAAACAACGGAGCTCCCAAATTTATCCAAGAAACACTACTTTCCCTCAAATTCCACATAGATCCAAAGACATTAATTGTTGTGGATTTTAACACACAACTCTCCCCACTAGATAGATCAACCGAGCAAAAACTCAACAGAGAAACTACAGATCTAAACAGCTGCATAGATCAACTAGATTTTTAACAGACATCTACCGAACATTTCACCCAGCAGCATCAGAATACACGATTTTCTCAGCAGCACATGGAACATTTTCTAAAATAGACCACATTTTAGGCCACAAAGCAAACTTGTCCAAATTCAGAAACATTGAAGTTATACCTTGCATTCTTTCAGACCACAAGGGAATAAAATTAGAACTCAACACCAAAAGCCACCAAAGAAAGTCTGGTAACACACGGAAGTTGAACAACACTCTGCTGAATCACGAGTGGGTCATGGAAGAGATTAGAAAGGAAATTCAAATACTCATGCTATTGAACAAAAATGAACACACAAATTACCAGCAACTCTAGGACACAGCAAAGGCAGTGAGCAGAGGCAAGTTTATAGCTCTTAGTTCCTACATCAACATATTGGAGAGATCTGAAACCAACAATTTAATGAGACATCTGAACCTCCTTGAAAAAGAGCAGCAAATAAACCCCAATCCAGTAGACAGAAAGAAATAATTAAAATTAAATCAGAATTAAATGAATTAGAATCCAAAATCAACAAAACAAAGAGTTGGTTCTTTGAAAAAATTAACAAAATTGACAGACCCTTAGCAAATCTTATCAGAAAAAGAAGAGAACACACCCAAATAAATAAACTCAGAGATGAGAATGGAAACATCACCACGGAAACAGCCATGATTCAGAACTTTATAAGTGAATACTTCTCAAAACTTTATGCTAGTAAGTTTGAGAACTTGGCAGAAATGGACCTTTTCCTAGCAAATATTGACATGTGAAAACTAAACCAATATGAGTTAAACCATCTTAACAGGTCTATATCAAGCATTGAAATAGAAACAGCAATAAGAGACCTATCAGCTAAGAAAAGTCAAGGACCAGACGGTTTTAAAGCAGACAAAGTTCACTACCAAACACATTCTATGAAGCCATCATAACTCTCATAACTCTCATCCCAAAACCAGGAAGGGACTCATCAAAGAAAGAGAACTATAGACCCATGTTTTGATGAACATTGATACAAAACTTCTCAACAAAATTTTGGCCAATCCAAGTCAACAATTCATCCAAAAAATCACACAACACGATCAAACAGGATTCATTTCAGGGATGCAAATCTGGTTCAATATATGCATATCAATTAATTTTATTCATCACATCATCAGATGCAAGGATAAGAACTACATGGTTATCTCAATAGATGCAGAAAAAGCATTAGACAAGATCCAACACCCCTTTATGATGAAGGTTTTGGAAAAATTAAGAATCCATGGGATATTCCTCAGTAAAATAAAGGCTTTATATGACAAACCTACAGCCAGCATTATACTTAATAGTGAAAATTAAACCCATTTCCTCTTAACTCAGGAACAAGACAAGGATGTCCACTCTCTCCACTTCTCTTCAATCTAGTATTAGAATGCCTAGCTACAGCAATAAGAAGAGATGCAAACATAAAGGTGGTCCATATAGGGAAAGAAGAAATGAAACTCACCCTCTTTGCAGATGACATGATCTTGCATTTAAAGAATCCCATAGAATCTGCTCCCAAATTATTCAAGCTGATTCAAAACTTTGGCAAAGTAGCAGGGTATAAAATTAACCCCCCAAAATTAATGGCTTTTCTGTATGCCAAGAATGAGAAAAGTGTGGCTGAAATTCAGAATGCAACTCCATTTGCAATAGCCCCACAAAAAGTAAAATAATAGGAATTAACTTAACCAAAGAAGTGAAGGAAGTCTATGATGAAAACTTTAAAAACTTGAAAAAGTAAATCAAAACAGAACTTAGAAAATGGCAAAACCTCCCATGCTCCTAAATTGGAAAGATTAATCTTGTGAAAATGGCAATACTTCCCAAGGCTATCTACAAATTCAATGTGATACTTTTCAAAATTAGAACCTCATTCTTCAAGGAAATAGAAGAGGCAATCCAAAAATTCATATGGAACAATAAACGACCCCGAATAGCAATAACGCTCCTCAACGGAAAGAACACGGCTGGAGGAATATCAATACCAAATTTCAAACTCTACTATAAATCCATAGTAATCAAAACAGCTTGGCACTGGCACAAGAACAGACCTCAGGACCAATGGAATAGAATTGAAAACCCAGAAATGAATCTACAGACTTATAGCCGTCTAATTTTCGATAAGGGAGCTCAAACAATAGAATGGAAGAAAGAAAGCCTCTTCAGTAAATGGTGCTGGCAAAATTGTTTAAATACTTTTAGAAAACTAAAACTAGACGCTTATCTATCACCTTGCACCAGAATCAACTCCAAATGGATCAAAGACCTCGGAGTCAAAGCAGACACTCTGAAAGCATTGCAGGATGGAATAGGAGAAACCCTAGTTCTCCTTGGCGCAGGTCGAAATTTTCTGAATAGAGACCCTGAAACCCAACAAATCAAAGAAAGGTTGGACAAATGGGATTGCATGAAGTTGCAGAGCTTCTGCATGGCAAAGGACATAGCTAGCAAGCTCAACAGAAAGCCTACAGATTATGAGAAGATCTTCACTAGCCATACACCGGACAAAGGACTCATATCTAAAATATACATGGAAGTCAAAAATTAAATCCGCCAAAAACAAATCCTCAAAGAAACAACTGCCCAATAAATAAGTGGGCTAAAGACTTAAAGAGAAACTTCTCTGAAGAAGAAGGAAGGATGGCCAATAGACACATGAAAAAATGCTCAACTTCCTTTGCCATAAAAGAAATGCAAAACAAAACAACATTGAGATACCCCATTTAGAATGTCAAAAATCAAGAACTCTAACAATTACACATGCTGGAGGGGATGTGGACAGAAGAGAACCTTACTTCATTGTTGGTGGGAGTGTAAACTTGTTCAACCACATTGGAAAGTAGTATGGAGGTTCCTCAAAAGACTCCACATAGAGCTCCTCTATGACCCAGCAGTCCCACTTTTGGGCATTTACCCAAATTTTTACAAACAAAACCACACTAAAGCTACCAGCACAACTATGTTTATTGCAGCATTATTTGCCTTAGCTAAGATCTGGAACCAACCCAGATGCCCCTCAGTAGATGAATGGATCAAGAAAATGTGGTATATATACACAATCGAATTCTATGCCTCCATCAGAAAGAATGACATTGCCCCATTTGTTAGGAAATTCAAAGTCTTGGAAAAAAATTATATTAAGTTTAGTACGCCAAGCCCAAAGAAACATAGGTCCCATGGTTTCCCTTATTTTCAATATCTAGTACATGTATGAGTCCAGCAGAAAAGGACAGATAAGGTGAAGTTAGGAAAATGAACCCTAAGTTATGTATTTAAATGTTTTTTTTTTCTTTCAAGCATTTGTTTCTAACGCATTTATAAGATTATTTCTTTGTTGCTTTGTATGTCCCTCCACCACAGTATAACCCCTGCTTTCACTCTATTTGATGTCAGTATAATTTGTGGAGGGGAAGGGGCAAAATAAGTCGTTCAAATAAGGGCACAGGTGGACCCGTTGCAGCAATGAGAAGTGCAAGTTGTCATGTCGAAAACGAACTTTACAACTTTGGTGGGGTGGGGGGAGGATTGGGTGGGAGGACATCGACATCGGGAGTCTGGGAAGGGATGTGAAGGGTAAACAAAGGAGGAGGCTACTATGCTTGATAGGAAATGTACTCATTATCTTCCCATTTAATTGTAACCCTCTGTACAGTATGTTCGCATAAAAAAAGAAAAAAAAAACAAATGAAAATAATTTCTAAAAAAGAAAAAAAAACACACAGACATATAACCCCAAAACAAAAATTATAAGGAAGAAAAAAATGTTAATAGAAAACAAAAATTTTTTAAGTTAAAAATCTAAAAAAAGGTTTAGAAAAAAAATTATAAAAGGTACAAAAAAAAAGATCTTTGATTTTTTGGGGGGATGGAACGTTCATGTATCTCCCTTGTGTCCATAACCAGTCTCTTGTTGGATTATCTGGTCTGCTTGTGGTGTTTGATTTTCCTGTGCTTTGGATGGTTTCTTTAGTCAATTTGTTTGAGCAGGCAGAAAAATGCTCTGCTTTACCAAGGATTTTGTGATCCTACTCCCAGACTAGTTCAATGGGACAGAGATCTACTTTGACTTTCACAAAAGTGGGAGATGACTCTTTCCTCTAGTTTGGAGATGCTGTGATGAGGCTAGGTTCTGGGTAAAGTTGAGGCCTTTCAGCAAACAGCAGCTTTTCCCTGAGGAGTTAGCTTCTGAGAAATTCACAGAGCCCAGCCTGGAGCCATTCTCAGGGTTTATGTTTACTGAATTTCAATTGATTGTCAAGGCTCCTGTAGAGAGGGGCAGCCTCTGGCTCTCTTTACCCAGTGAAGAAAGCCACTCTTGGGGCTGGCTGCTCAAGCTGGTTGATTTTCCCAGGGAGGAGCTGAGCCTGGCAGGTCAGGTTAGGTTCCTGTGACCTGCTAAATGACTCTTGTTTTCTTCCAAGGCCTGAGTTGGAGCTAGCTGAATAGCCAGGCTTCTTCAGTATCCAAGAAGGAGATCTCCGGTAATGGGGTGGGGGAGGGTTGGCCTTCCCTCCTCTCCTCCCTGAGAAGGAGTGAGGATGTCAGGCTTCTACTCATGCCAGAGTCTTGGGTTCCTGGCTCATCTCTGGTCTGCGAACTTCAGGATGAAAATGTGTGCCCCTTGTCAGTTCTTGCTGGTGTTGAGTAGAAACCGTTCTCTTGCCGCGTCTGACGCTAAAGTCCCAGACTATCTTTGTTGCAGGTACGGTGGCTATGGCTGCCGCCGCTGCCGCCATATCCGTGGCCACTGGCAAGTGCTTATATCTGTCTCGTTGCCTGGATTTTCCCTCTCTGGGCTAACTCTCTGTCCTGTGATGGCACACTTGGTGTGATTCTCTGGCTTAGGACTGTTTATTGGAACACTAAAATTGCTTTCTATGCAAGAGCTTGTTTAGCCTCCAGCTTCTCCTCCACCATCTTCCCAGAACTCATCAAAAAAAAAACATTTAAAGGCAATTCCAGGCAGGAAAGTACATGGAACATTTTTTTCTGTGTGTGCCAGTCATGGGGGTTGTATTTGTTCTACTTTATTCAAGGCTGGTGTTCTATTACTCTCAGCTAATCGGTGGGATGACTACCAGCTAATTAGAGGTAAAGAGTCTCATGGAATTCTCTGTGCAGGCTGACTTCAAACTGATAATCAGATTTCGGCTTCCTGAGACATTCTGTGCTTTGCATGAGACACTTATCTCCAATGAGCCACCAAAAAGAAGAAAAACAAAAAAACAAGAAATACCTGGGGTTGAGATGTGGCCCCAATGGCAGAAATGAGACAATGATTTCTGGGACAATACCCACACCTTGAGATCAAGCTCCAGGACCAGCACACACAAGAATAAAATAAATAAATGAAAAGAAAGTTGGAAGAAGAAAAGGGAGAGCCGATTTCAGAGGTTAAAATGAGCAAAATTGAGTTAGCTTACACTTGTTACTGTACTTACTCAAGGGTCTCAGATCTGAGGATCAGTACTCAAGGCCAGCTAAGGCAGGGGAGTCCATGAACTCTACGCTAATTAGCCAATTACAGTTTTTTTTTTAGAAGACCCGAATTGTGCTGTGTCTCACATATTAGAGGGCTAGTGTTAAAAATGTACTGGGAGGGGACTGGGAAGTGACTCAGTGGGAAAGTGCTTGCCTTGCATGCATGAGGCCCTGGGCTCAATTCCTCACCAACACATAAGCAGGAAAAATCAGAAGTGGCTCAGTAGCACAAGTGGTACGGCTCTAGCCTCAAGCTGAAGAGCTGAGGGACAGCGCCCAGGCCCAGAGTTCAGGCTCCATGACAGGCAAAAAAAAAGGAACTGGGACAATACCTAGGCACTGATTTATAGCTCCAAGCCCAGCATACATATGGAAATAAAAAGTAGAAATTAAAAAATGTATAAGAAAATTCAATTAATTTTTTTTAATGAGTGATGAGATTTTGGTTTTTGTGTATAATCCTCTTTTTTTTAGTCGGTTGTAAGGCTTGAACTCTGGGCCTGAGCACTGTCCCTCAGCTCTTCATTTCAATGCTAGTGCTCTACCACTTGAGCTACAGTGCCACTTCTTTTGTGTGTAATCCTAAATACTAAGATAGATTAAATCTGAGGGCTATGGTCTCTAATCTTCAAATCACCAGCAAAACATGTAAACAAGAAAACAGTAGTGAATCCTGATGGAGTTGTAAAGCACCAGGCTTGAGTGAGAAAACTATGAAACAGTGCCCTTGCTAAGAGATCCAGCCTCAGGATCACAAAAATGTAAATAAGAAGAGAACCTGGGGCTTGTGACTCATTCCTGTAATTCTCCAGGAGGCAGAAATATGGGTATCCAGTGTAAAGGCCAATTCTAGCAGGAAAGTCCACAAGACAGTTGCTTGTGGGCCATCCTGGGGCTAGAACTATAGTACTCTCAGATTTTTGGCAGTTAATTGGAGGTAAGGATCTGACACTTTCCTGCTCATCCTGGCTTTGAACCATGATGGTCAGATTTCAGCATCCTGAAACAGGCCAGGCCTTGCATGAGTTCTGGCTCCAGCACTAGCACATTCAAAAAGAATGAAATGCAAAGAAGACTAGAAGAAAAAGAAGAACCAATAACTGAGGCTGCAATGAGCCAATCAGCCCATTACTGGTGGCTCATAACTGTAATTCTGTTTCCTCAAGAGGCTAAAACATAGGCCCCATGGTTTCCCTTATTTGCAATATCTAGTATATGTATGAGTCAAGCGGACAAGGTCAGATAATGTGATGTTAAGAAAATGAACCCTTAGATATGTATTTTAATATTTTTTTCTTTCATGCATGTGTTTCTAACGCATTTATAAGATTATCTCTTTGTTGCTTTGTATGTCCCTCCCCCACAGTATAACCCCTTCTTTCACTATATTTGATGTCAGTATAACTTGTGGAGGAGATGGGGAAAAACCAGTTGTTTAAGGATACAGGTGGACCTGTTGCAACAATGAGAAGTACAAGTTGTCATGTCCAAAACGAGCTTTACAACATCGGTGCGGGGGGTGGGGTGGGAAGGGGGGGAAGGAGAAGGATTGGGATTGGGCGGGGGAGGGGGGAGGCTGGGAAGGGATGTGAAGGGTAAACAAAGGAGGCTGCAATGCTTGGTAAGAAATGTACGCAATATCCTGCCCATGTAATTGTAACCCCTCTGTACAGTATGTTCACAAATAAAATAAAATTAAATTAAAAAAATAAAAAATAAAATAAAATAAAAAAAGAAAAAGAATCTCAGACTTCATCTGGGAAGTTGGCTCAGTGGTAGGGTGCTAGCTTTGCATGCATGAGGACCTGGGTTTGATTCCTCAGAACCACATAAGCAGGAAAAGCCGAAAATGTTGCTGCAGCTCAGTTGATAGAGCACTAACCTTAAGCTGGAACGCTGATGGACAGTGCCAAAGCCTAGTTTTCAGGCCCATAACCAATGGCAAAATAATAATAAAAAAAAAACCCTCAGATTTTGCTGCTCAGACTGGCTTCAAACCAAGATCCTCAGATTTCAGCCTCCTTAGGAGTGCTGGGGTTCATATGAGACTCTTCAAAAAGAAAGAAGCCGGAAGTTGAGCTGTGGCTCAATTGGCAGAACTGAGCAAAATCTCTGAGACAGTGGCCAGTCCCTAGATGGAGAAAAAAAAAACATAAAAAATTTCAAAAATAAATAATAAATTGTAATACAGAAAAAATCATGTTTAATATGATACAAAGGAAAACTGTTTTTTTTTTTTAAGTGCAGCAAACAAAAACGTACTACAAAGTTTCAAAATGACATACTGAGAGTAAGGGGAAAGTGAAAATTTTTAAAATTCATGTAAATATTATATTCAAACTGACATGACCAAAACCTAATATGATCAGAAACTTATCTCTCACTTGTAATTGCTTACAAACAATTGTCCCTCCAGTTTCAACTCTAGCATCAGAATTTAGGAAGAACTCTCTATGCAGCCTTGACTGAATAGGCATCTTCCTGCTTTAGCCTCTTGAGTTAGAAATACAGGCTTTGCCTGTATTTGAAACTCAACATCAATATTCAAACTTTGAAACTCAATATCAATATTCAAATAATGGATTATATGTAAAAACATGAATAAACATCCACCAGAGAAGCTCTGAGCAATACAATCATAACAGTAGAAGAGCACCTACCACTTAAGATAGGTAACAGAAGGAAGATTTAGCATTTTTTTGAAGTGCAGGGGTTTGAACACAGGGCCTCATGCTTGCTAAGTATAAAATTCAGTGACATTAATTATATCCACACTACTTTTTAACCATTACCTCTGCTTGTGAACTTTCTTTTCAATACTGATGGAATCCACACAATGACCTGCACCAGAAACTTTTGTTTTGTTTTGTTTGGTTTTTGGTCTGTCATGGGGCTTGACCTCTGGGTTGGGCACTGTCTCTGTGCTCTTCAGCTCCAGGCGAGTTCTCCACCGCTTGAGCTACAGCACCACTTCCGGTTTTCTAGTGTTTTATTGGAGATAATAGTCTCACATACTTTCCTGACCGGGCTGGCTTTCAACTGTGATCCTCAGATCTCAGTCTCCTGAGTAGTTAGGATTACAGGTGTCAGCCACTGACCCCCAGCCCCAGAAACTTTTAATCTTCTTTTTTCCCTTATGAACTTTAGTCAATATATTTCACATAAATAGATTATTTTGTGTCCATCCATGACCGACATATATTAATTGCAGCCTTTTGTGGATGAGTCATAATTTATGCACACCTCACATTTTATAAACCAATTCATCTGGGCCCACATTCAGCAGCTTGTTCTGAGAAGAATGGTAGCTATTTTGCTAGCCACCTCTATCATCTGCCATTCCTACTCAAATTAGTCTTTGGAATCAGTTTGAGTCTGCTCAGAGGATAGAGTCATACGGGTTGGCTTTGAACCATGATCCTCAGATCTCAGTCTCCTGAATAGCTAGGATTACAGGTGTGAGACACCTGCACCAGGCCATCATTTCTTCCAAGAACATGTCAGGGGGATGGAATAGAAGTACTACATACATTCATTAGCAACTGCCCCAGGGTGAGCCAGAAGCTCAGACCAAATCCACTGACCTTGATACTGTCTTTGGTGTCCAAAAGGATATTGTTGGTCTTAAGGTTTTCGTGTATGATTTTGTTTGGTGTAAGTAGTGAACTGCACTTACATGTGTGACAAGCCTCCTCGCTTCATCCTCATATAGGCGGCCGAATTTTCAGATCCACCCCAGGTGGTATCCCCTAGTGGCCAATTCCATGATGAGATACACATACTCTTCCTTCTCCATTACCTGGTACAACCTGATGATGTGTTTGTGCCATATATTCTTAAAAATGTCCATCTCATTCTTTATCCAATGATGAGGACTCTCACTTCCAGAGTATTTTAAATTCCACGTCCTTGTCTGTGAGGAGGGAATGAGCCAGCTTCACTTTTCCATGGTACCTGTGTGGAAGAGCTCTTTCTTCTGGTATTGTTTGATGATCTCCTCCTTCAAGGTGCTTGAGATTGATTCTTTCTGTACTTCCATCCTTCTGCTACAATAGCAAGTAGCTAGTCTACCTAAATAAATTAAATAAAATAAAGGAAAACCCAGAAAGAGTAAAAAGAAATACCAAAATCCAAATAACAGCCCGTCCCCACTACCAAAAAAATCATTTAAATTTGATTCAGTCCAGTGGGTCATTAAGCAAGAGCTCCAAGCTCTGTTAACTAACATAGGTTGGAGCACACTGGTTTCCTATATATCCTTCATGACCTCACACAATGGAGAAATCACAACCAGGCATAGTGATGTCATAGAAGAAATGGACCAATCAGAGTCTGGCCCAGTGAGGTCAGAGAAATAGCGGACCAATCACAGCCTTCCAGCGTTGACACTCTAGCTCTTGGACCTCAAAGACTGTTGCTAAGGAATCCATGTGGCTTAAGGTTGCTTTGGTCATTCTCGTGGCATTTCTGGAACTACTAGGACAGTGGTCAAAATCCTCTGATTTTCTAGAGGACTACTGAATCTTATAAATTGCTTCTCTGTAGACACTAGTTAATAGCCTCCATTCTTGATGGCCACCTTATCCAATGTCTTTTTCCAGCAATAGCACTGCACAAAGGCCTCCGTCCTTCTCAAGGACAGCTGTGTCTTACAACTTCCTCCTGAGGGGACAAGTTCCAGAGTGGCTTTGAGCCACCACCCTCAGAATTCACCTTCCTGAGTAGTTAGGATTATATGCCTGAGCCATCGGTAGGTACTTAGCTCATCTCTTACATTTGGAGGAAGTATATTTGTTAGAAAGGTGGTTTTTAGATGTGTACTTTTAACACTTTAAATTTGTTGCCCTTGCTGTCTAATAGTGTATCTAGTTTCTGATGAGAAATTAGTCTTAATATCATTCAAAATTATTTGTGTATGATGAATTTTGTCTTTGTGCTTTGGGAAGTTTTCTGTTTTGGTTTAATTAGAATGTGTCTTAATGTGGACTTGTGTTATTATGTTAATTGACATTTTTGAGCTGATAGATTCCTGCATGGAAGGTTCATGCTTTCAATTAAAATTAGGAAGGTATTTGTTTTTATTCCTTCAAATACTATGTATTTCTATTTTTCCCTCTGTATACATATATATATATATATATTATACATTATATATTCACATTGTATATGTGAATATACATGTATATGCCTACATGTTTATATTATATATACATTTATATACATATATAGTTTTATATAGCTTCCACTTTTGTGATTGTTTATGGTAGGAAGTTTAGACTGATCCTAGCTACTCCATCAGTTAGAGTTTGAAGTTTTCCTCTTTATTTCTTGATAAAAATATGCATTACTCGCCAAGGATATTGAAATAGGTATTAAGCACAGATAGCCTCTCTCTCTCTCTCTCTCTCTCTCTCTCTCTCTCTCTCTCTCTCTCTCGCATTTCCTGCCTTGGTTAGGTCTCTGAGCACAGGGCCATTGCTTGTCTGGTCCTTCTAGTCTGCTGTGAAATTTTGCAGTGTCATACTCTGCTTCAAAGGCCACCAGGCAGGCCTGCACTTGGAAGAGGAGCTTCTCAAAGGCAGCCTCTATGGGTGCACCTGCCTGCCTCTCTCTTGATGTCAGAACTCCACAGCTATTTGAGATGGCCTTAGCAGATGCCCCTTTGCCTGGACTGCTGACTGGTGACTGTGTCAGCACAAGCACAGCCTCTTTTTATTACAAATTAGAGGTCTGCGGTGGAACCTGGGGGTGTTCCCTTGTTGGTGGTTATGCTTGGAGCAAGGGTGGGGGCTGCAGAAGCCTCACTGTGGCCTGAATTCTGAGGCACAACAAATGCCAAGGGTTCCTCTGGGCTCTTTACAGAATACATGGGCAGGTTCAGGAGCAGAAGCTGAGCTCAGGGGGCCCCTAAACACAGGGTGGGCTTTAGAGCTGGGCATCACAGATTGATCTTTCTGAAGGGCTGCGGACATCATCTGGAAGCTGTTGAACCTTTAGGAGGTCTGAGTACATCATGAGATT
The DNA here is from genome assembly GCF_019054845.1 of Dipodomys spectabilis. NCBI lineage: Eukaryota > Metazoa > Chordata > Mammalia > Rodentia > Heteromyidae > Dipodomys > Dipodomys spectabilis. The sequence continues at coordinate 6,848,364 of NW_024870905.1, forward strand.
ATGTGTGGGCATCTGAGCTTCATCCATTGTTTGTAATAGGGCTGAGCCCTCCCTCTTGTATTGTCCTGGTGCCCTCTGAGTGTGTGATGGTTTCTGGCAGTGAGAAAAGTTTAATGTGTCTTTTCTTCCCTGAGCCTCACTAGGAAGTTTCTATTGTTGGCAGGGATGATTCTGTCATTGGGAGGTCTGTGTGTTCTCTGAGTAAGGGAATCTACAGACTTCAGAGCACATCTTGGCTTTCTCTCTGAAAGGCCTAAGTGTTTAAGGCTTCAGATGCTTTATAGGTTTCCAGACATATCCAGGGCTTGTTCTTTTTGATCTTTCAATGACAGCTCTAATTTCCTCTCTTAGTCATGGTCTATTGACACCTTTGACTCTGGCATAAATGAGAGAACACAGGCAGGGCTGTTGTGTTGCTAAGGAAAGCAGACAGGGCTGCCTTGTTGCTGAGAAAAAGCAGGCAGGCCTGCTTTTTTTGAGGGTTAATTTTTGAGGGTTAATTTTATACCCTGCTACTTTGCCAAAGTTTTGAAACAGCTTGAGTAATTTGGGAGTGGGGTCTGTGGGATTCTTTAAACACAAGATCATGTCATCTGCAAAGAAGGAGAGTTTTACTTCTTCTTTCCCTATTTGGATCCCCTTTATGTTTGCATCTCGTCTTATTTGTAGCTAGGCATTCTAATACTAGATTGAAGAGAAGTGGAGAGAGTGGACATCCTTGTCTCTTTCCTGAGGTAAGAGGAAATAGCTTTAGTTTTTCACCATTAACTGTAATGCTGGCTGTAAGTTTGTCATATACAGCCTTTATTGTATTGATTAATGTTCCATGGATTCCTAATTTTTCCAGAACCTTCATCATAAAAAGGTGTTGGACCTTGTCAAATGCTTTTTCTGCATCTAATGATATAACCATGTGGTTCTTATCCCTGCTCCTGTTGATGTGATGAATTATACTAATTGATTTGCGTATATTGAACCAGCTTTGCATCCCTGAAATGAATCCTGTTTGATCTTGGTGTATGATTTTTCGGATGAATTGTTGAAGTCGATTGGCCAAAATTCTGTTGAGAAGTTTTTCATGAATGTTCATCCTAGAAATTGGTCTATGGTTCCCTTTCTTTGATAAGACCCTGCCTGGGTTTGATGAGGGTTATGAGGGCTTCATAGAATGAGTTCCGTAGTGAACTTCGTCTTTCACTTTCATTGAAGATTTCGAGGGGTATTAATGTGAGCTCTGCTTTGAAGACCTTGTAGAATTCCGGTGTGAAACCATCTGGACCTGGACTTTTCTAAGATGAGAGATCTCTTATTACTGTTTATATTTCAGTGCTTGATATGGGCCTGTTAAGGAGATTTAACTCATCTTGGTTTAGTTTTGGCATGTCAGTATTTGCTAGGAAAAGGTCCATTTCTGCCAAGTTATCAAACTTATTAGCATAAAGTTTTGAGAAGTATTTCCTTATAATGTTCTGAATCTTGGTGGTTTCTCTGGTGATGTTTCTATTCTCATCACTGAGTTCATTTATTTGGGTATGTTCTTTTCTTTTTCTGATAAGATTTGCTAAGGGTCTGTCAATTTTGTTAATTTTTTCGAAGAACCAACTGTTTGTTTTGTTGATTCTTTATATGGCTCTTTTGGATTCTAATTCATTCAATTCTGATTTAATTTCAATTATTTCTCTCTGTCCATTGGGTTGGGGTTTATTCTGCTGCTCTTTCTGAAGGAGGCTCAGATGTCTCATTAAATTGTTGGTTTCAGATCTCTCCAATATGTTGATGTAGGAACTCAGAGCTATAAACTTGCCTCAGAGTACTACCTGTGCTGTGTCCCAGAGGAGTTGGTAATTTGTGTGCTCATTTTTGTTGAATATCATGAATATTTGAATTTCATTTCTAATATCTTCCATGATGCACTCATGATTATCAGCAGAGTGTTGTTCAGCCTCCATGTGTTACAGGACTTTCTTTAGTGGCTTTTGGTCTGGAGTCCTACTTTTAATCCCTTGTGGTCTGAGAGAATGCAAGGTATAACTTCAATGTTTCTGAATTTGGACAAGTTTGCTTTGTGGCCTAAAATGTGGTCTATTTTGGAAAATGTTCCATATGCTGCTGAGAAAAACGGGTATTCTGGTGCTGCTGGGTGAAATCTTCGGAAGATGTCTGTTAAATCTAGTTGATCTGTGCAGTTGTTTAGATATGCACGTTCTTTGTTGAGTTTTTGCCAAGTTGCTCTATCTAGTGGGGATAGTGGTGTGTTAAAGTCCCAAACAATTAATGTCTTTGGATCTATGTGGGATTTGAGGGAAAGTTGGGTTTCTTGGATAAATTTGGGTGCTCCATTTGGTGAATAGATATTTAGAATTGTAATATCCTCCTGAAGGAGAGATACATTAATTAGTATGTAGCAACCTTCTTTAACTCTTCTCACTTATTTTAAATTGAATTCTATTTTATCTGATATTAGGATTGCAACTCATGCCTTTTTATGGAGGCCGTTTGCTTGGTAGAAATTGGTCCAGCCTTTAACATTGAAAATGTGTTTGTTTTTATGGGCAAGATGTGACTCCTGAAGGCAGCAGATAGAAGGTTCTTGCTTTTTAATCCAACTAGACAGTCTGTCTCTTAATTGGAGAGTTAAGTCCGTTAATGTTGAGAGATAGAACTGAGAAGTGTTTGGGAGTTTCTGCCATTTTATCCACCTTCTTGGGGGCTGTGGCAACTGGGTTCGTTCTGTGGTTCTTGGATTCTCAGTTTGGCTGCGGTTTCTTGGCCTTTTTGTGGTCTTGTTGGTTTTCTATGTGTAGGACATCTTTAAGAATCTTTGGTAGGGCTGGTTTTGTGGAGATATATTGTTTCATTTTTTCTTTGCTATGGAAGGTTTTTATTTGACCTTCGTTTATGAAGGAGAGTTTAGCTGAGTACAGTTTTCTTGGTTGATTGTTGTTTGTCTTTACGGTATGGCATACATCATTCCAGGCACTTCTTGCTTTGATTGTCACTGCTGAGAAATCTGAGGTGATCCTAACTGGTTTCCCTTTATAGGTGATTGATCTTTTCTCCTTGACAGCTTTATGGTTCTTTTCCTTGGTCTGATTTGATCCTGTGAAGATTATAATGTGATGCTGGGTTGTCATATTCTGGTCTGGTCTATTTGGGGTTCTAAAGGCTTCTTGTATCTTAATAGGCCTATCTTTTTGCATGTTTGGGAAGTTCTCTGCTAGGATCCTGATAAACAAATTTCCTAGACCATTAACTTCTGTTTCTAGGTGCTTCTCTACACACATTATCCTCTTATTAAGCCTTCTGATGGTGTTTTCCAACTGTTGAAAAGATCTATCATATTTCTTGGACTTTTCTTGGACGGTTATATGTTCTTTCTCCATAATATCTTGGCTGTCTAAATGCCTAAGACTTCGTAGGAACATAGTAGATACCATTGAATACTAAGATACACGGCTTTGGCACTCTCTACTAATATGCATTTATTAGCATAGTACCACCTGCCTATCCATGTATGGCTATTTTGGCCACCTCTAGGGCTTGATCTCAGTGCCTGCCAAGAATTTCATCCTCGAGTAAGAAATCAAGTGTGACACCTGTTTTCCTTTTCTGGGAGAGTGCTGGGTGTCAGGCATGATGGAGAACAAGTTTACAAATCTAGATGCAATTTGATAGTATGTAAACAATGTCACATATGTTTATGTGTTCTTACAATCGGTAAAATAAATGGTAAGTAAATGAATAAAACAACAAATACAATGAATAACCACACCAAACATGATATAGACTGAACATGTATATGGAAGTTCAATCCTAACTTTACAACGTATATAACAAGTATGACTGGGGCATGAATTCAGGCCTATGGAACAGGCCTGAATTTCTGGTCTTCAATCACAGTGAGCTTCCCCTTCCCCTACAGTGCGACATAGTTACCCAGTCCCTAAGTTCAAATCCCAGGCCTTGCAGATAAAAATCACACATTCCAAGCCAAGGAGTTTCATTAGCATTTTTAATATTTTTTTAAAGTTCACTTTGCCTTTATTTGAAATATTTGGTTTTATAACATGAGATTTTTTCAAAAAACGTGTTGAAATTTTTACATTTCAGCATATACATTGGTGTTTTTGACCATCTGCCATGAAGAGTGAGAATGAAAATGAGGATATCATTTCTCCCTAGAAGTTCGGGACAGTTGATGTTATTTCTTATTTTTTCTGTTTTTTTTTTTAATTTGTCGGTTGTGGGGCTTGAACTCTGGGCTTGGTTGCTGTCCCTGTGCTCAAGGCAAACGCTCAAGCACTTGAGCCACAGCACCACTTCCAGTTTTCTAGAGGTTTATTGGAGATAAGAGTCTCACAGTCTTTTCTCCCTGGCTAGCCTTGAGTCGCCTTCCTCAAATCTCAACCTCCTGAGTAGCTAGGATTATAGGCATAAGCCACCTGTGCCCGGCAGTTGATGTTATTTCTATTTAGAGTAATTTTTGTAAGTATAAAATGTCTGCAATTGTGTCCTGTGAGTTTTCCTCAGTGCCTACCACGAAATAGACTAGGGGAGTCCTCATACCACCAAAGGTTGAGTTTCTGAATAAACACTCACTTCTGTGAGGACAGTAGTTACTTGTAAGCATTTTGGGAATGAATGGATTCTAAAATGAAAAGCAAAAACATTGGTACTAAGATGTAGCTCAGTAGTGGAATAGTTGCCTAAAGAGCATAAGATCCTGGAAGAAAAGTTTCCTAAGGCTCAGAATGTTAGGATTTTGTATGAACAAACTTCTTTCCTTTTTTTTTTTGTCGGTGGTGGGGCTTGAACTCAAGGATTGGGCATTATCCCTGTGCTCTTCAGCTCTTTGCAAGCACTCTACAGCTTTAGCCACATTGCCACTTCCTGTTTTCTACTGGTTTATTGGAGGAAAGAGTCTCCCGGGGCTTGCCTTGAACTGCCATCCTCAGCTCTCAGCCTCCTGAGTAACTAGGATTATAGGTGTGAGCCATTGATGCCTGATACGTGAACAAACATTTTAAGATTGATTCTAAAGAAAGAAACTTCGAACATACTTTTTGTACAAATAATTTATAATGCCATGGTTAAGGCACTAATTTAGAAGTATTTTTTCATTGGCTGGTTTCTTAGTTTATTTATATATATATATACATTATTAATTTATATATACAAATATTATTAAAAACATAGCTTTGAAGTGTACCTAAGAACATATGGGCTCATTTAAAATTATACAAATGCACAAGATTGATTTTCTTGCAGTTTGTTGGTACCATAAATTAAGTGGGATTTGTGTACTGTTTTTTTGTTCTCTGTTTTTGGAGGATTTCTCTCCCCTTTATCCCCCTACCCCCCTCTCCCCGCACTTGAACTCAGCTTGCTCTTTCTTGGCTTGGTTGTTCATAGCTGATTTTCTACCACTTCAGCCATACCTATAGACTGGCTTTTTGCTAGTTAATTGGAGATGATATCTCTCAGGCTTTGCTGCCTGGATTTGCTTTGAAACTTCATCTTCCGGTTCTCACCTCCTGAGTAGCTGGGATTACAGATGTGAGCCACTGGGGTGCCTAGGGATAAATTAATTTGGTTGATGTATTCTTTCTGTTTTTCTAAGCATGGGATGATCTACTCTAAAATTTCAATGAATGTCCTGGGTCTGAAATAAGATATATAATACATATGCAAATCTGTATATTTCTCAAAAGATGTAATCAATTTAATACATGTTATAAGTGTAATAATAGTCAATAAAATAATGAATGAATAATACAAAACATAAAATAAATACACTCAAAGAAAATTGCAATAAACATAAGTATGTAGATATTAATCATTATTTCAAATGTGGATGAATATTACATTAACAGGCCTGGGGATTGAATTCCGGCCGAGGGAACAGGCCTGAATTGCTTGTCTTCCAATAGGGTGAGTTTCCCCATCCCCCCAGTGAATTAGAGTTATCCAGACTCTGAGTTCAATTCCCAGGCCTGGCAGAAAAAAAGGACATGAATTCCAAGCCAGGGAGCTTCATTAGTATTGTATGTTTGTATATATGTATGTATGTATGTATGTATGTATATACATACATTCATACATACATATATATATGTATATATATCATGGGACTTGAACTCTGTCCTTGGGAGCTGTCCTTGTGCTCTTCAGATCAAGGCAAGTGCTATAATACTTGAGACACAGCACCACTTCTGGTTTTCTAGTGGTTTATTGGAGATAAGTGTCTCACAGACTTCCTGATCTGGCTGACTTTTAACCTTGATGTTCAGATCTCAGCATCCTGAGTAGCTAAGATTACAGGCATGAACCATAACTGCCACCAGGCTATTTTTAATATTTTTAAAAATATTTATTTATTTTTATTTTTTATTTTTTTGCCCAGCACGGGGCTTGAACTCATATCGTGGCAACTCTGCCTCAGCTAACATCAACCTAGGCTGGGATGGTGCAGCCTCTGGGCCCACAGACCATCCTGGGATACTAGGCCTCGGGGGCTGACAGGAAAACAAAAATGAAAACAGCACCAAAAAAAAAAGCCAGGAACCACCTATGGATGGCAGTTTCTTGGTTTTCCATCCTTGCATGGTGACCATCCCGTGTCCAAATAACACTGTTGCAACCTGTAGGTCACCTGGCATTGCTGAAGGCTGACAGGCTGTCAGCCAAGCCATAGGCCAACCAGGACACCTAGGTCCTGAGTTTGAATCCCAGTTATGCTACTTACAAAGGGCTGGAGAGCCTAAGAATCTATTCCTTGTCCATAGGAACGCCAGAGAAATATGATCAATGTCATGGTTGGATGAGTAGTTCATCAATCAGTCTAGTATAAATTTAGACCCAATAATCACAGAACACAGATTGACTTTAATTCATAGTTTATTATGCATTAAAAGAATACTATTCATTAAATGGAGTCCTCACTAAAGACCTGAGAATCTGTAAGAACGTAGTATGTGTCATTTAATTCCACATAGACATCACTGGCAGTATCAAAATATCTAAATATATATTTATCTGTATACAAGATAAATACATATAAATATATATATATATATATATATATATATATATCATATGTCTGTTATATATACCAGATAGAAAGGTACTGCTATTTTGGCCAAACCTGTGGCTCCATCCTAGGTCCTGGGATCCACTTGGTAGCTGAATGGGCTAGAGGCTGCCATGCTGACACTCACCCATTCATGAACTGGGACTTCTAGGCCCTCAGTTCAGGTATCAGCATTGCCAAAAATTTCATCTTGGAGTAAGATTCCAAGTGAGACACCTGTTTTCCATTTCTGTGCAAGTGCTGGGTGTCAGGTATGATGTACATAATATGTGTGCAAAGCTACATGCTACTGAATAGATTGGAATAAATGTAATAAATGATATAGGTGAACTCACAGTCCATAAAATAAATGTTAATTCAGTCAATCAATAATAATATATAATGAATCACTCGAGCAAACACGATACAGCCTGAATATATAAATGTAAATATAAATCACATATTTAAAATGCCTATAAATGTTACATTTTTCGGGCTGGTGCTTGAATTCAGGCCTAGGGAAGAGTTGAGAAGTTCATGCATGATTCACATAGGAAATGTTAGGCAAGACCTCTGGCACAACAATTATTTTTAATTAAGACTTCACGAAATGTGACCATAATAATTACATTCAGGAAATCGAGGAATTGGGATAGATCCAAGAATTGGTAGTCACATGGTAGATAGGTTTCCAACACAGCTTGCCACATCTTCTCTATACAAATAGGTATTTATTAGCATACTAGCTTCAGCTTATGAATGGATGAATATGGTGCACAAACCCCACCCCGGAGCTCAATCTCAGGTCCTGGGTAGGGCCTAGATCCTTAGGAACTCAAAATCTTTTGTGCTCATATGGACCCATTAGAAAGTTGGGCCTGATAGGCCCACAGTTCAACTCCCAGCAATGCCAAAAGTTTCATCCTGATGTGAGAAACCAATCCTTACAGCTGTTTTCCTGTCTTGTGAAAGTCCTGGGCTTCATCGAGGATGGAGAATGCAATATAGGCAACTCTATAGCCATGAGAATAGGTTGTTATCCATAGCAACACAGATATACCTGCCACCATACTCAATAAAATACAAATACATCCATGAATAAGACTCAAAATTTAAAAATAACTACATTGAAAGCAAGATGCATAACACACCTGTATGTAAATAGAGATCCTATGTTTAAAAAAGGTAAGCTTGTTATTTTGTCCACTGCTGGGACTTCAAATCAGGCCCTGGACCAGGCCTGACAGTCTAGTCTTCAGGGATGATGAGCTTCCCCTTTCCCCACAGTGCAACAGGGTTTCCCAGATCTGAGTTCAAATCCCAGGCCTGACAAAAGATTCATCCTGATGTTAGAAGCCAGTCTTTACACCTGTTTTCCTCTCCTATGGAAGTCCTGGGTCTCAGCTAGGATGGAGAATGAATGCATAGGCAACCTCATAACAATGGGAACAGGTCATCATCCATGTCAGCAGAGTTATACCTGTCACCATACTCAGTAAAATACACAATACCTCCATGTATTAGACACAAAATAAGGAGGAATGCACTGAATGCAAGATGCTATACACACATATATGTCAATACATATCCTGTTTCTATTATGAATTTATGCCTATCCTGGCCTTCACTGGGGCACAACCTCAGGTCCTGAGAATGACTTAGCTCCTTAGATGCTCACAGGCTGGTGTCCTCACCTTGACTCTTTTGCCAATTGGGCCTGCTAGGCTCTCAGTTCAAATCCCAACTCTGCCAAACATGGATCCTGATGTGAGAAGCCCATTGATCCACCTGGTTTCCTGTCCCGAGAATGTCCTGAGTCTCAGCTAGGATGGAGAAGGAGTAGGAAACTCTATAGAAATGGGCATAGGTTGCCATCCAAGTCAGCACAGTTATATCTGTCATCATATGCAATAAAATATAAAATGCATCCTTGAGTAAGACACGCAATAAAAAGAACAACTACACTGAAAACATTATGCATTCCACACATGTATGTAAATAGAGATCCTATGTGTAACATAGGTGGGCATATGATTTTTGCCTGAACTTGGGCTGCAATTCAGACCCTGGGACCAGGCCTGACCTTGCAGTCTTCAATGATAGTGAGCTTCTCCTTCCCCCACAGTGCAAAAGAGTTACCTAGACCTGATTTCACATTCCAGCTCTGGCAGTAAAATGGTGCGAATTCTGAGCTAGGGTGCTTCATTCATAATTTTTCAATTTTTTAATATTTTTTGCCAGACCTGGGGCTTGAACTCAAGTTGTGGCAACTCTGCCTCAGGTCCGATCATCCTAGGCTGCAGCCTCTGGAACCACAGCCCATCCTCGGATTCTAGGACCCCAGTGTTTGTAGGAAAAAATAAGAAGCCGGAGGAGAAAAAGTGGCGGGAAGTTCCAACTGGTGCTTTTAGGTTTATTTTCATTTGAATGTTGACCATGGTGAGACCAAACCCGGTGGACTGCAGATTGAAGGTGACCTGGTGTGGCTGAAGGCCTGCTGGCTGTCGGGGGAGCCACAGGATGACCGGGCAATGGAGGCCCCGAGGTCGAATCCTGGTCAGCCATCCTACATTGAGGGAATGGCAGGAGTTCCTGAGATACTCAATTCTGGACCTAAGAAGAGCCATGAAATACGATCAATCTCTTCCTTGAATGAGTAGTTCCTGAGGATTCGAGTAGGAAATGATAGTCAAGACTCATGGGATATCGATTATTTTTAGTGAAGAGTTGATGAAGCATGACCATAATCATCACACTCATTAAATGGAGGCATTAGGGAAGATCCAAGAATCGGTAGTCACAGGGTAGATTGGATTCAAACACAGGTCTCCATATCTCCTACTCTATACAGATATCTACTTATTTGCTTACTACCTTCAGCTTATGAATAGATGACTATTGTGCTCCCCCTGCCTTTCCCCTGGGACTCAATCTCAGGTCCTGGGAACGGCTGAGCTCCTTAGTGGCTCACAGGCTGGTGTGCTTATGTGAACCCATTCGCCTATTGGGCCTGCTAGGTGCTGAGTTCAGATCCCAACAGTGCCAAAATATTCATCCTGTCAGAAGCCAGACATTTCACCTGTTTTCCTGTGTGAGTCCTGGGTTTCAGCTAGGATGGAGAATGCATGGCCCACCCTGTGGCCATGGGAAAAGGTTGTCATACATGTCAGCTCAGTTACACCTGTCATATATACTCAAGAACATACATAATACATCCATGAATAGCATACAAAATAGAGAAGATAACTACACTCAATGCATGAGGAAGTCCACACACTGAAGTGAATATACATCCCATGTTTCAATGATGGATTGAGGACTCTTGTGGCCTCCCTGGGGCTTGATCTCAGATCCTGGGAACAGCCCAGCTCCTTAGTGGCTCACAGGCTGGTTTGCTCATGTGGACCCATTGGACAGATGGGCCTCCTAGGCCCCTAGTTCGAATCACAGAACTTCCAAAAATTCACCCTGATGTGAGAAACCATTCGTTGCACCTGTTCTGTGCTGTGCAAGTTCTGGGTCACAATTAGGATGCAAAATGTATAGGCAACTCTATACTCATGGGAATAGCTTGTCATCCAGGTCACCACAGTCATCCTATGCTCAAGAAAATACACAATACATCAATGAGTAAGACACCAGATAAAGACAATAACTACACTGAACCCAAGATGCCTCCCACCCATGTATGGAAATAGAGATCGTCTGTTTAAATTCTGAATTTATGACTACTATAACGTCCACTGGGGCTTGATCTCAGGTTCCAGGAAAGACCTAGATGCTTAGTGGCTCACGTGCTGGTGTGCTCACCATGCCTCATCCACCACTTGAGCCTGCTAGGCCTTGAGTTCAAATCCCAGCACTACCAAAAGATTCATCCTGATATGAGAAGCCAATAGTTGCACCAGTTTTCCTATGATGTGAAAGTCCTGGGTCTCAGCTAGAATGGAATATGCTATATAGGCAACTCTATACTCATGGGAATTGTTTGCCAGCAATGTCAGCATAGTTCTAACTGTTATCACACTCAGTAAAATACATATTGCATCTATGAATAAGACACGAAATCAAGAGAATGAGTACACTGAACGCAAGATGCTACCGACCCATATATGGAAATATAGCTCCTTTCCTTAAATTATGATTTCATGAGTATATTGACCCCCGCAGGGCATGAGCTCAGGTCCTGTGAACGGCCTAGCACCTTAGTGGCTCACATGCTGGTGTGCTCACCTTGACCCATTCCCCAATTCTGCCTGCTAAGCTCTGAGTTCAAACGCCAGGACAGCCAAAAGATTCATCCTGATGTGAGAAACCAATGGATCCACATGATTTCCTGTCCTGTGAAGGTCCTGGGCCTCATTGAGGATGGAGAATGCTATATAGGCTAATCTATAGGCATGGGAATAGGTTGTCATCCACAGCAGCACAGATATACCTGTCACCATACTCAATAAAATACACAATACATCCATGAATAAGACTCAAAATTTAAAAAATAACTACATTGAAAGCAAGATGCATACCACACCTGTATGTAAATAGAGATCCTATGTTTAAAAAAGGTAAGCTTGTTATTTTGTCCACTGCTGGGTCTTCGAATAAGGCCCTGGACCAGGCCTGACATTCTAGTCTTCAGGGATGATGAGCTTCCCCTTCCCCCAGTGCAACGGGGTTACCCAGACCTGAGTTCAAATCCCAGGCCTGACAAAAGATTCATCCTGATGTCAGAAGCCAGTCATTGCGCCTGATTTCCTCGAATGTGGAAGTCCTGGTTCTCAGCTAGGATGGAGAATGAATGCATAGGCAACCTTATAACCATGGGAACAGGTCATCATCCATGTCAGTACAGTTATATCTGTCACCATACTCAGTAAAGTTCACAATACCATCATGAATTAGACATAAATTAAGGAGAAGAAATGCACCGAACATAAGATGCTGCCCACACATATATGTCAATACAGATACTATGTTTCAAGTATGAATTTATGCCTGTCCTGGCCCTCCCTGGGGCTCATTGTCAGGTCCTGGGAATGGCCTAGCTCCTCAGTTGTTCACATGCTTGTTTCCTCACCTTGACTCTTTCACCAGTTGGGCCTGCTAGGATCTCAGTTCAAATCCCAACATTGCCAAAAGCAGAATCCTGATGTGAGAACCCATAGGTCGACCTGTTTGCCTGTCCTGTGAATGTCCTTGGTCTCAGCTAGAGTGGAGAAGACATAGGCAACTCCATGGACATGGGAATAGGTTGTCATCCATGTCAGCACAGTTATATCTGTCATCATACTCACTAAAATACATAATGCATCCCTGGCTAAGACACACAATAAAAAGAATAACTACACTGAAAGCATGATGCATTCCACATATGTATGTAAATAGAGAACCTATGTGTAAAATAGTTGGACATATGATTTTTGGCAGTGCTGGGGCTTCAATTCAGGCCCTGGGACCAGTCCTGACCTTGTAGTCTTCAAAGATGTTTAGCTTACCCTTCCCCAACAGTGCAACAGAGCTGAAATCTCAGCTCTGGCAGGATAATGGCGCGAATTCTGCACTAGGGTGCTTCCTTCCTTCATATATATATATATATATATATATATATATATATATATATATATATATTTTTTTTTTTTTTTTTTTTTTTTTTTACCAGACCCGGTGCTCGAACTCAAGTAGTGGCAACTCTGCCTCAGCTTTGATCATCTTATGCTGTCGCCTCTGGGCCTATAGCCCATCCTCAAATCCTAGGACCCCAGGGCTTGCAGGAAAAAAAGAAAGCTGCGAGGGAAAAAAAGCAGTGGGAAGTTCCACCTGGTGCTTTTACATTCATTTTCCTTTGTACCGTGACCATGGTGGGTCTGAACCCGGCGACCTACAGAATGAAGTTTACCTGGAATGGCTGAAGGCCTGCAGCTGTTGGGGAAGCCCCAGGCCATCCAGGCAAAGAGCCCCAGAGGTCGAATCCCAGTCAGCCCCCTACATTGAAGGATTGGCGTGAGATCCTGAGATACTTGTTTCCGGACCTAGGAAGAGTCGTGGAATGTGGTCAATCTCATCCTTGAATGAGTAGTTCCTGCTTGATGTGAGTATTAAATGATAGGCAAGATTCCTGGGGTATCGATTATTTTTAATGAAGAATTGATGAAGCATGACCATAATCATCACAGTCATGAAATGAAGGCATCGGGAAAGATCCAAGAATCAGTAGTCACAAGGTAGATTGGATTCCATCACAGGTCGGCATCTCTCCTACTCTAAACAAATATGCATACTATCTTCAGCTTATGAATGGATGCCTATTGTGCTCTCCACCTGCCCTATCCTCAGGGCTCAATCTCAGGTCCTGGGAACAGCCTAGTTCCTTAGATGCTCACATCATGGTGTCCTGACCTTGAACCTTTCCCAACACTGCCAAAAGAGGAATGCACGTATGAGAATCCAATCTATCCACCTGTTTCCTGTCCTGTGAAAGTTCAGGGTCTCAGCTAGTATAGAGAAGACTTAAGCAACTCTATAGACATGGGAATAGATTGTCATCCATGCTAGCAAAGTTATATCTGTCATCATGCTTAATAAACAAAATGCATCCATGACTAAGACACACAATAAAAAGAATAATTGTACTGAATGAATGAATGTGAATAGAGATCCTATGTTTAAAATAGATGGGCATATGATTTTTGCCAGTGTTGGGGGTTCAGTTTAGGCCCTGGGAGCAGGCCTGACCTTGTAGTCTTCAAGGATGGTAAGCTTCCCCTTCCCCCACAGTGCTATAGTGTTACCTAGACCTGAGTTGGAATCTGAGCTGTGGCAGAAAAATGGTGTGAATTCTGAACTAGAGTGCTTTATTAGTTTTTAGGGTTTTTTTTGTTTTTTTGTTTTTGTTTTTTGTTTTTTTTTTGCTAACCAATGGATTTGAACGCACTTCATGGCAAACCTGCCTCAGCTTCGATCACTTTAGGCAGGTGGGCTGCCATAGGCCCATAGTCGACCCTGTGATCCTAGGCCCTGAAGCCTTGCAGGAGTAAAAAAAAACCCACACAGAAAAATAGCCACAGGATGGATTTTTTACATTTTCTTCCTTTTTATGGTGACCAACCTGGGTCCAAATTACACGGCTACAAAGGGTACCTCACTTTGCATTGGCCGTGGCTAGCAGACTATCGGGTAACCCAGACCTGAGTACAAATCCTTGGCCTGGCAGAAAAAATGGCTCGAATTGCGAACCAGGGAGCTAAATATTTTTTTTTTAATTGTGGGCTGTTGAGGAAGCCATAGTAGCACATGGCAACATAGGCCTACAGTTCGAATCCCAGTCATGCCACTTCTGGATGGTGGGAGATCCTAAGAGACTCATTCATATTCACAGGAATAACGATGGAATGTTATCAATATCATGGTTGAATAGGCTGTTCATGAATGATACTTGAATAAAATTAGACTTCATGATTTCAGTCAGCTGATCGATTCTATTTAATTATCTTATGAAGCATTAAAAGAATACTATTTCTCACAGGGATGCAATAATTTCAGGACACTAATTTACTTAATAGTTTATTAAGGATGAAAACAATAACATTAATTACACAGAGGCATAATAATTACACAAGAATTTGGTAGAAATGTAGTCTACATAACTGAATATTGTGTAGACATATCTGGCACTCTATTAAGATATATATTTATTAGCATACTACCTCTGGGTGTCACTCTGTTCTTATTTTGTAAAACCCTGGGTCTCGATCTAAGGTCCTTGGAATTGCCTGTCAGCTTGATTTGCCCCAGGATGGCGTGTTGACACTCACCCATTCATGAATTGGGCCTTGTAGGCCATAGTTCAGATGCCAGCACTTCCAATAAATGAATCGTGGAGTAAGAAACTGATGGTGACTAACGTTTTCTTTTTTTGTGAAAGTCCTAGGAGTCAGGTATGAAGTGGAACATATATGCAGACCTATATCCTATGGAATTAATGTTCTATGTGCCATAATAGTCAATAAAATAAATGGCCAATACATGAATAAAACAAAAAATAAAAACGAAAACACTGAAAGCTATATGGAGTCAACCTATGTATATAAATATAAATCAAATATTTAAAATGTGCATGAATAGGATATTTTCTAGTGCTGGGGATTGATTTCAGGTCTCAGGAACAGACTTGAATTTCATGACTTCAAGGAGGTGAGCTTCCCCTTTCCACACAGTGCAAAAGAGTGACCCAGACAATGCGTTCCAATCCCAGTCCTGACAGAAAAAATGGCAACTGTTCTATGTGATGTCCAATTCTTAGGTATTTCATTCTGCCTCCATTTAATGAATGTGATTGTTTAAATGCTTGATAAAGTATTAATTAAAATTGATCAGTGTCCTATAATATAATTGTGTATAATTTTATCCTAGAATCATTCAAGAACTGCCCATTCAATCACATATATCACATGCCATTGGTATTTATATGGATAGGATTGAGTTTTTTAGGATCAACTGCCATTTGGAGGTGGCAGGACCAGAATGTGGGCTCCAACTCTCACCACTTAAACCTGAGGATAAGGAAATCTCTGGTCTGTCCAAGAACATCAGCAACATCAATGATTAGGCAGGCACCAATGGCTCTCAGCAGTCCTCCTTCATACTTACAAGGCTGTGATAGGAGGATCATGGTCAAAGTCACCCTAGACAGGAAAGTCCTTGAGTCCCCTGTCCAACCTCAGTGCCAACAAAGCCAGAAGTAGAGCCATGTGGCTTCACTAGTTGAGGGCTAGCCTTGAGCAAAAGCAGCTCAAGGGCTGTGCCCAGATCCTGAGTTCAAGGTCAGGGACTGGCAACAAACAGACATACACAACAATCTGTGCAGCCATCCAGCTAAAGCAGGTCACCCTCTTGTCCTCAACTGGACTGGACAGAGTTTCATATGAAAGGGGTGTTGTCATCTTGACTCTGCCCATTCTGCCTGTATCACAGGAATCCGTCCACACCCCCATTCTTTTATGTTTCTCTCTGACGAATGGGAAACAAGAATGGTGGACACGCCCAAATTCCATGCTGCCCAGTAGCACCTGGATTCCCTCAGTTGGTTGAAACCACTACTAGCAGTTGAGGAAGGTAGAGGTGGCTGAGTGGTGAGCAAGATATTCGAGGCCACATTGGAGTAGAGTAGGAAATTGAGGTCCTAGACAGTGAGTGGGTGAATAGAGCATTTTCCAGACCTTGGGAAAGTGGCCAGCCCATCTTTCCCAGCGCTCAGATGTCTGAAACAACAGGATTCCATGAGAGAGCTGCGGGCAAGAAATTGCCACAAGAACACTGGCAGAAGAATCCTTCCAACAGATCTGCAACATTCAAGAAAACTAAGAACATCAAAAAGTGAAGGATCCCCAAGACAAACACCACTGGGGAGTGTGACTCAAAGGAGAGTCCAGCCAAATATGATGCTGACCATGGGCCTCCCCTGCCTTTGGACACAGCCACAGCCACCAGGGTCCAGAGTGTCAATGGTCCCGATAACACCAAGGACCTGCAGAGGTGTACTGACATGTGGTGCCCACCCTGGATCCCAGCAAAAGAAGAAAAGAGGGGCTCTGTGCCAAGATCCAACCACTGAAGCAGGAAAAGACAGACTTGCAGGATGAACTGGAGTAAGAGAGGAGAAGATAGCCCAACTGCACACAGCAATGAAAAGGTAGCTAGAGATCCACAAGGCACCCATAGAGAGGTTGGTTTGGGAAGAAAGTGATTTACAATGTTCACCAGCCCGCGTGCAGCAGGCGACCAATGATAGAGAAAGGGACAATGAAGCTCTCACCAGCTGCCTGCAGACCGCAGAGTAGCACATGGCAGAGCTGGAGATGGCGGCTTCTGTGGTCACTGCTCACAGAATGAGACCGAAATGTTCTTTGAACAGCTGAATGATGCGACCCTTCAGCTCAAGGAAAAGATCAGAAGCTTCAATGACTTGGAGCAAGTGAACACTGAGTTGCAAGAGAAGCTGGAAGCACTCTGGACACAGTGGAGCAACATGAAGAGCAGAATCGGCAAGTTCCAACAAGTGCTGGCAGGGCGTGAGGTACTAAAGAGACTACTGGACAACCTGAGCTGGATGGTGACTGCAGTGAATCTAGAGAGAGACATCTTCACAGAAGACCTGAGCATTGAGAGGTCTGTGCATAAGGAGGAGGCCCGGCGGCTGACCCACTGGGTGAACCAACTGCCAGAGGAGAAGAATCGAGGGGCAAGGCAGGTGTTTAACCTAGAGAAGGAGCTGGGAGAAATGAGAAGGAAGCTGGCAGAGACATGGCCCCCTTCGGGACCATCTCTGGTCAAGCAGCAGATGAAAGCCCAGGCCTATTGCACGCAGATGGAGTTGAAAAACCTGGAGGAACAACTTCACATCCAGGTCCAGGAAAACCAAAGGCTCCATTTCCAGAACACGGAGCAGGAGAAGCAACTGTGGAGACTGGAGAAGGCCAAGGATCAGCAGGAGATCTGCAAGATCCCACGATGCGCATGTGTGCAATGGACAGATGGAAGAACAGCTGGCCCTGCTGAGGGCCTCTCTCCACATGATGAGCAGTGAGAAGGAGAATCTGGCCAGCATCTTAGACTCAGAGAAGCAGGTGAAGAAACATCTGTGAGAACAGCTGGACCACACAGTGAAGAAGATAGAGGAATGGAAAGAGGTGGCTGAGAGAGAGAGAGTCAAGCAGCTTGGGAGCTGCAGGAGCGGCAGGAGCAGTCCCTGGCCCAGATGCAGGAGCTCAGAGCCACCTGTGAGCTGCACATCACCTCCAATGAGCAGCTGAGCTCTGAGAAGGGGGCCCTGCAGCAGCACCTAGAGAGGCAGACCAGCTGCTGGAGCAGCTAAAACAAGTGCAGCCCCCACCAACTCTCGGGACCAGGTGGTGCCCCCAAAGTGGCAGGACACCCTCAAATGCCTGGAAGTGACCAGACCACAAGAGGAGAGCCTGCAGGCCCAGCTGAGCTTCCTGGCTTTCCATGGGGAAGGGAAAGTTGAGAGCCCTGGAGAAGCAAAAGGTGAGGAGGCAACTCCCCCAGACATGACCATCGCGGAGGATGGAGACATCCCCCAAACCGAGAGGGACGTGGATCTGGCTGAAATCCACAGGGAGAAATTCCTGCACCAAGAGTTGCAGGCCCACTGAGGGTGCCAAGTCCACTTGGCAGCTCAGTGCCAGAGAAACTGGAGCCACTGGCCCCCCACCTGCGAGCTGGCACCACAGCATACGTGAGGATGGGAAGCAGGACACGTGGGCATCCGAGAAGAAAATCTGCTTTGTCCACGACCTGCCTATTGATGTGGACTTCTGGAATCCAGTGGATGGGCACCACCATGGATGCAGCCATCTGTTGGCACACATCTGCACCATCGAGGACTCCCTCGTGGTGTGTAAAGAGCAGATGTTCGTCCTGTGAGCTGTGCCAGGAGAAAGCTGAGCACATGTGCTGGCTGTCCCAGGAGAAGATGAAGAGGAGAGAGAGCTGTGGGAGCCCCTGTGATTCCTCTCAGGGGAAGGCATGGACAGCAGGCACCAGATGCCAGCACAGGCTGAGTCCCCCGCCACCACCACCGCTTCAGACACCTCAGACTCCACGGTGGTCAAAATGAGGGAGGAGCAGAAAGGTTTGGAAGAATTGCCACTTCAAAGCAGTGTGGAAACTGCCAAAGGACAGGTCGGGGTACTCTACCCCATAGAGGATTCCCCCATGGAGCACATCTTGCCGCAGAAGCCACAGATGCAGATCACCCACAGCTCACAGGCTCAGGCAAGGAGTATTCCCTCCCTTTCTTCTGTAGACTGATGCAGATGATGAATCTCTATGTGACATACTGACTCTTAAAAGCCTCAGCAGCCACCACAAGTAGGTGGCCAGGTGGCCTTCTCTCAGGCCTCCATCTCCAGGTGATGGGAAGGGAAACTGAGGGTCAGGTAGGGCAGAGGCTTCCGGGAGGTGGCCCATATTCAAGGGACATCTAATTGACCATTCGTGGCCAGGGAAGAGGCCCATGTTAAGCTTATCACAAAGAATGAAGAGTTTTCAAAGGGTAAACAAGCCTCCAACAAAGATAGATTTGTTCTTCCCTTTCTGGGGCTTGAAATCAGTGCCTGGCCACTGTCCTTGAGATCTTTTTCTCATGGCTAGCACTCCACCACTTGAGCCACAGTGCCACTTCTTGTTTTCTGATGGTTCATCGAGGATAAGAGTCTCACATACTTTCCTGCCCAAGATGGCTTTGAACCGAGGTCCTCTAGATCTCAACTTCCAGAGTAGCTAGGATGACAGGCATGTGCCACCAGTGCCCAGCATGTGATGCCTTTTGAAGGCATCTTGGCTATTCTGTAAAAGGAGCCCCAAAGGGCCTGGATAGACCTTGACCCAGTCAAGGAGCTGGGATGTGGGAAGGCTGATATTCTAGCAATTCTGTTCCCCAAAATAAAAGATGCCAGCTGGTGTTGAATGCATCAAATACCTAGGTCAACAGCCACCAGGCTTAGTGGGGAAAAGGTAGAGAATACCCAAAGATTGCAGTGTAGAAATCTCTCATTTTGCATGCATGTGGTGTGTGTGTGTGTGTGTGTGTGTGTGTGTGTGTGTGTGTGTGTGTGTGAACTCAGGGCCTAGGGCCTAGGCTCTATTCCTGAGTTTTCTTGCTCAAGGCTAGTGCTCTTCTACTTGAGCCACAGCCCCACTTGCTTTTTGATGGTTAATTGTAGGTAAGACTCTCAAGTACATTCCTGTCCAGGGTGGCTTTGAAGCATGATAGGGGCCCAGGGAAGCAAGAGTAAACACAACTCCCAGGTACAATCCCTATGGTGGGTGACTCCTGCCCCCTTGTAGCCAGATGCGGGACATGTGGCCCCGTGTCATCGTGGGGGACTATCGTCATGTAGAGTTAAATTGGGGGAAGTGACCAGGTCCAAGCTGACTTTTGCCCACCCTAAATGCTGATTCCAGAGCAGACCTGTTTCATCCTATGCCAAGAGAGCTCCAGGAGGCCCAGCTTCCAGGGACACAAGGAAGGGAGAGGTCAGCTCCAGGCCAAGCTAAGAGCCTTTGTCCATGGACACCAAAACTTGGCCTTCCTGATCACTGTAAGGCCTGTCAAAGAACAACCCCCACCCCCCAAAAAAACAAAATTGGAGCCGTATCTCAGAGTGGTTGAGCTCTAACATTGAATCAAAGAGCTCAGAGACAGGGCCCCCATGCTGTGAGTTCAAGACCCCCAGCTGACCCTCCCCCATAAAACAGGTTAACTAAATGTGAACTAGTAGGATTTGTGAAGTGTTTCTGAAGAATGGTGATACAGAAGAAAGCACCCTAATTCTAATGACAGCTGAACTTGTGACATACAGCTATGTGCTGAGTCCTTCACAGAGTGCTATTTTCTGGGTCCTTCCCACATGGGGGTTTTGTGCTGAGTCCTCCAAAAGCATTTGTGTGCTGAGTCATCACAAAGGGTGTTATATTATGAGTCCTTGAGAAGAGTGGGCCTTACTGGGTTTTTCAAAGGGTGCTGTGTGCTGAGTCCATTAAAGAATGTACTTTATGCTGAGTCCTTCAAAAGGTGCAGTGTGCTAATTCATCCCAAAGGGTGCTATGTGCTGAGCCCTTGAGAAGGGAGGGACAGGTGAATTTTTCAATGGGTGCTGTGGGCCGAGTCCTTTACACAGAGTACTTCAAAGGGGGTTGTATGCTGAGTCATCCCAATGGATGCAATGTGCTGCATCCTTGAGAAGAGTCGGATGAGGTGAGTTTTTCAAGTGCTATGTGCTGAGTCCTTTATACGGGGTGCTCTGTACTGTCCTTCAAATGGTGCTGTGTGCTGAGCCCTTCCACAGGGTGGTATATGCTGAGTCCTTCAAAACTCTGCTATGTGCTGAGTTTTGTAAAGGGTACTGTGCACTGAATGCTTTACACAGGGTGCTACATACTCAGCCCTTCAAAGAGTGGTGTGTATGGAGCCTTAACACAGGGTGCTATGTGCTGAGTCCTGGAAAAGTGTTCTACGTGCTGAGTTTTTCAAAGCTTGCCATGAACTGAGTCCTATACACTGCATGCTATGGACTTCCTCCTTTAAGGGGAGCTGTATGTTGAGTTATCCCAAAGGTTACTATATGCTAAGTGCGTCAAAGGGCACACTGTGCTGAGTCTTTTACACAGGGTGCTTTGTGCTGTTTTTTGAAGTGTTCTGTGTGCTGAGTCATCCCAAAGGGTGCTTTGTTCTGAGGTAGTTATCCCCAACAATCTCTCTCTCTCTCTCTCTCTCTCTCTCTCGCTCGCTCTCACACACACACACACACACAAACACACACACACAAAGACACCTACATACACACACACAGGGGTCACCGTGTACCTGCTTGATGTGTGGAGTGGAGAGGAATAGAGGAGAGTCTCCTCCAGTGGTGGGGCTGAGGGGAGATTTGATTCCCTGGGCAAGTGTTAGGGTTGGCGGGGAGTGCTGAGCTGAGGTGAGGCTGCAATTCCCATGGCCTGGAAGCCTTAGGGCCCAGGCGGGGCTGCTCTTGTAGTCAAGGGTGGAGGGCGGGGATGAGGGGAGTAGGGGGGGTTGAGGAGAGGAGGGGGTGGGGCAGTGGGGAGGAGGAGGCAGGGCTCAGAGGGCTCACTGTGGTGGTAGCAGTGGCCAGGGGCTCTCAGTGGCAGGCAGGCATGCGTGGAGGGGTCGAAGTGGCCCGCAAGAGGAGTGGAAGCAGAGAGAGAGAGAGAGCAGAGAGGAGTAAGTACATGCATGAGAGGAAGTGGCTTCAGTGGCTGGCTGAGGCCTCAATTGAAGTGAAGTTCCTGACTGGGAGCGCAGAGCATGAGGAGCTAGCACAGCAGAAACATCACCTCAAGCAGCCCCATGGTGGCATGGTGGCCATGGGCTGTCCCAAGTCCAAGGTTCCAATTATCATGGTGGTGGCAGTGGCCACAGAGGAGGAGGCCACTGAGGAGGAGGTAGGTAAAGAGGCAGCCTTGGGGGCAGCAGTGGCAGGGGTGATGGCGGCATCGGCGGAAACAGGTCTGGCTGTGGATGAGGCGGGAGCTGAGTTGTCTGCAGCTGAGGGGGAAGAGAGGCCATGCTTGCCATACCATGAGCCCTCAGATCCCGCCCCTCCCTCCCCGACCCTCCCCAAGGTGCCATGTTTCAAAAATGGCACTGCTAGCTTAGACCCGGCGAGCCTCTCTCAGTTGCCCAGCTGAGATAACGTGCCCCTGGCTGGCTTGTTTCAGTGACCCGGTTCAGGTCGCTGGTCCTTGGATTCTGGGCCTGCCACACCTGGAGCCACTGCCTACAGCTTCTCCCAGCAGCACACGTGAGTGGCCACCCTGTGGGCCCATACCCTGGGACCCCATTGCCCAGTGAACCCCTCGACCCCCCCTCACAGTCTCCCCCATTCTGCGAACCCGGATCCGACCCGTGCCTCCCGCCTCCCCTCTCCTGTCCTACCTGTGCCTCCCTTGCATCCCATAGTACACCCTGGCTCTGCCCCAAATGCACCCCAGGTGTGGGGGGTGGGGGTGGGTGGCAACCCGAGGATCCCTCTCATGTCCCTAGTGGCCAGTGTCCCAGGAAACGGGAAGATGCAGGGTTGGGTGAGGAGGGGGCACCAGAGAGATCCTGGCCTGTAGTAATGGAGCCACACAGCCACCCATCTGCACCCTTCCTCACCTTGGTGGGAACCTGGTGGCTTCCATCAGAGGTGGGGAGCAGCATCTCCAAACCTGCTTTCTCAGGTCTTTTCCTTTATTTCTGGGGGTGGGGGTGTTGGATGCAGAAGATAGACCCCCTTGCTGTGTGAGCCCTTGTCCTCTATGCTTGGTCACGCTTTCACCTGAGGAGGGTCCCAGAAAAGCCCACGAGGGAGGTGAGAACACTGGGGATCAGATAGAAGATGAATATCTGGGAGAAACCCACCCCCTCTCACCCACACCCAGCCTATTCTCCCCACCCCAGCTGTCATCAGTTCTCACAGGGTGATCACATTTCCCAGCTCTGCCAGAATCTGCTGGTGCTCCCGGTCCATCTGGTCTCCTCATCCTCCCCAAGAATGCACCAAGTCACCCAGAAGCATCTAGGCTGGAAGTAGGAAGTCCATCCATGTATGTAACATTTAGGAGCCCATCCATTTCCCCAAAACCGCCCCTATCCCAGGTCAGACACCCCTCTGGGGGAACCATGAACCCCTGCTTGTTATCTGTCCTGGCTCTGAGGAGCCACCTGTCTCAGCACTCTATCCAGCATCCTGGCCTAGGGTTTTGGTTTATGTGGAGTTAAGGTTTGTTGTTCTCAAGAGGAAGATTCTGACCCTGGAGAAAGGGAGAGGCAGGGTGGTTCTTTATTATTAGAGTGGTGCTCCCCTTTGGTGGGATCCCCTGGTTCTGACAAGGGAACCCCATGCCCCAGCTTGTACATTGTCCCAGATGAGGAACTGACAAACTCAGGAGAGGCACTGTTCTGAGTCTGTGTGTGTGTGTGTGTGTGTGTGTGTGTGTGTGTATGAGAGAGAAAGAGAGAGAGAAAGAAATAGAGAGAGAGAGAAATGGAGGGAGAGAGGGAGGGAGAGAGATCATCTTTCAACTTGTACAGCATGACTGTGCTCAGGTGAGCGATCAGTTGGCAAATTTCAGGTGCTGCATGTACCAGTCTTCTGTCACTGGTCTGGATTTTGTGTGTTTGTGTGTGTGTGTGTGTGTGTGTGTGTGTGTTTGTGTGTGTGTGTGTGCGCATGCATGTTGTGCATGTTGGGAGAGCAGGGAGATGAAAACAATGGAAACATATTTAAGTCACCATGTCTAAAAAGAGCGAAAGCATTTTATTTTTGTGTATGTGTATTGTTCTTTTGTCATCAATGCCATGTATGCTCCCAGCCACAATTTTTATTTTCTCCTTCACCGTTACATGAATAGTTTGGGGAAGGTTTTAGTAGATGTTCCTTTCCACCGCTTTCCACCTCTCTCTTCCCCTTTCCTGTAGCTCACAGTAGCTTCTGGGTCTGCGTGGGTCTCCACTTGGAGGTCTGTGTGAATCACAGACCAGAGTGGACACCTGTCCTTCTGTCTTCAGGCTGGTGAGGCAAGTGTGACCACAGCCACACTCATACAGCCAGATAACCTGCTCTGGTGTGTAAAGTTGGAGCTAATTCAAGGGTTGGGAATGTGTCTGCCAAACATAATTAGGGAATGTGATGGGGGGAGTAGGGCAGCAGATGTGAAGCTAGGAGGGTCTGGTGGGTGGCAAATGGTGTGACATAACAGATGGTTCACTACAAACAAGGAAGAGAGGGGAACCTTACCCAGGGTTTGGCGGTGTCCATGGGCATCTGTGCAGGGGGCTTCAGGCCCCCACTGGTGGCCTGGATTCCCTCCTAGGGCTGTGCACCGGTGGGCAGTCCTCCCTGGAGTCCTGTAGACTCCAATCTGTGTCCTGCCTCGGCTGTTCCCAGCTGGGCAATGGTAGGCAAGTGCGTTCCCCCTAATGAAGCCTGCACGGTATCAGGCCATGGCAGTTAGCTAGGGCTGGCTGAATGCCAGTTTCTGTAACCTGCTGTTGGCTGTCTAGAAGGAAAAGGGGACCACTGACTTTGGAAGCCTTTAAGTTTGATTGGGACAACTGAAATGCCAGCTTTTCCAGGATTTTTTCTTTAAGCTGGCAATTACTACTAATGATTGGGATTATGGGTCAAATTAGATGGACCATTTCAGCTGCCAAACAATGATGTTCAAGGCGGCATAGGCAGAGTTCCCAAGCCAGATCGTCTCCTGTCAGGAACATCCTGCTTTGACTCCCTTCCTCCAGCAGCTGCTGATTCTCCTCTGGTTCTCTCTAGCGTGACCACCACAGTCAAGGACATCATGGGGAGCAGAGATGGTGACCTCGCAATCCCCAGGTTGCCAGCTGTGAGCCGAGACGATTCCCAACACTGCACTGGAATCTGGGAGATTCAGAGAACTGGGAACCCTCAAGGATTCTTCCTCTGCAACATGAAACTTGGGGGCCGGATGTGGTAGACCATCATGTCTGGCCCCAGGGGGAGGAGAGGAGGCCCCTTGAGCCAGGCTTTCACCTCACGTGCCTCATTCACACCTGAGGGTGGAATTGAGTGCCAAACTGTGAGTTAGCCTCTGGACAAAGATTTTTGAGAAGAGAGGCATCGAAGAGCCCCAGAATCCAGCAAGTACATCGTGGCTGACATCCTCAGAGCCTAAAGAGTTAAGTGCGGTGGCTCCAGGAGGGCAGGAAGTGGGACTAGGGAGAAGTGTGGAAGAGCTACTTCAGGCTTTAACACCTCCCCCACTAACCCCTCCACCCCCAGGTTGCTTACCTGAGTTGGATGGGAGTTTTCTGTAGTATTGTCATAGAGAGATGCTCATTTATTTATCCAACAAACCGTTAAAGTGAGTGCCAGGTCCAGGAATCATAGACAATGAAATATTCTAGTGCTGGTTCCACAGCACATGAAGAAATCTTGGTTTGAGCTAGATGCTGGTGCTTCACACCTGTCATCCTAGCTACTTAGGAGGTTGGGATGGGAGGACTGAGGTTTAAGTCCCAGGAAGAAAAGCCTGTAAAACTCTTATCTCCAACAAACTACCAAAAAGAAAACGCCAGAAGTGGATGAGTGGCTCAAGCTGTAGACTGCTGGCCTTGAGTAAAAAGGCTTAGGCACAGCACCCAGGCTCTGAGTTCAAGGCCCAGGAGTGACACAAAGAAAGGAAAGAGAAAGAGGAGGGAAGGATGGAGGGAGAAAAGGAGGAAAGGAAAGAAGAACGGAACATGCAAGCCTTGGTTTGGAGTCCCTGGCTCAAGGGAGCCAACCACTCACAATCTCTGTGGGGACAGTTTCAGAGCCTAAAGCCAGTATGTAGGACGAAGCCACGGAACCCTCAGGAATTTCATAACATCCAGGAGCTGTGTGGTCGCCGACTGCAGAGGGAAATAGCCTTGGGTGGACCCTAGGGCTCAGGGTGTGTCACCAAATTTCAGTCTCCCCTGGCCCACCGAGTTTATTTTCTAGTCAGATAAGAAGAAATTGTCCAAAGTATAGGGAGGTATAGGCTGAGGGAGTGTCAAGAGGGGGGTGGCAAGTGCTAAGCAAGAAGATGAAGAGAGAGGATGATCCCAGGTCAGGTGTGTCAGGCCATTGGAGCCATAACCTCATCTAACAACTTAGACCATCAGTGATAGAGACTTTGACCCAGCCACATGGATGTTAAAGGTCCTGACACTTTGGGTTTACAATTGACCAGCTGGCTGTCATCCACTGCTGGATGCCTGTGTGGTACATCCTTGGGGACTGGGACTTTTGCTGGCTCAATCTGAAGATGACACTCCCAGTGTTCATTCCTCGACCAGAGACAGAGGTAAGCCTGCCACTGGCACAGGACATCCAGAGAATGAGGGGGGAATCAGACCCGTGTTGCCCCAAGACTTCCTCTAGGGGACTGTAGAGCCCCGTGACTGCATTCTCAGAGATAGAGGTGGGTCCCTTTGCTGGCTCAAACTTTAGTCTAGATGGCAGATCTGGGATTCAGAGAGGGCCGACTGAAGGTGGGGCAGGGCTGGGTAGGGGGTGGTGGGAAAACCAGAGGCACTGAGCTCTGAGCAGGGTTGTTTCATTGAGGATAATCACAACCCAGGAACATTCCTGGGATGGATAGGCCTTTTTCCCTTCCCGAGAGAGAGGGACCTACAGCCCTTCAGTCTGCATCCCTTGACCAAGAAATCCTTTCAATCCCATATCTTGTGGCTGGATAATTAGACCTCAACTGACTGCCTGCCCAGTGTCGAGGGATCTTGAGGCCTTGATTAGGTCACGGGATCCTCAGTATGAGATTGTACTTGAACGTCCTGACTTGGTGCATGGTCTGTCCCATCTAAGACTGACATAATCTAGGATATAGAATTTAGAGAATCAGAGCAGGATGGGGTCTATTCTGTGAGTCTTGAGTATTACGTGTGAGCTTTGAGCTCCCGTGTGCCTACCTGCTTCCCTTTCTTGGGTAGGTCTAGGCTAGAAAAAGTTTGTAACTAGGGCCTGGGTCCCATCCCTTGTGTTATGCTCAAAGCTAGCACACTGCCATTTCAGCCATAGCTCCACTTCCAATATTTTGGGGTCTTTAATTAGAGATAAGAGTTCTCATGGTGCTCAGGGACTGCTGAGGCCTTGGGCTACTCCTGTGTGTGTGTGTGTGTGTGTGTGTGTGTGTGTGTGTGTGTGTGTGTATTTTTCCCTCATCTTTCTCTGTCCCCTTCCTGGGCACCTGTCTGCCTCTTCCTGACTTCAGAGGGAGCCCCTCCTCCATGGCATGGCACCCTGCCTATAGCCCCCTATCTGGGTCTACAATGAGTCCTAAATTGCCGGAGATCTGTATATTCTAGCTTTTTGTTGGGGCCTAAATCTGGCTGTCCATAACTTTGGCCACCTCCAGAGGATTCTGGGTCAGCAGGGCCAGCTGACATAGGTTCTCCCCTGCCCATGGAGGAGAGGGGCTCAGTCATGCATGTCCTTTCCTTTTCCTCAACTGGGCCTCTGGATGCATGTCCATCCTAGCAGGCTGGCAATGGAGTGGGGGAAGGGTGGTTGCCAATGCCTCTGGCCAACTTCAGCCTGATAGCTGACTGAAGGCCGCCCAAACAAGTGGATCTGGGGCTACATGGAAAGTGAGGCAAAGTTGTCTTCGAAGTACCCATTGTTGTCTAGGAAATGTAAACGTACCTTATCGCAGGAAAGTCTATCTCCCCTCCCCCTGCTGCCCAGCTGGGCCTCTCAGGTCCTTCTAAACAATTCCGGATAACCATAATACAGAGGCACAGACTAGATTCCAGGGTCAGGGTAGAGGGGGTGAGAGACAGGTATGGCCAGTACCTCAATGTTCTGGGGCATGAGCCTTGACCTGGTTATGTCCCCCTTGTGTAACTTCCATTCTTAACCCAGTGCTAGCCACACACAGGCTACTTGTGACAGTGCTGTGGAAGTAGCAGGAACGGAAGTGAGATCTAGGATGACCAAAATCTGGATTTATGGCCTGTGGGGTTGGGGATGGCAAAGGGTATTTATTTTTAAAAAAAATCTCAGAGGGCTTGGAAGGTAGCTCAGTGGTAGAGCGCTTGTCTTGCATGCCTGAGGCCCTGGGTTCGATTCCTCAGCACCACATAAGCAAAAAGGAAAAAGCCGGAAGTGGCGCTGTGGCTCAAGTGGTAGAGTGCTAGCCTTGAGCTGAAGAGCTGAGGGACAGTGCCCAGACCCAGAGTTCAGGGCCCATGACCGGACCCCCACCCCCCAAAAAAATCTCAGAACTGGAACTCTGGGCCTAGGCACTGTCCCTGAGCTAACACTCTACCACTTGAATCACAGCTCACCTTTCATCTTTTTTAGTAGTTTAGTGGAGAGAAGAGTCTCACGGATTTACTTGCCTGGGCTGGCTTCAAGCTGCCATCCTAAGAGTTCAGCCTATTGAGTACTAGATAGCTGGTTTGAGACATTGGCATCTGCTAAAGATGTTAGTGTGTGTGTGTGTGTGTGTGTGTGTGTGTGTGTGTGTGTGTGTGTGTGTGTGTGTGTGTTACCGGGACTTGAACTCAGAGCCTAGGTGCTATCCTTTAGCTTGTTTGCACAAGGTTGGTGCTGTACCGTGTGAAATAGTATAACTTTCCTTCCCAGTTTTTTGATGATTCATTGGAGATAAGAGTCTACCCAGGCTAGCTTTGAAACTTGATTGATCCTCAGGTGTCAGCCTTGAGTAGCTAGGATTACAGGCATGAGCCACTGGCACCCAGCGGCAAGGATGTCTTTTCATACACTCTTCTGTTCTACAGCTGTCTACTTGCTCTGGCCTAGATTTCTGATCTCTATATCAGCTCCTAGCAGCCCCTGACTGTGTGGAGAACATAAACCTCAAACCTGATCCCATTTCTTTGTCCTCAGTGGAGGGTATGTTTGTCTGAAGCATGGGTTGGAGAAGTAGCTGAACATGGGTGCTCAGCTGGGACAGAGAGGTACTCTGTTTTATCCAAGAAGGAAAGTGTGGCCAGTTAGATACTAATAGCTCATTCTCTCATATTCCTATCTCCTCAGAGGCTGAGATCTGAAGATTGCCTTTCAGTGGCAGCCCAGCTAGAAAAGTCAGTGAGACTCTTTTCTGCAAATAACCACAGAAAGCTGGAAGAAAAGCTGTGGCTCAAGTGGTAGAGTGCTAGCCCTCAAGGAAAAAACTCAGGGACAGAGCCTGAGCCCTGAGTTCAAACCCCTGTACAAATATGTGCACGCACACATGCATGCACCCACCCCCCCCCACACACACACACACAGAGGTGTTAATGATGAGCTCAGGTAGAACTGTGGGCAGTCTTGAGGCATAATCATAGTAAACTCTCAAGGCAGATCAAGTTGTTTCTCCCTAAGTCCTTCTTGGGCTAAGGGGTCTGGGTCATGGCAGTAAGTTCCATGGAACCTGCTCCTCCATTCATGCACGGGGCCACAGGACCTAGAGAAGGACACTATGGATGCTCTTTGTAGTTGGCCGACGATTTCAGACCTTCATCTGCCCCTGAGCACTGGTGAGGAAAGCAAGGCTCCAAACTCTGGGACTCCAGGGGTAGTGACTGCTACAAGCAGCAACCAGCCACTCGTGGATTCCTAAGCCTACAAGTCTTTCATGAGCCCAACTCAACACCCGTCAAAGGTGTGCCTGATAGATTCACACTTTTGTGATACTTGTGTGAGTGGGCATTACCTGTTGTATCATCTTGCAGCTCCTGCCCCTCCTGGCCCAGAACCCTGGTATGAGACGTAGATTTACTGCTCAGATCCATAATGCACCCATGACAGATGCCATTCTGATGACTCGAACGATGACCTCCATGCCCCAAGGTTTGACCCTTCTCTGATACTGTGGCCTACTCTGTAGGGAAAGATATCCAAAGAGGCTGCTCTGAAGACTGGTGGGACACCTAGACATTGGGAGTCCATCAGAGGCCCATTGGAAAATATTCTGCCACAGAGTGAGGTCCAAGCAGGCCAGTTGTTGGTCATGGGGCTTGAACTCTGGGCCTAATTGCTGTTCCCCAGCTCTTCAGCTTACTACTTGAGCCACCGCGCCACTTCCAGTTTTCTGGAGGTTCTCTGGAGTTCAGAGTCTCCCAGACTTTCTTGCCCGGGCTGTCTTTGAACCATGATCCTCAGGTCTCAGCCTCCTGAGGAGCTAGGAGGACAGGTGTGAGCCACCGGTGCTGGGCTGATCTGGAGTGTCACTACAGTGGACTAGGAGCTCCTGAAAGGTTTTTTTATTTTTTTAGGAGCCAGTACTGGGCTTGAATTCAGGGATCTGGGCTTTGGTCTCAACTTTTTCCCTCAATGCTGGCACTCTATCACCTGAGCCACAGCTCCATTTCTGGCTTTTGGTAGTTCATTGGCAAGAAGAGCCTCAGTAATTTCATCCCTCTGATCTCAGTCTCCTGAGTAGCTAGGATTTACAGGGGTTGAGCCACTGGTGGCATTAGGCTAGAAGCTTTTCTTTTTTTTGGGGGGGGGTGTCCAGTCCTGGGGCTTGAACTCTGGACCTGGGCGCTGTCCCTCAGCTCTTCAGCTCAAGGCGAGCGCTTTATCAATTGATCCACAGCACCACTTCCAGCTTTTTTCTTTTTTGCTTATGTGGTGCTGAGGAATTGAACCTAGGGCCTCAGGCATGCAAGGCAAGCGCTCTACCACTGAGCCACCTTCCCAGCCCCTAGAAGCTTTTCTTAAGCAAGCTTTCCTCCCTGCATTTGCCCTGACTCCTCCATGAAAAGGAGGCCTGAGGGTCAGGAGCTATGCAAAACAGGCTTCCAGCCACAGGAAATGGCTGGGGTCCATGGTGAAAGACAAGATAATCTTCCCCCTGGGCCCCATTCTGGGACCCCAACCTCTGCCCTACCTGTGACTCAAGTATAAACCTTGACCCAGCCTTGAATGTCCTGCCAGACTTGTCTGAAGCCACAGAACCTTCATTCCACCCACACCACCTGCTCTAAACCACACCTCAGGACCGTTGCCCATGCTGGACCTTCTGCCTGAGGCTCTCTGTCCTCTTTCACAATTTAGAACTCCTGTGGAATTTTGGCACTGGGTATATCATCTCATGGAGCAAGTCTTTCCTTCCAATCTCCCTCTTTATTTTAGTATTAAGTTTCTAGAGATGGAACTTGTGCAGGCTGAGTGGCAAATGCTCTATCTTGATGTGTGTGTGTGTGTATGTGTGTGAGGTTGTATATGTGTGTGTGTGTGTGTGTGTGTGTGTGTGTGTGTGTGTGTGCGCGCATGCCATTCCTGGGGTTTGAATTCATGGCCTTGATGCTATACTATCCCTGAGCCTTTGTGCTCAAGGCTAGCGCTCTACTACTTGAACCACAGCTCTACTTCTGGCTTTTTGGGTGTTTAATTGGAGAAAAGTGTCTCATATAGACTTTCCTGCTTGCAATTGTCATCCTCAGATCTCAGCCTCCTAAGTAGCTAAGATTACAGGGGAGAGCCACCAGCACCTGCACTCTACCCTACCTTTATCTATAACCTCGGCCCTCCTCTGAGTCCCAGTACAATATATCTCACCAGGCTGACTTTTTTTTTGCCAGTCTTGGGGCTTGAACTCAGGGTCTGGGCATGTTCCTGAGCTTCTTTTGCTCAAGTCTAGCACTCTACCACTGAAGCCCCAGTGCCACTTTTGGCTTTTTCTGTTTCTGTGGTACTGAGGAATAGAACCCAAGGCTTCGTGCATGCATGTTATGTAAGCACTCTACCACTAAGCCACATACACAACACGTCTCACTTCTAATGGGAGTTATGAGGGTGAGGTTAATTAGCTTACCCCTTTTGTTGTAGAAATCACTGACTATTTCATATCTTTGCCAATATTTGGGACCAGCCTGTGACTTGAAAATGAGAAATGATAAATGAGTGATAGCCACTAGGCCCCAGAGGTCTAGGCTCACATCATACAGAGGGATAGAGAATATGAAGTCAGAACCTTTGACAACTTCTGTAGCCTAGAACTGTGGTCTCCCTGGAGGCAGTGTCTGGCTTCTAGGTGTCCCAATGGGACACCTCAGCCAGAACATAATGCTTCAGTTCTTTAAATGGCAGAGAAGGATGCTTTGTTCAAGTTGCCGGCTCAGACTTAGTACTCTCTGAGGGCTTGTCCCAGCTTGCCCAGGTTGGATGTCTGGGTATGGGCAACCTGCTGAATGCTCATCATCCATACAAAGATACAAGGAGTTATTGCCTCCTCTTTTTTTTTTGGCAGGTCTGTGGTTGTACTATGAGCCTAGGCTCTGTCCCTAAGCTCCTTTTGCTCAAGTGTAGCACTCTGCCCTTGAGCCACACACCCATTCATGGTTTTGCTTTTTCATGTGACCTCTTAGAAAAAAGGGTATCATGGACTTTCCCACGTCGGCTGAATTCAAATTGGCATTCTTTACATCTCAGCCTCCTAAGGAGCTAGGATTACAGGCAGGAGCCACTGATACCTTGCTTTCTTTTCTTCTTGTTCTTTTTATAAATCATAACAATCTGAAATCTTCATGGTGTCGTTCCAATGGTTTGCATTCAAATTAAACTACTCAGGCTTGGAGTTTGAATGCTAGGTCTGGTACCCACAAATGGAGGGATACCCTGACAAACTCATTCCTGTTCATATGAATGCTAAGGGAATGTTATAAAAGTGATAATTAAATGTGCATTTGCTTCATGATTCTATTTTAGAATGCCACAGAATAATTATTGGATTTATATCTTCCGTTCTATCATCATGGTATGATTGAGGATACTGACTAATTTTTAATTAATGCTTTTATAAGTATTCAACCAGGATACTTCATTAAATGGAAGCACTAATAACTAATAGTTAGTAATAATATATATATATAATTTAATATCCTCACAGACCCTCTCTCTCTATATATATGTACATATATATATATGTATATATACATATGTATCTCAATCTACACATCTATCAACATATATATGTATACTTGTATATAATATACATATATCATTATTCCTATGATCAAGCCACACACACTAATCCCATATATATATATATATATATATATGTATATATATATATGTATATATATATATATACATATATATATATATGGGACTATATATATATATATATATATATATGGGACTATATATATATATATATATATATATATATATATATATATGGGACTCAGATCTTACTGGCAGCTCAGTTTGCCAGAGTCCGGTCTGCTAAGACTGTGACACCATTTATGGATTGGGCATTTTAGTCCATGATTTGAAATCCCACGATGGCCAAAAATTTATTCTTTATAGTAAGAAGCCAATTTTGACACATTGTTTTCCTTCTCTGTGAAAGTCCTTGGTCTCAGTATGATGTATAAAATATATCCTATGTTATATGATATAATAAAAGTAACGTTATATGTGTAATAATGCTAAATAAATAAGGGTAATAAATGTCAACACAGTAAACCCATGTATGTAAATAGATCTCATATATGAACATTATTTTTTCCAGTGCTAGGGCTTCAATTCAGGCCCTAGGAACTGGTCTGAATTTCTTGTCTTCAAGGACAGTGAGCCATTCCTCTTCACCCACAGTGTCACAGAGTTACCCAGACTCTGAGTTCCAATCCCATACCTGCCAGAAAAATTGTGCAAATCCAAGCCTGGGTATTACTACTACTACTACTACTACTACTACTATTCTTATTATTATTGCCAACTACGGGGCTTGAAGTCAAGTCTTGGCATCTCTGCCACTGCCAGCACTGGGATCCTAGGACCTGAGTTCAAATCTCGGGACAGGCAAAAATATAAAAAATAAAAAGGAGAAGCATAATACTGAGAAATTCAAGAAGGTAGTTTTACATTTTTATTTCCTTTGTATTGTAACCATCCTGGGTCTAAATGCCAAGGCGCAGAAAGTGTACATGACCTTGCATTGCTCATGTTTGGCGGCTATTAAGGAAGCCATAGCCAAAACCGGCAAATTAGGTCTGGAGGTCGAATCCCAGGACTGCCACTAATGAATGGTGGGAGATTCTAAGAAACCCATTCCCATATGCATCCATAGGAATGGAATGTTATAAAAGTAACAATTAAATTAGTAGTTAGTGTACGATTATATTATTATAAAATTATACACAACAATTATACTACATTGACTAATTTTCAATTAATATTTTATTATGTATTCAATCATGATACTTTAAAAAGGAAGGAATTTAATTGCCAATAATCAGTAGTAATATTCTATATGCATTTACATTGTATACAGACACATCTCTCTCTTGTTGTATACATATACATCCATTTATCTGTCAACCAATCTATACATTTATCTGTTCATACTTTTGTCACTCCTGGGGCTCAGTGGTAAGGTGCTTGCCTAGTACGTGCAAAGTCCTGGGTTTGATTCCTCACTACCGCGTACACAGAAAAATCTGGTAGTCATGTTGTCCATCAAGCAGTTGAGCACTAGCTTTGAGCATAAAAGCTTAGGGACTTTGTCTAGACCCTTACTCAAGACCCAGGACTGGCACCCAAAAAAAGAAAATAGAATGTTCTAACTGCAACGATAAAAGCATAGGACTGCAAATACCTCATCACAGAGCAAACCGGGAGTCTGGTGGTGAAAGTTGACATCTAACCTCACTTAGCCAGAAGTAAACCACTGCAACCCAGCACCACGGAGCCAGATGCTGCTGGCTCACTCAGCGCTGTCATCCAAGATACTCAGGGGCTGAAATCTGGTGGGTTTAAAACCCAGCCCTTGAAGGAAGTCTCCAAAACTCTGAGCTGTGGCTCACAGTGGTAGAGCCCTAGTCTTGAGCAAAAGATCTTATAACAGTACCCCCAACCTTCCAGTGCATTTCCTGTGGCTGACACCTAGCCCTCCCAAAAAGACCCATCCTTCTAAATCATTAGAAGTGAATTTTGTGTGGTTTGTGATGTGTTTCTGAATGAATGGTGATACCGATGAAAGCACCCTCCTTCTAATGACTGCATGTGGGTTACAGCTATGTGATGAGTCCTTCATGAGGTGTGTGCTGAGTCCTTTATGGGGTTCATTCTTTCATCTGATCCTTGTAAGAGCTCCACAAGTAAGATGATGGTGCAGATGAGAAATTTGAGGCTAACCAAAATTATGTATGTACTGAAATCTAGTGAGTTGTCTCCTGCAGACAATTATTTATTTTTCTCAGTCGTGAACCTTGGACTCAGGGCCTAGGCACTGACCCTTCCCTGTTGGCTCATGGCTAACGCCCTACCACGTGGAGCCAAGGACCCTCTTGCAACAGAGAGTTAGATCTAGGCGTCTGTAGCTGAGGTCTGTCACCCTGCCTACTCAAGAAGCTGAGATCTGAGGATCAGGGTGCCAAACCATCCCAGACACAAAGCGTCCCATGAGAATATTATCTCCTATTCATCACTTAGAAACTTGAAGTGGAAGCTGGGCACCACTAACTCACGCCTGTCCTCTTAGATACTCAGGAGCCTGAGAGCTGAGGATCAGTGTCCAAAGCCAGCCTGGGCAGGAAATTCTTGAGATGGACTCTACTCTCCAGTGACCCAACAAAAACCTGAAGAAATGCTGTAGCTCAAGTGGTAGCACACTTGGCTTTAGCTGAAGAACTCAAGGACAGCGCCCAGGCCTAGACTTCAACTTCTCCAACATACAAGAAGAGAAAGAAAGAAACCTGAAGAGGAAGCATTAGACTGCTTTGCATGTATGAATCCCTGGGTTTGATTCCTCAGTACCACATCACTAAAAAAAAGCCTGAATTGGCCCTGTGGCTCAAGTGGTAGAGTGCTATACTTGTACAGGAGAATCTCAGGTACAGTGCTGAGGTCCTCAAGTTCTGGGACAAGTGTATGCACACACACACACACACACACACACACACACACACACACACACACACACACACACACACACACACAGGTATCAGAACTGAAGCTGTTACACCAAATTGTGGTAAAGCACTGAGCTTCGTTTTCTAAGCTTATGGTTAGCACCTAGGCCCTGTATTCAACCCCAAAAGCTAGCCATCCAGGGCTCAACTAGGAGGGGTCAAAGATTTCAAAACCTGATGAGCTTCACCAGCCCTAGATGACAGGAAGCACTGTGATATTACCCATGTGCTTAGATTCAGTGAGCTTCTGATAACCTAAGGAGGCAACTTTGCCAATTAGGAATCTTTTAATTCGGTTCAGCTCTCTAGTTGTCTGCCAGAACGACCCTTGAATTAATTGTAGCAGTTTGTTTCAACACTGGGAAATAGTCTAACAAAGACAGGATAAGTACAAGGAACTTGGCCTGCCAGAGGAGGTGGCACAAATGAAGGCTTCTTATCCAAACAGAGCACTGGGGAAAGAGATAGCTTTGGATACAAAGAGGTCGTTTTCTCCTGGCCTTCAGAGCCCGCCCACACTCATCCTCACTAATTGGCCCAGATGGAGTTTTTTATTACACAGCTGAACAGGAGGCCTTTTGTCTGCCTGTTCCAACAATGAGGCAGACTTCTTCCAGCAGCCTGAGGTTCGCAGAAACACTCAGGCTACACTGGGAACAATGAGGGGAGCCCCGGAATATGCACTGTCTTGAAAGCGCTCTCTGTGCTATGAAAGCATTTTATTCAAAGCAAATTTCCTAGCTGAATGCCTTTCAACATAGGGACTCTGGATCTTCACAGATAGAAATACATGCATATATACATGGGTAGACATGGAGTTACTGTTTTTTGTTTTTGGCAAGTCTGGGGATTATACTATGAGCCTAGGCACTGTCCCTGAGCTCCTTTTGCTCAAAGGTAGTGCTATGCCCTTGAGCCACACCCCCACTCATGTGTTTTTTTTTTTTTTAATTCCTGTGATCCCTTAGAAATAAGATTGTCCTGGGCTTTCCTGTCCGGACTGAATTCAAATTGTCATTCTCTACCTCTCAGACTCCTGAAGAGCTAGAATTACAGGGAGGATCCACTAACACTCAGCTTTCTTTTTTTCTTGTTCTATATTTCTCATGACAATCTGAAATCTTCACAGTGTCATTCTAATGGTTTGCATTTCCGAGTAAACTACTCAGGCCTGGAGTTGGAATGCCAGGACCGCCACCTACAAATGGAGGGAAATCTTGAGCAAATCATTCCTATCCATGGGAATGCTTAATGGAATTTATAAAAGTTACAATTAAATTGACAGTTAGTTCATGATTCTTTTATAGAATACCACACAAAAATTATTGGATTATGTCTTCCATTCTAACTCCCTGGTTTGGTTCTGCTAATTAAAGAACACTGTCTTCTTTTACATTAATACTTTAGTAAGTATTCAACCATGATACTGCATTAAATGGAAACCTAATTTAGTAACTAATAATTCATAATATATATATAATTTAATATCCTCACATTGTCTCTCTCATATATGTAGCAAACTACACATCTATCTATCTATCTATCTGTCTATCTTTCTATCTATCTATCTATCTATCTATCTATCTATCTATCTATCTATCTATCTATCTATCTATCTATCTATCTATATCTATCTATCTCTCTATGTCTATATCTATGCCTATATCTAACAATCTATTTATTTATATATATATATAGCCCACTACTATGGCTTAATCTCAGGTCCTCAGAACTGGCTGGCAGCTTAATTTGCCAAAGGCTTTTGTTCTACAATTGACCCACTCATAAATTATGCATTGTGACCTCTGAGTTCAAATCCCAGCATTGCCAACAGTTTATATGTGCAGTAAGAAGCCAATTTTGACATATTTTTTTCCTTCTCTGTAAAAGTCCTGTGTCTCAGTATGATGTATAATCCATATGCAAATATATTCATGTGATAACATATAATAAATGAAAAAAGTTATATATGTAATAATGCTAAATAAAATAAACAATGAAAAAAGAAGGGTAATAAATGTCATATGGAGTAAACCCACGTATGTAAAAAGATCTCATATATGAATATTATTTTTCCAGTGATAGGGCTTGAATTCAGGCCCTTGAAACTGGTCTGAAATTCTTGTCTTCAAAGACGGTGATCTTCCCCTCCCCTACAGTGCCACAGAGTTCCCCAGACCCTGAGTTCAAATCCCAGCCCTCCAGAAAAATGGTGCAAATTCCAAGCCAGGGCCTTAATTTTTTTGGCCAGGCCCGGGCCATGAACTCAGCTTGTGGCAACTCTGCCTCAGCCTTGATCACTCTAGGCTGGGGTGCAGCCTCTGGACCCACAGCCCAACCTGAGGTCCTAGGACCTGAGTTCAAATCTTTGGAGTGGCAAAAAAAGGTGAAGTGTTGGGAAGGTGGATCAGTAGTAGAGTGCTTGCCTTGCATGCATAATGTCCTGAGTTCAATTCTTCAGCACCACATAAGCAGAAAAAAACCGGAAGTGTTGCTATGGCTCAAGTGGTAGAATGATAGCCTTGAGCTGAAGAGTTTAGGGACAGTGCACAGACTCAGACTTCTGCCTGACAACTGACAAAATAAGAGGGTGAAGGAAGGAGAAGGATAAAACTGGGGAGTTCCAGAAAGTGGTTTTACATAGTTTTTTCCTTTGAATTGTGACCATCTTGTGTCTAAATGACAGGGTCTGGAAAGTGTACATGACCTTGCACTGCTGAAGTTTGATGGGCTATCAGGGAAACCATAGCCCAAACCAGCAAACTAGGTCTGGGTTCAAATCCCAGCCACCTACGAATGTCAGGAGATCCTAAAAAATGCATTACAATAGACAGCCATATGAATGGAATGTTGTAAAAGTAACAATTACATTAGTACTTAGTGTATGTTTATATTATAAAATTATACACAGTAATCATAGTACATTGCCTAATTTTCAATTAATACTTTATTATAAATTCAAACATGGTACCTAAATAAAGGATGAAATAATTTAATTATTGATAATTGGTAGTAAAATAGTATATATAACAAAATAATATACAGACACCTCTCTCTTGTTTTATATGTGTATATATATATATGTATATATATAAAACAAACCATATCTATTTCTACACTTGTCACTACTGGCGCTCAGTGGTAGAGTGTTTACCTAGTATGTATGAAGCTCTGGGTTCATTTCCACACTATCACATGCAGAGAAAAAGCCAAAAGTGGTGCTGTCACTAAAGCACCAAAAACAAGTTAGAATGTTATGACTGCAACTATAGAATGACAGGGCTTCAAATACCTCATGACAGAGCAAGCCAGGAGTCTGAAGCTGATGGCTGACATCTAACCTGACTTAGCCAGAGGTCAACAGCTGCAAACCAACTACATGGAACCAGACGCTGCTGGCTCACCCCTAGCTGCTCGGGGATGAGTTCTGAAACTGGTGGTTTGGATACTCAGGCCTGGCAAGAAATCTATGAGACTGTGAGCTGAGGCTCAAAGTGGTAGAGTTCTAGCCTTGAGGAAAAAGTCTTAGGAGAGTATCCACAACCTATGAGTGCAATCCCCAAGGCTGAGGACCTTCCCTTCCATTAACCACCCCTTTAAACCATTAGATGTGAACATTTGTGGTTTGTGACGTTTTTCTGAAAGAATGGTGATACTGATGAAAGCACCCGAATTCTAATGACAGCTTGTGGGATAGAGCTATGTGATGAGTCCCTCCTGGTGTGCGGGGAGCTATGGTATTATGTGCTGAGTCCTTCATGGGATGTATTCTTTCATCTGGTCCTTGTTAGAGCTCCACAAGTAAGACGATTGTGCAGATGAAAACGTTGAGGCTCAGATATGTCCCCAAGGCAGGGCCAAATTTATGTATGTACTGAACTCTAGTGACTTGTCTCCTGCTGACAATTGGTTTGGTTTCATTTCCTCCATCATGAACCTTCAACCCAGAGCCTAGGCGCTTGACTTTCCTCTTGGGCTCATGGCTTGTACTCTACCACGCGGAGCCAAAGACCCCCTTGCAGAAAGTGTCACAGCTTAGGTGTTTTTAGCTGAGGTCTATCATCCTGCCTGCTCAGGAAGCTGAGGATTTGGGTTCCAAACTATCCCAGAAACAAAAAGGCCCATGAGACTATTATCTCCTATTCACCACTTAGAAACTTAAAGTGGAAGCTGGGCACCAGTGAGTCGCACTTCTCATCCTAGCTATTCAGGAGCCTGAGAGCTGAGTATCATGGTCCAAAGCCAGCCTCGGCAGGAGATTCCTTGAGATGATTATCTCCAAAGAAACACCAGAAAGCCTGAAGGGGCACTGTAGCTCAAGTGGTAGAGTGCTAGACTTGAGCTGAATTGCTCAGAGACAGCACCCAGGCCCAGGCTTCAACTCCTCCAACTTACAAGAAAAGAAATCAAGAAACCTGAAGTGGAGTGCTGGGAATGTGTCTTAGGGGTAGAGTGCTTTGCATGTATGAAACCCTGGGTTTGAATCCTCAGTACCACATACCTAGAAAAAAAGCCTGAATTGGCTGTGTGGCTCAAGTGGTAGAGTGCTGTCCTTGTGCAGGAGAAACTAAGGTACAGTGCTCAGGTCCTGAATAAGAGCTCCAGGGCTGGTGTATGCACACGCACACACGCACGCACACGCGTGCACACACACACACACACACACACACACACACACACACACACACACACACAATGATACAAGAAATGAAGCAGTGACACCCAATAGTAAAGCAAAGAGCTTCTCCTCTGAGCTCAAGGTCAGCACCCTGGCCCTGTGTTTAACCCGAAATCTACCTACCCAGGGCCCAACTCGGAGAGGGCAAAGGTTTCAATACATGATGAGCTTCACCAGCCCTAGATGGCAGGAAGCATTGTGATTTTGCACAAGTGCTTAGATTTAACAAGCTCCTGGAAACCTAGGGAGGCACCTTTGCCAATTAGGAATATTATTAGGTTCAGCTCCCTAGTTGTCTGCCAGAAGGACTCTTGAATTAATTGTAGTAGTTTTTTTCAACACTGGAACATAGTCTAACAAAGACAGAAAGAGTGCAGCAAACTTGACCTGCCATGGAAGATGGCACAAATGAAGGCTTCTTGTCAAAACAGAGCACTGGGGAGAGAGATAGCTTGGGTACAAAGAGGCCTTTTTCTCCTGGCCTTCAGAGCCTGCCCACACTCATCCTCACTAATTGCCCCACATGAATTGTTTGTTACACAGCTGTACAGGATTGAGGCTTTTTTTTTTGCCTGTTCCAACAATGAGGCAGACTTCCCCCAACAGCCTGGGGTGTGCAGAAACCCTCAGGATACATTGCAAACAGTGAAGGGATCCCAGGAACATGCACTGTCTTGAAAGCACTCTCTGTGCTATGAAATCATTCTATTCAAAGCAAATTTCCTATTGGGGTGCTTTTCTTCATAGCGACTCTGGATGTTCACCGATAGAAATACATGCATACATACACAGACACACAGACTTAATGGCTCATTTTTTGTGTGGCTGCTCCTGAGGCTTGAACTGTGAGCCTAAACATTGTCCCTGAGGTCCTTTTGCTGAAGGAAGCACATTATTGTGTCTTAAACCATGGTTACCCTAGGCTGGGGTGCAGCATTTACACCCACAGATGATCCAGGGATCCTAGGACCCGAGTTCAACTCCTAGCACTGGCAAAATTCCATCAAAGCAACAAAAATGGAGGAGGAAAAAACCAGGAAGTTTTACACAACCATTTTACCTTTGTTTCCTTTGCACTGTGACCATCCTAGGTCTCAATGACTCAGCTTGAAAATTGTACATGACCTTGCATGGCCGAAGGCTGCGGGCTGTCAGTGAAGCTTGAGCCCAACCCAGACACCTAGGCCCTGAGTTTGATCCTGGGACTGCCACCTACACATGGCTGAAGATGCTAGGAAACTCATTCCTATCTATTCCTATCTATAGGAAGACTAACAGAATGTTTGGCATGTACTAATTGAATTACTAATTAACTAGTCAATCTAGTATAAGATTGTACACAATCAATATAGGTCATTGATTAATTGAATTAATACTTTATTAAGTCTTCTACCGTGATTAATTAATGGATGCATAATTTTAGACCAAATAATTGGTAGCAATAGAATATATAAGAATAAGATATAGACATCACTTTACATATAGAGTTATGCAATAGAATCTACACAAATGTCTATCTGTCTCTGTATACATTTATTTATCGATGCATACACATATGTAAATACACACACACACTGCAATCTACACATCTATCTGTTTATATATTGGCCACTCCTAGGGTTTGATCTCAGGTCCTCAAATTTGCCTGCCAACTTCACTTGCATCATACTAGTGTGCTAACATTGACCCATTTATGAAGTGGGTCTTGTTCAAATCACAGAAATGCCAAAAGCTTAATTCTGGTGGAAGAAGCTAATTGTCCCACTTGTTCTCCTTATAGGCAAAGTCCTGGGTCTCAGGAATGATGGATAATACATAGGCAAATCTATGTTCTATGTAATAGGATGTAAAAAATATTATATGTGTAATCATACTCACTAAAATACATAAGAAATAAGTAAAATACAAAATAAAATCAATAACTACATGAACCGCAATATGCAGTAAACCTGTAAATATAAATCATGTATTTAAAATATATACAAATATTATTGTTTTCAAGTGCTAGGACTTGAATTCAGGTCCTGGGAACAGGCCTGACTTTCCTGTCTTCCAGCATAGTAAGCTTCCCCTTCCCCCACAAAGCTGCAGATTTCCCAGACCCTGAGTTCAAATCCCATGCCTGGCAGAAAAAATGGCGTCAATTCCAAGCCACGGGGCCTCATAATTTTTCAAATATTTTAATGTACTTATTTATTTATTTTTATTTTGTCAAGCATAGAGCTTGAACTCAGATAATGGCAACTCTGTCTCAGTTTTGATCACTCCAGGCTGGGTTGAAGCCACTGGACTCACAGCCAAACCTGGGTTCCTGAGCCTCAAAGACTGACAGGAATAAAAATAAATAAAACGACACAGATAAAGTTTGCCTTATTTGCAATAACTAGAATATGTCTGAGTCAAGCAGAAAAGTTCAGATAAGTTGATGTTAGGGAAATGAACCCAAAGATAAGTATTCAAAAGGTTTTTTATTTCATTCAATTGTTTCTAACATATTTATAAGATGATTTCTATGTTGCTTTATATGTCCCTTCCCCATGGTATAACCCGTGCTTTCACTGTATTTTATGGTGGTATAATTTGTGGAGGGGAAGGGAAAAATCAAATCGTTTAAATAGGGATACAGGTGGACCTATTGCAACAACGAGATGTACAAGTCATTATGTTGAAAAACGAACTTTACAACATTGGTGGGGGGGAGGATCTGGTAGGAGGGGCAGGGACGGTATGGAAAGGGATGGGAAGGAGAAACATAGGAGGAGGCAACAATGTTTGATAAGAAATGTACTCATTATCTTGCCCCTGTAATTGTAACCCCTCTATATGGTATTTTTACAGAAAAAAAAAAACAAAAATAAAAACAAAAAACAAATCGGCAACTTTCAGATGGCTGCCTGTTTTACATTTGTTTTATTTGCAAGGTGACCATACTGGGTCTGAATGACATGGCTGAAAAGTGTTTCTAACCTGGCATTGGTGAAGGCTGGCAGGCTACCAAGAAAGCCCTAGGCCAACACAGCCACATAGGCCCTGTGTTCGAAGCCCGGTCCTAACCCCTACCAATGCAGGGAGATCCTAAGAGCCTTGTTCCTATGCATAGGAATACCGATGGAAGGTTATGAATGTCAAGGTTGTATTAGTTGTTCCTGAATGATACTACTATAAAACTAAACAGAGTGATTTTAGGAGGCCAATGGATTTTAATGGATATTTTTTGACACATTAAAAGAATACT
Source organism: Dipodomys spectabilis (assembly GCF_019054845.1). Taxonomy (NCBI): domain Eukaryota; kingdom Metazoa; phylum Chordata; class Mammalia; order Rodentia; family Heteromyidae; genus Dipodomys; species Dipodomys spectabilis. The sequence goes on from NW_024870905.1 coordinate 6,892,318, forward strand.
ATTAATTACATGGATGCAATAGTTTCAAGACTGTAGTTGATTTAATTAATATTTCATTAAGGATGAAAACGAAAATATTAATTACATGGAGGCATAATAAATACCCAAGAATTGCTAGGAATGTAGTTCATATAACTGAAGAATGTATAGACATCTCTGGCACTCTTTAAAGATCTATATTTATTTGTGTAGTACCATCTGCATGTCAATTTCTTCTTATTTTGTCAACCCCAGGGGCTCGATCTCAGGTGCTGGGAACTTCTTGTAAGCTCTATATGCCACAGGCTGGTGTGCTGCGACTCACCCATTCATGAATTGGGCCTTGCAGGCTATGAGTTCAGATGCCAGCACTCACAAAAATTGAATGGTGGAGTAAGAAGCCTAAGGTGACACATGTTTTCCTTTTCTGTGAAATTCCTGGGTGTTAGGTATGAAGTTTCATACATAGGCAAAGCTATAGCCTATGTAATAAATGTAGTAAATGTTTCATGTGTAATAACAGTCAATAAAATAAATGGTAAATAAATGAATAAAACAAAAAATAAAATGAATAACTACACTAAGTGCAATATGGAGTCAACATACAGGGCTCGATCTCAGGGCCTGGGAACTGCCTGGCAGCTGAATTGGCTAGAGGCTCCTGTGCTGGCAGTCACCCATTCATGAACTGAGCCTCTAGGCCCTGAGTTTAGATTCCAGCACTGACAAAAATGTAATCATGGAGTGAGAAGCCGAGTGAGACAGGTTTTCCTATTCTTTGAAAGTGTTAGGTGACAGGTAGGATGTATAAATTTTTTGCAAATCTATATGCTATGAAATAGGATGTCACAAATGTAAGAAATGACATAGGTGGAAGAAAAACAGATTGAATTAGTAGTGAATCATTCTGGGATAAAATTAGACACAATAATTATAGGACTTGGATTAAGTTTAATTAATATTTTATTGAGCATTAAGAGAATAAAAATTATATGGAGACATAATTAAGTACTTAATAATTCATAGTAACACAAGATGCATAATTTAATTTGTCTCATTTATGAAATATGTAATTATATGTATGGATGTATGTACATATATGATAAATAATTACAGGATATTGAGTAATTATTAATTAATGCTTTATTAATTGTTCAACTGGGACACATCATTAAATGGAGACATAATTTAAAACCTAATAATTGGTAGTAATATTATCTATAATTCAGTAATATACAGACATCTCTCCTTTTGTGTATATAATACGTATATACAGGAAGCTCTATCTATTTATACCTCACTCACTCCTGGGGCTTGATGGTTGAGTGCTCACCTAGTAAGCAAGAAGCCCTGGGTTGCATTTCTCAATGGCACATAAACAGAAAATCCAGAAGTTCTGCTGTTTTTCAATCAATTGAATGCTAGCCTGGAGCACCAACACTTAGGGACATTTTCTAAGCCCTTACTCAAGCCCCAGGACTGCCGCCAAAAAAAGGTATAATGTTCTACCTGCAATGATATAAGGACAGGACTTCAAATACATCATCACAGAGCAAGCTATGAGTCTGGCGCTGATAGCTGCCACCTATCCTGACTTAGCCATATGTATACCGCTGCAACCCAGCTGCACGGAACCAGATGCTGATGGCTGGCTTAACCCCATCATCCTAGCTGTTTGGGGGCTTTAAAATCCAGCCGTGGCAGGAAGTCTGTGACACTCTTTAAAATGTGGCTCCTAGTGGCAGAGCTCTAACCCTGAGCAAATGTTATTAGAACAGTATCCACATGCTTTGAGTTCAAGCCTCATGGGTAACCCCCCTCACAAAAAACACCCCTCTAAACCATTAGATGTGATCTTGTGTGGTTGGTGAAATGTTCCTCAATGAAGGGTAATACTGATGAAACCACCCTAATTCTAATGACAATTTGTGGAATAGCGCTATGTGCTGAGCCCTTCATAGGGTGTTCTGTGCTGAGTCTTGCACAGGGTGCTATGTGCTGAGTCCTTTACAGGGTGCTGTGTGCTGAGTCATGCAAAGAGTGTCACGTGCTGTGTCTTTCAGAGGGTTCATTCATTCATCTGGTCCTTGTAAGAGCTCCACAACTGAGATGATTTTGCAGACAAAAAATGTGATATATATATATATATATATACATATATATATATAGAATTCCATATTATACACACACACACACACACACACACACACACACACACATATATATATATATATATACATATATATATATATATATATATATATATATTATGGAATTCTATGCCTCCATAAGAAAAAATGGCATTGCCACATTTGTTAGAAAATGGAAAGACTTGGAAAAAATTATATTAATTGAAGTAAGACAGGCTCAAAGAAACATAGGTCCCATGGTTTTCCTTATTTGCAATAACTAGTATAGGCCTGAGACAAGCAGAAAATGTCAGATATGTTGCTCTTAGGTTAAATGAATCACACCGTAAGGATTCAAATACTTATTCTTTCATGGATAGCCCTCAACCACGTGGAGCCAAGGACCCCCTTGCAGCAGAGTGCCACAGCCTAGGGGTCTATAGCTGAGATCTGTCATCCTGCCATCTCAGGAAGTTGAGATCTGAGGATCTGGGTTCCAAAATATCTCAGACACAAAAGGTCCCATGAGACTATTATCTGCAATTGACCACTAAGAAACCTGAAGTGGAAGTTTGGTGCTTGTGGCTCATGCCTGTCATACTAGCTACTCAGCAGGATGAGATCTGAGGATCATGGTTCAAAGCTAGTCTGGGGCAGGAAAGTCCTTGAAACACTGAACTCCAATGAACCACAAGGAAATCTGATGTGGTGCTGTGGCTCAAGTGGTAGAGCACTAGAATTGAGCTGAGGCACTCAGGGACAGCACCCAGGTCCAGACTTTAACTGCTACAACAGAAAACAACAACAACAAGAAAAAGACAGAAACTAACAAACCTGAAGTAGAGGGCTGGGAATGGGCATTAGGGGTTGAGTGCTTTGCATATATGAAACCCTGGGCATGATTTCTCAGGACCACCTTACTAGAAAAAAGCCTGAAGTGTCTTTGTGGCTCAAGTAGGAGAGAGATATCCTTGTACAAGAGAAACTAGGTACACTGCTTAGGTCCTATGTTCAATCTCCAGGACTGGTGTATGCATGCATGCACATGGACACACACACACACACACACACACACACACACACACACACACACAGACTAGAAGTGAAGCTGTGACACCAAATGGTAGAGCACTGGGCTTCTGCACTGTGCTCATGTTCAGCACCCAGGCCCTGTGTTCAACCCCAAAACCTACCCACCCAGGGCCCAACTAGGAGAGGTCAAATGTTTCAAAACATGATGAGCTTCACCAACCTTAGACGACAGGAAGCTTTGTGATATCTGACATGTGCTTGGATTTCCCAAGGTTCCAGAAACCTTGGAGAGGCATCATAGGCCCATCATCGACAGCAATTAAACATGTCATTAGGTTCAGTGCCCTAGTTGTCTGCCAGAAGGACTATAGTCTATAGTCTCACAAAGGCAAGATAAGTGCAGGGAACTTGGCCTGCCAAGGCTGGTGGCATAAATGAAGGCTTCTTGTCAAAACAGAGCACTGGTGAGAGAGATAGCTTGGGGTACACAGAAGCCTTTTTCTCCTGACCTTCAGCGCCTACCCACACTCATCCTCACTATTTGGCCCAGATGGAGTTGTTTGTTTCACCGCTGTACAGGAGCGAGGCCTTTTGTCTGCCTGTCCAGACAATTAGAGACTTCTTCCAACAGGCCTGGGATGCAGAGAAACCCTCAGGGTACACTGGGAACAGTGAGGGGAGCCCCCGAACATGCAATGTCTAGAAAGCCCTTTCTGTGCCATGAAATCATTGTATTGAAAACAAATTTCCTAGTTCAGTGCCATTCATTATAGCTACTCTGGAGATTCACCTATAGGGATACATCCATCCATGAACAATACATGGAGCTACACCGTCTTTTTTTTTGGTGGGCGGCAGTTCCTGGGGTTGGACATTAACCCTAGCTGTTGTCCCTGAACTCCTTTTGCCCAGAGGTAACACATTAAAATTGAGTCACAGCCCCATTTCTGGGTTTTTCTCTGATCTCATAGATATAATATTGTCAACTTTCCTACACTGGCTGGATTCAAAATAAGATTCTATACATCTTAGCCTTCTGAGGAGCTGGGATTACAGTCAGCAGCCACTGGCACCTGCCTTTCTTTTCTTCTTCATTTTTACTCTGTACATCTGACTTCTTAACAGGGTCATTCCAATGGTTTGAATTTATAAGTAAACTACCCAATGTCCTTTATAGCTGCTTTCTCTGAGAAGGATTTTCTCTCCTTATCTTCCCCTCTGGCCACAGGTTTGAAGCCATAAATGAGAAATGAGTGTCCCAGGATTTTGGAGCAAATGTCCACAGGACATGCCAGTTCGGTCACTTAGCATTGAGCTGCAGTGAATTTACTGTCTCAGGACGAAAGGACTGAAACCTTGAGCGATTTTCAGACTGTCTGCATTGCTCCTTTTGTCTATAAAATGACCTAATAATTATGAATGTTTTTGTCTACACCCTTAAGTATCTAGAACACACTAGAAGCATCTTCTTGTTTCTGTTTTTCTCTAGTTCCTCTCAAGATTTAGACTAAAGTTTTGTGGAGTGGCATGTCAGCGAATCCCTAAGGAAAGGTGCTTAAATCCTCCTCAGGAGATAACCATTCAAAGCCAGCCTGAGCAGGAAAGTATGTGAGCCTCTTATCTCCAATAAACCACCAGAAAACCAGAAGTGGAGCAGTGGCCCAGAGGGTAGAGCTCCAGCTTTGAGAGAGAAAGCCAAGCAGGAGATACTGTCCAGAGCAGGCAGGAAAGCCTGGGAGGCGCTTATGTCCAATTATCAACCAGATGGCTGGACGTGGAACTCTGGCGGTGGTAGAGCCTCAGCCTTGAGCAAAACAGCTCATTGCATTGGGCCCTGTGTTTAAGCCCTGGGATGCCAACAAAACAATCAAAAAGAGAAGGTCAAGTTTTGTATCAGTGTCCTCCTACCAACTTATGTTTGTATATTACTTCCCTGAGTGAAAACAGACCATAGGCAATGCTTCTGCTTTTACTTACTGATTTGTTTTTCAGATATGCTTGTTGCGCATACTACACCATTCTCTTCATTTCAAGCCCATCGCTTTTCTCTTCCAGGGCTCCACACCTGCATCCTTATATGATGCACACTTAAGCTCTCAGCAGCCTTTATTTACATTTTATTATGAAGCCAACGCAGGAACAGTCACAAATCAGGCAGGGGAAGAGAAGACCAGGATTCATATTTATAACAGGTATTCAGAAAAATTAACTTGGGGATGAAAAATGGCAGGGTACTTATGTAAAAACTACCATTAAGAAGAAGATGAGGGGGCTGGGAATGTGGATTAGTGAGAGAGTGTTTGCCTAGCATGCAAGAAGCCCTGGGTTTGATTCCTCAGTAGCACATACACAGAAAAAGCCAGAATTGGTGCTGTGGCTCAAGTTGCAGAATGCTAGAGACAGTGCCAAGGCCTTGAGTTCGGCCCAAGAACTGCCAAAGAGATACCAGGTAGGTAGGTAGGTAGATAGATAGATAGATAGATAGATAGATAGATAAATAGATAGATAGATAGATAGATAGATAGATAGATAGATAGATAGATAGATAGATAGATAGATAGATAGATAGATAGATAGATAGATAGATAGATAGATAGACTGACAGACAGACAGACAGACAAGCACGCAGGCAGACAGACAGACAGACAGACAGACAGACAGACAGACAGACAGACAGATAGACAGATAGACAGATAGACAGATAGACAGATAGACAGATAGATAGATAGATAGATAGATAGATAGATAGATAGATAGATAGATAGATAGATAGATAGATAGATAGATAGATAGATAGATAGATAGATAGATAGAAAGATAGATAGATAGATAGATAGATAGATAGATAGATAGATAGATAGATAGATAGATAGATAGATAGATAGATAGATAGATAGATAGATAGATAGATGGATGGATGGATGGATGGATAGATAGACAGACAGACAGACAGACAGACAGACAGACAGACAGATAGATAGATACATAGATACATAGATACATAGATAGATACATAGATAGATACATAGATAGATACATAGATAGATAGATAGATAGATAGATAGATAGATAGATAGATAGATAGATAGATAGATAGATAGATAGATAGATAGATAGATAGATAGATAGATAGATAGATCGATAGATCGATAGATCGATAGATAGATAGATAGAAATATGATAGGTGAGTCTGGTCTTGGATGCCAGTAGGAAAGAAGGGAACACTTCCCAACCATGAGGCCTTCTGCAGTGTGCCAGGACACCAGCATCACCTTCACATAACCACAGAACAGGAAGACTGTCTCTCTCCCACTTCTAAGGCAGGGGAGGGCCCCAGAGTCAAGAGGGCAGAGCCAGGTTCTAACTCAGGTGCTTGGAGGCAGAAGAGAAAGGGCCCTGTCTCTCCTTGGACTGGGGATTTACTTTAATGATGTGGAGAATGAAGGAAGAAGAATGGACTGGCAGAGGTAGAAGAAGGGCCTTCAAATCTGACAGATGGAGAGTAAAAAACCCACTCCCTAAGACCAGAGAGCAGGGCTTTTCTACTCTATTCTTCCCCTCTCCCTCACTAAACTGGCTCTCTATTGGTAACTTAAAGATAGCCTGAGGCTCTCTTCACCTGAGGGAGGAAGGTTAGTCATTGTTTCAGGAAGCTGAGAAAAGCCTGACCCTCTAACAAATGTTTCAGGTTTGCCCCCATTGCTGGCTGTGCCTGGAACGAATGAAGTGGTATTGCAGCTCACTTCCCTGTTGAGTGTGTACATTCTGCCTCCTAATCCTGCAGGCGTAGGTCTCTGCACCTAGCCTGTTTTCTTGAAACTGTTTCCAGTCCTTCAAATACAGAGTTACATTGGAGTTCTTCCTGCTAACTGGGCTAGGTCTTGGATCCTGAGAACTACATTTATACCCAGGATGGGTCAATGATGTTTCTTTCCCCTGCTTCTATAGCTTGAGAACTCTAAGAACATTTAGAGTGCAAGTAACTTCTCATCAGCAAGGGAAACCCAGGAATTCTTGAACATGTGACCTTTTGGAAGCCCACTGGAGGACACAAGACGATTATAATCCACGTGAGTGGCTGGGCAGCTGGATCTGCTACACTTGAACATTGAACTCAGCCTGCTCTCCTAGTCCATGTCCTTCTTTGGTGCTTGTCCTGTTAGCTCCTAGAAATAGATTGATCAAACCCAAAGGGAGTTGCTGGCTTTTTCCTTCTTTTTCTGTCCTTTGCTTTTAATTTTTTCAGGTCTTTGGGCTTGAATTGTGGATCTATGCTCTTTGCCTGGGCTCCTTTGGCTCAAGGCTAGCGCTTTGCCACATGAGTCCCTTTCTGCTTTGTCTGTGGTGAAGTGGAAGTCAGAGTCTCATAGACATTCCTGCCCTGGCTGTCTTCACCCTGTGATCCTCAGACCTCAGACTCCTAAGCAAGGGTGACAAGCATGAGCTTCTGTTGCTCTGCTAAGTTCAGAACTGTAATGACATTGAAAATACAAGCCAACTGCTCACCATATAGTGCTTGGGGAGCATATTAACCCTTTCAACATTTGACCTTTCAGAACCCTGTAGCACACAAGGTTATAATCCTAGAGACAGATAGCCTGAGCATACAGATCTTCAATACTTGAACATTGAGCTCTGATTCCAATTCTGGTGTACACCAGCATTCATTTTCCAGAAAATGTTTTCATAATTAACAAATAGGAAAAGTAATTTGATTAACCCTCACATTTTTTCCAGGTATGTATCTCGAACTCTATCCCTAACTCTATCCCTAACACTATCCCTAAGCCCTTTAGCTCAAGGTGAACACTCTACCACTTGAGTCACAGCTCCACATGGGGTCTTTTGGTGGTTCATTGGAGGTAAGAGTCGAACAGGCTTTCCTTGCCTAGGCTGTCTTTGAACTGTGGTCTTGAGGTCTCAGCCTCCTGATTAGCTAGGGTTGTAGGTGTGAGCCACCGGCATCTGGCCTCTTGTTTTTGCCAGTTCTGGGGCTTGAACGTAGGTCCGGGGTACTGTCTCTGAGCTTCTTTTTCTCAAGAATAGCACTCTACCACTTGAGCCATTCCACAGCTTCTGGCTTTTTCTGAGTATGTGGCACTGAGGATTTAAACCCTGGCATTCATGCATGCTGAGCAAGCTCTCTACCTATAAGCCACATTCCCAGCTTCACTCTTACTATTTTATCCCTCAACTTGCCTATCCTCAAGAAAAAGCCTCTGAGTATAAATCATTTAAAGAAATCCCTGTGGGAAGTTGTCCAAAGATGAATAAGACAAAACTCATACTTGGGACAGACTCTAAACATGTGATGACTGTGACAAATGCCTCCATTTAATTATGTCTCATGTTTCAACACTTAATAAGGTATTAATGAAAAATGACTCAATGTCCTAAATTATTGTATATAATTTTATAATAGATGTACAAAATGTAATAAATATGTATGTAATAATACTAAATACATTAAACAATGAATAAATAAATAAAATAAATAAAAAACAATGACAATAATCGTAATATGTAATAAACATACATATGTAAGTATATATCATAAATATTTTTCAATTGCAGGGCCTTACTGCAGGCTTTGGGAACTCTAGCCTGAATTTGTTTTCCTCAAGGACAGTAAATTTTGCCTTTACCCATGGTGCAAAAGCGTTACCTGGAATGTGAGATCAAATTCCAGCAATAGCAGAAATACTGGCCCCATTTCCAAGACAGAGACAATTTTTTTAATGAAAGCAGTTATGTTTATTCAGTTCAATACTGAACATTTCAAAAAAAATAGCAGTGTAGAATTTTGTATAGCTATTCAGACATCTTTCCTTTACCCCTAAAGTGCTTCTCTGAGCACTACATTGTTTATTTTTTGTATGATGTTTATTGTAAAAATGATGTACAGAGGGTTACAGTTATATGAGCAAAATAATGAGTACATTTCCTATTGAGCATTGTTGCCTCTTCCATTGTTTTCCCCCTACTATCCCTTCCCTCCCATCTCCAAAACTACCTCCCCCTGCCAAGATCAGTGACTTAATTTTTTAATTTTGGCTTGGCACGTGGTTTGAACTAAAGTAGTGGTGACTCTGCACCTTCCCTCACATTGGTATGGACTTACCAAGAACCTGAGTTCAAATCCCAGGATAGGAAATAAAAATAGCAGAAATTCCAAATCAGGTAGCTTTATTTTTTTAATTTAGTTAAATAATTTATTTGTTTGTTTGTTTGTTCTTTTTTGCCAACCAGTGGTCTTGAACTCAGATCATGGCAACACTGCCTAAGCTTTGATATCCCTAGGCTGGGCTGCAGCCTCTGGACCCATAACCAATCCTGGGATCCCAAGCCAAGAGGGCTTGCAGGAAGAAAAAAAACTGGAACAGCACCAAAAGTAGTGAGCTGCAGAGGGTTGGAGGGGTTTATAATTTTTTTTCTTTGCAGGGTGCTCCTACTGGTTCTGAATGACACAGCTGCAAAGTGGACCTGACCTGCCATTGCTGAAGGCTGGCGGGCTATCAGGGAAGCCATAGGCCCATCTGTCAACATAAGCCCCAGGTTCAAATCCCTGTCCTGACACCTACCAGTGGTGGAGATCCCAAGAGACTCATTCCTACGCATAGGATACTGATTGAAAGAGTATTTTGTGTATTGGTTTAGTCTAAAATTGGATGCAAGAATCCTAGGATGCTGATTGATCTTAATTAATAGTTTATTAAGCATGAAAAGAATAATATTCCTTCAATGGAAGTATAATAAACACCTAAGAGTTGGTAGGAAAGTAGTAGATGTCATTTAATAATACATAGTCGGCTCTGACACTTTTTACCATGTATCACTGTTTTGACCAAACCTGGGCCTCAATCTCAGCACCTGGGAAAAACCTGATAGCTTCATTGGCTAGATGCTGCCAGGCTCACACTCACCCATTCATGAATTGGGCCTGCTAGGCCCTGAGTTCATATCCTAGCACTGTGAAAATTGCATCTTGAATTAAGAAGCCGAGTGTGACACATGTTTTCCTTTTCTGGGAGAGCCCTACGTTTCAGGCATGATGGAGAACACATCTAAAAATCTAGATGCTATGTGATAGGATATAAACAATATAATAAATGGTATAGGTGTCATCAGAGTGAATAACATAAATGGTAAATAAATGAATAAAACAAGAAATAAAATGAATAATCACACTAAACACGATATCGACTGAACATCCGTATGGAATTATAAGTGCTATCTTTAAAATGTATATAAGTATTTGTTTACCAGGCCTGAGGCTTGAATTCAGCCACCATACTAAGATGGTATGGAGGGAGATCCCGAGATATTAGTTTATGGACCTAGGAAGAGCTATGGAATGTGATTGATGTCATCTTTGAATCAGTAGTTTATGCGTGATGGGAGTAGGAAATGATAGGCAAGAATCATGGGGTATTGCTTATTTGCAATGAACATTTGATGAAGCATGACAATAATCATCAGTTGTGAAACGGAGGCATCAGGAAAGATCCAAAAATCGGTAGTCACACAGTAGATTCAATTCCATCACAGGTGGCCATCTCTCCTACTCTCTCTCTATATATGTACTTATTTGCATACTATCTTCAGCTTATGAATGGATGACTGCTGTACCCCCTCCCCCTACCCCCACCTGGGGGCTCAATCTCAGGTCCAGGAACGGACTAGCTCCTTAGTGGCTCACATGCTGGTGTGCTCATGTGGACCCATTCACCTCTTGGGCCTGCTAGGCCCTGAGTTCAGACCCCAACACTGTCAAAAGAATCATCCTGATATCAGAAGCCAATCGTTGCACATGTTTTCCTTTCCTGTTCAAGTTCGGGTCTCAGCTAGGATGGAGAATGCATGGGTTACTCTGTGGCCATGGGAATTGGTAGTCATCCATGTCAGCGCAGTTATACCTGTCATCATGTACTCAAGAAAATACGCACTACATCCATGAATAGCATACAAAATAGAGAGAATAACTACACTAAATGATGGATGCAGTCCACACACAGATGTGAATATACATCCCATGTTTCAATGATGCATTGATGTCTATTGTGGCCTCCCTGGGGCTTGATCTCAGTTTCTGGGAACCGCCCAGCTCCTTCATGGCTTACAGGCTGGAATGCGCACGTGGACCCATTGGCCAGTTGGGCCTCCTAGGCCTCAAGTTCAAATCCCAGCACTGCCAAGAATTCACCCTGATGTAAGAAACCAGTCTTTGCACCTTATTTTTCTGTGCTGTGCATGTTCTGGGTCTCAGCTAAGATGGAGAATGCATAGGCAACTCTGTAATTATGTGAATAGATTGTCATCCAGGTCAACACGGTTATATTTTTTTTCTTTTTTTTTTCTCTCTCTTTTTTTTTGAGGGTGGGAGCGTTCCAGTCGTGGGCCTTAACTCTGGGCCTGAGCACTGTCCCTTGAGCTTATTTAGCTCAAGTCAAGTTAGCACTCTAGTACTTGAGCCACAGCACCACTTCCAGCTTTTTCTTCATATGTGGTGCTGAGGATTCGAACCCAGGGCCTCATGTATGCAAGTCCAGCGATCGACCACTGAGCCACCTTCCCAGCCCAACACAGTTATATTTGTCATTTTATGCTCAAGAAAATACACATCACATGAATGAATAAGGCAAAATAATGAGAATGACTACACAGAATGCAAGGTACTGCCCACCCATGTATGGAAATAGAGGTCCTCTGTTTAAATTGGGAATTTATGACTATATTGGCCCCCACCCTGGGGGGATCGATCTCAAGTCCTGGAAATGGCCAAGCTCCTTAGTGGCTCACAGGATGGTATGCTCACCATGTCCTATTAACCAATTGGGCCTGCTAAGCCTTGAGTTCAAATCTCAGCACTGCCAAAAGCTTCACCCTGATGTGAGAAGCCAATTGATCAATCTGTTTTCCTGTCTTGGTAAAGTCCTTGGTATCAGTGCAGATGGGGCATAGTATACAGGCAACTCTATAGCCATGGGAATATGTTGACATCCATGTGAGCACAGTTATATCTGTCATCATACTCAATAAAACATACAATACATCCATGAATAAGACACAAAATAAAAAGAATAACTACACTGAATGCAAGTTGCATAACATACCTGTAGATAGAGAGATCCTATGTTTAAAAAAGATGGGCTTGTTATTTTGTCCAATGCTGGGGCTTCAAATCAGGCCCGGGACCAGGCCTGACATTCTAGTCTTCAAGGATGGTGAGCTTCCCCTTCCATCACAGTTCAACAGAGCTACCCAGACCCAAATTCACATCCCATCACTGACAAAAGTTTCATCCTAATGTCAGAAGCCAGTCGTTGCAAATGTTTTCCTCTCCTGTGAAAGTTCTGGGACTCAACTAGGATGGAAAATGAATGCATAGGCAACCCTATAACCATGGGAACAGGTTGTAATCCATGTCAGCACAGTTATACCTGTCACCAATAAAATACACAATACCTCCATGAATTAGGAACAAAATAAGGAGAAGTGCACTGAATGCAAGATGCTGCGCACACATTTATGTAAATATAGATCCTATATTTAAATTATGAATTTATGACTATCTGGCTCTCCCTGGCACTCGATGTCAGGTCCTGGGAATGGCCTATCACCTTCATTGCTCACAGACCTGTGTCGTCACCTTGACCCTTTCCTCAATTGGGTCTGCTAGGCTCTGAGTTGAAATCCCAACACAGCGAAAATATGAATCCTGATTTGAGAAGCCAATCGATTTAGCTATTTTCCTGTCTTGCGAATGTCTTGTGTCTCAACTAGGATGGAGAAAGCATTAGAAACCCTATAGACATGGAAATAGGTTGTCATCCATGTAAACACTGTTATATCTGTTACCATACTCAGTAAAATACACAATACCTCCATGGATAAGACACAAAATAAGAAGTACACCGAACACGAGACGCTTTCCACACATATATATATAAATATAGATCCTATATTTAAACAATGAATTTATAACTATTGTGGCCGACCGTGGGGATCAATGTCATATCCTGGGAATGGCCTTCCTTCTTAGTTGCTCACAGGATGGTGTGTTCACATTGACCTATTTGCCAATTAGTGCTGCTAGGCCCTGAGTTCAGATTCCAGCACTACCAACAATTGGATCATGGAGTAAGAAGCTGAGTGTGAAATTTGTTTTCCTTTTCTCTGAGAGTCCTGGGTGTCAGGCATGATGGAGAACACTTCTACAAATCTAGATGCTATGTTATAGGATGTCATTAATGTAATAAACGGAATGGGTGTCATCATCTTCAGTAAAATCAATGGTAAATAAATGAATACAACAATAAATACAAGGAACAACCACACCAAACTTGTATGGACTGAACATCTATAGGTAGGTACAAAGCCTATCTTTATATAAACAGTATGTTTTTAAAGGCTGGGGCTTGAATTCAGGCCTAGTGAACAGGCCTGAAATTCTTATCTTCAAGTACGGTGAGCTTCCCCTTCATCCACTGCAGATTCACCCAGACCCTTAGTTCAAATCCAAAACTTGGCAGAATAAATGGTGGGAATTGCAAGCCAGGGAGCTAAATTTATTTTATTTTATTTTTTCCCAGAGCGTTCCTTGAACTTGGGTCCTGGCAACTCTGCTTCAGCTTCGATCACCCTAAGCTGGGGTGCAGCCACTGGACCCACAGCTGATCCTGGGATCCTAGATCCCTAGGCCTTGAAGAGAAAAAAAATCACAGGAACAATGTGGAGATGGCCTTTTTATATTTTCTTTCTTTGTGAGGTGACCCTCCTGGGTCCGAATGACACTGTTGCAAAGGATATTTTACCTTGCATTGCTGAAGGCTGGTGGACTATCGGGGAAGCCATAGGACCACGTGGCAACATAGGCCCTGATTTCAAATCCCAGTCCTGACACCTACCAATGGCATGAGATACTAAGAGACTCGTTCCCACCCATAGGAATGTTTTCAATGTCAGGTTGAAGGAGTTGAACGTGAATGATTCTCCTATAAAATTAGACAAGATGATTTGAGGAAGCTGATTGATTTTATTTAATATTTATGAAGCATTAAAAGAATACTATTATTTACAGGAATGCAATAATTTCAAGACACTGATTTAGTTAATAGTTCATTAAGGATGAAAACAATAACATTATTTACATGGAGGCATAATAAATACCCCAGAATTTGTAGAAATGTCGTCTATATAACTGAATAATGTATAGACATCTCTGGCACTATATAAACATATAGATTTATTAGTGTACTGTCATCCGCATGTCAATCTGTTCATATTTTGTCAACCCCTTGGGGCTTGATCTCAGGTCCTGGGAACTGCCTGTCAACTCAATTTGCCCCAGGATGGCGTGTTGACACTCACCCATTCATGAATTTGGCCTTGTAGGCCATGAGTTCAGATGCCAGGACTCCCAAACCATTAATCGTGGCATAAGAAGCTGATAGTGACACATTTTTTTTCCTTTTCTGTGAAAGTCCTGGGTGTCAAGTATAAATTGGAATACATATGCAGACCTATAATCCTATGTAATCAATGTAATCGATGTTCTATGTGTCATAATAGTCAATAAAATAAATTATCAATACAAGAAAAGACAAAAAAGAATAAGTATACTGAGTGTAATAGGGATTGAACATATGTATATGAATATTAATCATATATTTAAAATGTTCATGAATAGGATGTTTTTTAGTGCTGGGGATCTAATTCAGGCCTAAGGAACAGACTTGAATTTCCTGACTTTAAGGAGGCAAGCTTCCCCTTCCCACACAGTGCAACAAAGTTACCGAGACAATGAGTTCTAATTCCAATTCTGGCAGAAAAAAATTGCATCTTTATATTATGTGAGGTCAAATTCTTAGGTAATTCATTCTGCCTCCATTTAATTAATGTGATTGTTGAAATGCTTAATGAAGTATTAACTAAAATCGATCAGTGTCCTAGGATATAATTGTGTATAATTTGATCCTAGAATCATTCAAGAACTACTCATTCAATCTTGACATTGATCACATTCCATTGGTAATCTTATGGATAAGAATGAGTTTCTTAGGTTCTCCTGCCATTTGGAGGTGGCAAGACCAGGATTCCTACTGTGGGCTCCAGCTCCCACCACTTCAACCCGAGGATAGGGAACTCAGGTCTGTGCCAGAACATCAGCAAGACCAATGATTTGGCAGGCACCAGTGGCTCTCAGCAGTCCTCCTTGATACTTACAAGGCTGTGATAGGAGGATCATGTTCAAACTCACCCTAGGCAGGAAAGTCCTTGAGACCCCTGTCCAACTTCAATGCCAACAAAGTCAGAAGTAGAGCTGTGTGGCTCCAATGGTAGAGGGCTAGTCTTGAACAAAAGCAGCTTACAGACTGTGCCCAGGTCCTGAGTTTAAGGTCCAGGACTGGCAACAAACAGACATACACAACAATCTAAAACCAGTCACTCTCTTGTCCCCAACTGAATTAGTAGACAGAGTTCCCTGGGAAAGGGGCTGAGGAAGCCACTGTCATCTTCACTCTGCCCATTCTGCCTGTATCACAGGATTCTGGCCACACTCCCATTCTTTCATGATTCTTTCTGACCAATGGGATATAAGAATGGTGGTCACACCCACATTCCATGCTGCTTGATAGCACTGGGATTACTCTGTTGGTTGACACCACTACCAACAGTTGAGGAAGGTAGAGGTGGCTGAGTGGTGATCAAGAGACTCAAGCCATAGGAGGAAAGGCCTTGCTCAGCACTGCCATGCACCTGCCCACTCACCGGTCCCCTTTAGCATTCCACACGGCACTGCATTTCAAACCGAGCACTGCTTGCTTGGACCCATGGCACCTCTTGGAGTCCTCAGGTGATGGCACTCCACAGGCAGGCTTGTGGCCCCAACCTGGTCCAGCCCCCCCTGTCTCTGCTCCAGGCCTGAGTATTTGCCATGCTACTGCCTTTGCTGCTCAAACCCACCCGGACCTGCCTCCAAAAGCTTCTCCCAGCAGCACAAGTGAATGGCCTCCTCCTGGGCCCATACCCTATGACCCCCAAACCACGTGATCCTCCCCCTACAGACTGGACCTCCGGATCCCCCATGCCCTACAGTCTGGCCAGGGCTGTGCCACAAATGTGCCCCAGGGGTGGGAGTGGGTGTTGACCAGTGTATCCCACCCCCATCCCTAGTTGCCAGTGTCCCAAGAAACAGGGAGATGCAGGGATGGGTGAGGAGGGGGCACCACAGAGGCCCTGGACTGGAGCAGTGGGAGCCACACAGCCACCTATCTGTACCCTTCATCTTCCTGTTGGGAACCTGGTGGCTTTAGTCAGAGGTGGGGAGTAGCACCTTCACACCTGCCTTCTTGGGTCTTTTCTTTTTCTGGGGTTGGGGGAACTGGATGCAGGTCTCTCTTGCTGTGTGAGCCCTTGTCCTCTGTGCTCGGTCACTCTTTCACCTGAAGAGAGGGTCCCAGAAGAGCCCATTAGGGAAGTGAGAGTGCTGGGGGTCAAGGCAGAATGTAACTATTGGGAGGAACACCCCCCCCAAACACACATACACATACACCCAGCCTTTCCCCTCCCCCAACTCTCAACTGTTCTCACAGAGTGATCACATTTCCCAGCTCTGCCAGTTTCTGCTGGTGCTCCCAGTACATCTGGTCTCCTTGTCCTTCCCAAGAATCTGCCATGTGGACCAGAAGCATGCAGGCTGGATGTAGGGACTAAATCCATGTATGTATCCTTTAGGACCCCATCCATATCCCCAATACCGCCCCCACCTCATGTCAGATACCCCTCTGGGGTCACCATGACCCCCTGCTTGTTTCCTCTCCTGGCTCTGAGGAGCCACTTGTCTCAGAACTCCTTCACCCAGCGTCCTGGCCTATGCTTTTGGTGAATGGGGAGTCAAGGGTCTGGCCTTGGAGAAAGTGATAGGCAGGGTATGCTGCATCATTAGAGTGGTGCTCCCCTTGGGTGGGAGCTCCTGATTACTCCAAGGGAACCCCTGTGCTCTAGCTTGTACATTGTCTCAGATGAGGAACCAACAAACTCTGGAGAGGCACTGCTCTGAGTCTGTGTGTGTGTGTGTGTGTGTGTGTGTGTGTGTGTGGTGCTGCATCATTAGAGTGATGCTCCACTTGGGTGGGAACCCCTGATTCTTCTAAGGGAACTCCTGTGCTCCAGCTTGCACATTGTCCCAGATGAGGAACCAACAACTCTGGAGAGGCACTTCTCTGAGACTCTGTGTGTGTGTGTATGTGTGTGTGTGTGTGTGTGTGTGTGTGTGTGTGTGTGCATGAGAGAGAGAGAAGGAGAGAGAGAGATATAACATCCTCCTCCTTGTATAACCTGACTGTGCTCAGGTGAGTGATCATTTGGAAAATTGCAGGTGCTGCATGGACGAGTCTTCTGTCACTGGTCTGGATTTGTGTGTGTGTGTGTGTGTGTGTGTGTGTGTGTGTAGAAGTGGATTGTAATGAGGAGGCGTGGTCCTTTGGTAACTTCTGCTTGCTACATTTGGGGGATGCATGGGCTTTTTGACTGAGGTCTGGGGACCTGGAAGTGTGAGACACTTGAAGGTTACTCAGCAATATTATATTATAAGACCAAGGGACCTGTGTGCCTTGGAGCTGTCTACTCCTTTGGGCCTGGTTGGTGGCAGCTGGAGCTTGGTAGGACCTGAGTATGGGGCCCACAGGGGTTGGCTTCCCAGGGGGACAGAAAGCATGGCCAGCACTTAGTAAGGATGTGAGCCCTGCTGGTATGGAGTGCACCAGCATAAGTCAGACTCCGAGTTTTCTCATTATGACTTCTGATGGGTGAGGCCAAACCTATTTTAAATCTTTTGCTGTGATCTTCATATCTCAGCCTCCTGAGTAGCTAGGATTATAGACATGAGCCTCTGCCACCGGGACTCTTGTTCTTTTTGGTGTATTAGGGTTTGAACTCAAGGCCTTACGCTTGCCAGTCAGGTCTTCTACCACGGCAGCCAAGCCTTTCTGTCTTGGGCATTTCCGAAATAGAGACTCACTCAATATGTGCATAGGCTGGGCTGGATCGTGGTCCTCCTATCTGTGACAGGTGTGCACCACGAGGCCCGGTCCTCCTTAGTTGGGATGGTAGACATATAGCGCCATGCTCAGTCATCAGTTTAGATGATTGTCCCAAACTTAGTTTACAGCAGCCATAAAGCTTTGGGTTGGGCCTCCACCATTGTACCTCAGGCTCATCTTGGGACAGTTGTGAGGAAACAAGGGATCAATACAGAGGGATCTCTGGAGCAGGGCCAGGCACAGAAGGAGCGGCTGTCAGATACGGTTCTTGGCAATATTGTGAGCATACGACAGTAAGATAACTGGGAAAGGGCTCAGATGAGGCCTGTTATTATTCCTGTGACATGTACAGGTTTATGAAACAAAACACGGTTCTCTTTCATCCTTATCCTATTCCTATGAGGAAGGAGATCCTTCCCTGTGTTCAGTTATGTACCGGGGGAAAATGAGGCACAGAGAAGCCAGGTGACCAACTCATGCCCTCCAGTTGACAGAAAGCTCAGCCTGACTTCTTTGCCATGGTCCCTAGGAAAATGTGTGGTATTCAGCAAACTTCTTGTGGTGGGAAGTCCAATTCTTGTCAATTGTGGGGCTTGAACTCTGGGCCTGGGTGCTGTCTTCCAGCTCCTCAGCTCAAGACTAGCACTCTACCACTTGAGCCCCAGTGCCACTTCCAGTTTTCTGGTGGTTCTTTGGAGATTAAGGGTTTCATGGACGTTCCCGGCTGGGCTGGCTATGAACCATGTTCATCATATCTCAGCCTCTTAGTTAGGATTATAGTCCTGAGCCACTGGCACCCGGCTTAATTGTAATTTTGACTTTCTTTCTTTCTTTCTTTCTTTCTTTCTTTCTTTCTTTCTTTCTTTCTTTCTTTCTTTCTTTCTTTCTTTCTTTCTTTCCCTCTCTCTCTCTCTCTCTCTCTTTCTCTGTCTCTCTCTCTCTGTCTCTCTGTCTCTCTCTCAGGAACTGGTTGAATGGGGACTGAATATGTGGCCCAGTGTCCCCATGTGGCTGGAACCCAAGGTGGCCCTCTCATTCTGGAGGTGTGCTGTGGGTCCGCAACTGTCTTACTCAGCCTGTTGAACCAGCCCTATGAGGTAAGCCCTCTGTGCCCTGGCTAGACTGTGACAGTTACTCATTGTCCATCCAGCCTTATTGAACTTAATATTGTTTTCTATGTCCTTTTCTAGCAACTGGCCAAAATTATGATACATAGTTATGGAATGAAAATATAATACCATCTTAAGAAAGTCATTTAGAGCTCTGGGAATGTGGCTTCATGGTACGGTGATTGCTTACCATGCGTGAACCCCTGGGTTCCAGTCCCATGACCAACAAAAAGTCCAAATATGACTTTAAGTTTCCCCAAGTGGGAACATGAAGTATGAGGCCACTCCCTTTCTAAATCACACTTCCAATCGTGCAAATTTGTAAAAAGTAGAATAGAAGTATGATTCTGGTTCCATGCAATTCAGATATAAGAGAATGGACTTAACTGGAAAAAACATCCATCTTGAAAGAGCAGGGATTATACTAGCAATGAACCTGGAGGCAAAGATCATATTATTTCCTTTATATATATATATATATATATATATATATATATACATATATATATATACATATATATATGTATATATATATACATATATATATGTATATATATATATGTATATATATATATATATATATATTTTTTGTTGTTGTTGTTGTTGTTTTTGGTCATGGCACTTGAACCCTGGGCGCTGTCCCTCTGCTATTCAGCTCCAGGCTAGTGCTCTACCACTTGAGCCACAGTGCCACTTCCAGTTTTCTTGTAGTTAATTAGAGAAAAGAGTCTCTGGGACTTTCCTACTGTCTTTGAACCTCAATCCTCAGATCTCACCGCCACCCAGCTTAAGATCACATTTCTAACAGTGTACATTCAGCATATGTAATGTGTATGTTCATATACCTTTATATGAATTCTTGAGTTAAAAATCTGGGCTACAGGTTAGACTTAACACTCACAAAAATGTTTGTAGTTTAAAAGTTGATACTCTTGGAAAAATAAAACTTAAGAATGTAAAGGAGTCTGGGAAGTTCAGTTTGCATCCAGCCTGGGCAGAACAATCTTTGAGACACTATCTATAATTAACAGCCAAATCTGCATTGGAAGAACAGTTCAAGTGATGGAATACCACTCATGAGCAAGATTGTTGAATAAGAGCTTGAGGCTTTTGCATACATACATACAAACATACGCATACACACAGAGGCACTTATATGTACACCCACGAATACACAAATGAAACAACTCTCCGAATATGTAGAAAAGTTACAAAGCAATAGAAAATATGTCCTGAGTAATACTAGAATCAAGTGATAAATTTTAATATTAAAAAGTCCTCTAGTGAACTTTCTTCAAAAAAGTTTGAGACTATTATATAGGTAGGGACCAGAGATAGTAAGAAAGTCAAGAATTCATTATTAAAGGGATCAGATCCATGGAGGAATGAATCAGAGACCCCTGCAGGTGCATCTGAAAATGTTCATATCCTGTGTCAAATGTTAGAACATCTTTCAAAACTGTACATAAACAATCTGAGCAGTCAATGGATAAGATCATCAGAGAAGTTCAGAATTGCTAGTGTCTTTCTAGATTAAATAAACCAACAAACTATGGCAGGGCAATGTGATACAAGCCTGGAATTCTAGCACTCAGACTAAGACCGGAGATTAGAGAGTGGAATTACATAGTGATACCGTCCTTGGACCAGGTAGTATAATATTGTCTCAATAAAACAAACCAAATTACAAGAAAGAAATACACAGTTGGAAGTATGGGCTTATTTTGTCATTATGTTTTGAGAAGTGAAGTTTCCAGTTGAAATGCAACTAATATATAATCCTCAGTTGTGTTTTAAATCTCTCTTCATTACAGAATATTCTTAGATGCAAAATAGCTCATGATTCCCATCCAAAATTTGAAAAAGTAAGTAAGCGTCATTCTGTTGGATGCCAAAGAAATGATGAAGTTTTACAAAACTTAAGCCCGGAGAAATAGCACATTTCGTCTAATGTAGGACTTTGTGGACCTTGCAAAATTAGAATTTAGATTCAAAATAAATTGTTTCTTTTTGTAATTCCATATTCTATTGGATACTACAAAATTCTTTTTAAGTAGAGGTTTTAACTGACAAATTCACAAATGATTCTGGCATTCAATTTGCCTAGAATATTCTTTCAAGAGAGTTATAATTAGAACTTAGTTAATAGATCATTCCAACAGTTCAGGTATAAAATGATAATGTGAATAATCTAGACAGAGTTGCCAACGAATGGATGATATTAATTTATAAATTTAGAAAAAAAACTTTTTGAGGGTTTGGTATAACATGGTATGAAGAGAATAATTGTGTGACATCTTCTTTCTTCTACTTATATGTTACACTGGAAGCAATTTCCTTAATTATGTGCCTCTGTATACAATGAGAAAAATGCTAGATTTGGGTTAATTTTTAGTTTTTTTTTTGGGGGGGGGTCAGGTCGTGAGGCCTGAACTCTGGGCCTGGATGCTGTCCCTCAGCTCTCCAGCTCAAGGCTAGCACTCTACCACTTAAGCCACAGCGCCCCTTCCGGCTTTATTTCTTTTTGCTTATGTGGTGCTGAGGAATCGAACCCAGGGCCTCATGCATGCAAGGCAATTGCTCTACCACTGAGCCACCTTCCCAGCCCAATTTTTGTTTTTGTTTTATTGGTTTGACCTAGGACTTTAACTCTGGGCCTTGACACTGTCTCTGAGCTCAAGGCTCCTGCCCCACCACTTCAATCTCAGTGCCACTTGTGTCTGGCTTTTTCTGAGAAGTTTATTGGAGATAAGATTCTAAGGGACCTTCCTGCCTGCATGGGCTTTGAACCATAATCTTCTGATCTTAGTATCCTGAATATCTATGATAGTTAAAAAGTATAAATATAAATAATATTTGCAAGAGTTCTGATCTCAAGAATACCACTGGGGGAAAATTGATGCAACTGAGTTTATTGTGGTGTTCTTTGCAGAACAAGGAAGGCATCACAATACCAGAGGTGCAGTATTTTTTCACAGTACAGATAAGCTATTCATGATGTGAAATAAGGGAATTTTAAGGTGCACCTTACAAGTTGGAAACTTGGGCTAAGATGACTTTATGGCATAAAGCTTGGGATTGCTTACTCTTGAAGAATTATTACAGATGATTCATAGTTTTATCCTCTACAAGAATGTGGCTATTTTTCTGTTGACTTCTCAATGTGTAACACCCCATTAGAATCTGCATCCATGGCAGAATTATATAACATGAAAACAAGTACTGTTTTGAATCTCTCAGGTATGGAATGTTCAGAATCTGAAAATGAGTAGTTATTAGTCATAGGAATTTTGAAGAACACATATATTCTGTCCTCACAACTTATTTAATTTTAAAAGTTATGGGTTTCCATAGAAGTAAATTGTTTTCGGTTTTATGTGTGTGAAGTGCTAAATTTATTTTTTTCCAAAATATGCAAATATATTGTGAAAATATTGTCTAGTTGGATAACATTCAAGTTGACGACCTTCTGATAAAGAAAGGGTAATTAAATTAGATGCCAAATAGTATTGATTTTTTTAATTTTACTATATAAAGAATAATGTTAACTATACCAATACAGTGAAATTTTATTTTATGCAGCTTATTTTTTAAATATAATTTTATTGTCAAAGTGATGTGCAGTCGGGTTACAGTGATCGTATGGTAGTGAATACATAACTTTTCAAACTGGTTGCCCCCTCCCTCACTTTTCTCACAGTTTTCCTTCACCTACGTACCCCCTCACAAGTTGTAATGTATATTTCCAACATATTGTCTTGTGAGTATTGCTAATGCATTGGTATGGCCTTTGTCATTTGTGTCACAATTGTGATGTTCCTCTTCCCTTCCCTAATTAAGGTAAATGTATACACAATACACAGGGTACCAAAATCAAGTACAGCAAGGGATAAACCAAAGGGAAAAACCAAAGAAAATAGAAATCACATAATACATAAAAAACAACAACTGCAAATAAAATTCTCTGATTCTATATCTTGGAGTTCATTTTGTTCAACATCAGCTTATATGGTCATATATATGCATAACGAAGCTACTGGAAAATAATAGTTGCATGGACACTATATCGTGAAAACAACATGTTAACTGTTTTTGATGGTAAAGGTGGAATTAGGATTGGTGAATTTGCGGTTTTGATAAAGGAATTTCAAAAGAGTTTTAAAAATATGACACATAAATTTTAATTGTTCAAACTTTTAAACAACGTAGCCTATTAAGAAAATTTAAAATTGCCTGGGAAAATAGGCTTTCATGCAAAGAAATCCATGGAGACTTAGTGGAAAGGGAGCAATGTGAGTGAAGATGGCTCATTTTCACAGTAAACAAACAAACCTCAGAAACCTTGCTGTAAATCCTGTAGCTTTCCTTGAAAACTGTCCTTACCCAGGAAATATTCTCTCACTGTGTGAAACAAGGTTATAGTGCAATTTAATTCAAATTTCTTAAAAAAAAAAAGACATCAAAATTTGTGAATTGACCTTTAATTACCAAACAGTAATCCTCTGAAAAAGATAATTTGGGTCAAAATATTTAGGGAGAAAGTGCCCTCCACAATGAAAAAAGCTATTGGGTTTACACTTTTTGTTTGTAATACTTTCCACAATTTCTTTGCACGTGAATCATTGAAACACAGAAAAAATTCTGATTGGATACTTCAAACCAGTGATTTCACATTTCTAAGTGGCTCACAAATATAAATCCTTATTAAAATGAGATAGTGAATACTTCTCTTATTACATAAGCCAAAAAGTTTTGGGATCAGAAAAGAATTGACCACATGGAAAAAGTAAGAAAAGAGTGTTCTTAGAAGCCCTAGCTAAGCAAATTGGCTTCAACAGTGGAGGGAGGCCAAAACTTTTTGATATAGATTGTAATATTTTTGCTACCTAAAGTGATTTTACAGAGCAGATTTGGCTCACTACAATGCAGAACTGATTGAATGAGGACATGAAAATAAATCCCACATCCAATGGAGGCAACTTAAAAGAGTTTTAAAGGAGAAACCATGAAGATGTAGCAGTGGGGGAGGTCTTAGAGTCCTTCACCTTCACTAGACTTGGAGCCAAGAAGCTGTGATTAATCGGAAATCAGGCAAGAGCTAAGAGGAGGACATAGAAATAGGACATAGAAGCATTGTCCTTTGTAACAGACACTGTCATCCAAGGTATCGGTGCTTTAACTTTATTCTCTTCCATATATCTTGTTGACCAAATGCAAGACTAAGAGAAAAATAATCTATTGAAATAATTTTGCAAAGAATAACTTCACTGTTTCTGATATGGTATCTAAGGAGAGTCTTAAGAGAGAAGATAAAAGTGGAGTATTCTGCGGTTTCCTCTAAGCATCTTATTAGCAAAGGATATCTTTGAGGTAAGACGTTATTGAACCAAAAAGTGTTGGAGTACTTATGTTTGTGGGCACTTTAGACACAAGAAGACTTTCTTTCTTTTTTTTTTTTTTGGGGGGTCCGGTCGTGGGACTTGAACTCTGGGCTTGGGCGTTGTCCCTCAGCTCTTCAGCTCAAAGCTAGTGCTCTACCACTTGAGCCACAATGCCACTTCCGGTTTTTTTCTTTTTGCTTATATGGTGCTGAGAAATCGAACTCGGGGCAGCAAGCATGCAAGGCAAGCACTCCACCACTGAGCCACCTTCCCAGCCTGACACAAGAAGACTTTCAAGGCAAAAGATAAAAAGAAAAACGGATATCCAAACATTTGTGATCACAGTTTCTTGGACTGGTTTTTTTGGAGACAAAGTTTTACATTACAGTTTGTCCTGATTAACATCAATGTTGGGTTCTTATGGCAACAAAATGCAGGGGTGAAGTTTAATGGACTCCCTTGAACAAGTAAACAGCATGATAAAAAAAAATGGAAATAATATTTAGGAATTACTTTCATCAATTACTTTTCCAGAATAAAGAAGGAAATATATAATTCAAAATCAATTGACTTAAAAGTATGAAGAAAGAGTAGTGAAGAGAGATGAAAGAAAACACAGAGAATTGTTTTCTTTCCAGCGGAGTAATGGGTTCTTGATCTTTTCTCTTGCATTCTATCTTCACAAGCTATCAAGTGTGGCTCAGGAGTGGAGTATCCAGTTCAGAGAGAACTCGCAGAAGGAAGATAACTTTTGCAGCAGATATAGGTGATTTATGACCTGAGACAATCTATTTAAATCTGTTCAAATTTCTCCCCTACCCCAAACTGCCCTCTTTTAATAGTTTTGTTTGCTTTTCCTAATACTGCCCTTCATTCATTAACTGCTTAAAATTTGGAGAGGACATATTCATACTCTCTAGAGATTGCTGTTTGGTTATAATTTTTGTGTGTTTTTTAACTGAATTTCAAAAGGTTGTGCAAGTGTGTTACAATTAAATATGTCCATCTAATTGTCCAATGCTCCTGGATCAGATTTCACTCCTTCTATCATAGTCAACCAACTCCTTCTCCAAGATGTATTTCAGATTTACCAATTCCTTATCACATGTGTACATTGATATTCTAGCTGTGCTTGCCCCTTGTTCAATTTTTCATTCATTCTATGTATTTACAATTATTCCTCTCTAGCTTCAACTTCCTGATAGTCATTCTGTTAAACTCTCTGTTGATAGTTTGAAAGGTTTATATACATTCCATGGAGTTTCAATCCTGCATATACTTGAACTTATGTCAGCTTATATTTCCATAATTCATTCATTTGCAATAATAATTTGCAAGAGTGGAGGCGTGAAGCACCTAGACATGATTTAATTCTCATCCATTTAGAAGATTAATCGTTAGTCAACAAGAAAGTTTAAAAATGGTTTAGAATGTATTCCAAACTACCAATTTTTATAAATGGCTTTGTACAAGGGTGTGTGATTATTTTATTTTACATGGGATAATATTTTGTACTACATTTAAGTTTTGAAAAAAAGAAAATTAAAATTTACTATTATAGAGGAATATGATAGAAATAGAAGACAGATTTTATGTTTGTCTCATCTCTGACGAGTACCCATATTCAAGATTTACTATGTTAGACAGATAGGAAAAACATAAAATAACATATGATAAGGCAACTATTTGTGACTTTTAAAAATGTACCTTATTAAATGATGAAATTTACTTTATTATCTAACGTTTGGGTTTGAAATATGGGAGGCTGATACATTTAACAAATTTGAAAGGCACCTAATGAATAACACAAATGGTGGGTGGTACTATTTCTACAGTTTAATGAATGGTTGAACCTAATTGGCATTAGTGCTGGGTAAGTAAATCAACTCTATTGTACCTCTATTGTAACTCTATTGCCACTAAGTATCATTTATTTGTCAAATGTTATTTTGGCGAATGTGATTTTTTTTTGGTAGTTCGTGGGGCTTGAACTCTGGGCTTGGGCACTGTCCCTGTGTTCTTCAGCTCAAGGCAAGCACTCTATCACTTGAGCCACAGTGCCACTTCTGATATTCGAGTGGTTTATTGGAGATAAGAGTTTAACGGACTTTCCTGCCTGGGCTGGCTTTGAACCGTGATCCTCAAATCTCAGCCTCCTGAGTATTTAGGATTACATGCGTGAGCCACTAGTACCTGGTTTGCGAATTTGATTTTTCAAAGATTATTTGAAAAAGAATACACTTTCAGGAGATTAAATATTTTGAGAATGACAACATTTTTATACCACAGAACCAAGTTTTACTGAAGTACCAGTGTATTTTTTTTTATTGTGAAAATACTGTACAGAGGGGTTACAATTACGTGGGGAAGATAATGAGTACATTTCTTATCAAGCATTGTAGCCTCCTCCTTTGTTTCCACTTCTCATCCTTTAGCATCCTCCCCCTGCGCCCCGACCCAATCTTCCCTCCCCTCCCCCGCACCCAAGTTGTAAAGTTTGTTTTCGACATGGCAACTTGTACATATCACAGTGTTATCAAGCACTAAGGATATTCTCAATTAATTTTTTTCTGAATTACATTTGACCTCTAAGTCAAGTTTTCCTGACCTTTATAGACCAATTGTGGATCTATCCTTCCAGGAGCTATTTTTCAGGCCCACTTATGCTTGACTGAAATCGTTCATTAATCATTAGGGAAGGGGTATTAAAAATAGTCTTGTGACACTTTGTGATCTTGTTCACTCCTATGGGCTAGTCATCTGTAAACCGAAAGTTTGAATTGCAGTACTTTCTCATAGATTTTGTGGTCTCATCCTTCATTTTAAGTTGACTTGCATTTCACTATTGCTTACTGCTAATTCCTGTTTCTCAAGGAATTGGGGCCCTGAAATATTATTGGAAATGAGAAATTGACATGGCTCTTCAATTATTTCTGTTGGCATGTTGCCTGGGCCTAGTTGAGAAGTCTTGACCCTGTTATATGATGATGCGGGTAACTGGGACATGGGATCCTAGGACCCATACATCTTGCAGAAGATAATATCTTGTATACATAATATCAGAAAAATTTGGGTATAATCAATAGGTATGCTTCAGAAATATGGAGAAAAAACAGTTTGGAACAAGCGAGTTGAAACAATAAACAGAGCAGCAGAGTAAAATTCCTTATACTTTAGAGGAAATCAACATTTTTTTTTTACCATGTGAATTCAGAAGAACAAGAACACTTAGAAGGTATCAAAAGTTTATAGTTAAGACATTACATTGATACTTTTTATATTCTAGTTTGTATTCTAAACCTAATTATTTGTATTCTAATTCTCTTTATTGGAATAAATAATTATCAATTTATTTGTCAAATTATCAATTAATTCTACTAAGTTTCACTGTGTGAAATATGAAATCAGCACATATAAATATAAAATATATAACTATATATAATATAATAAAAAGGGCACATGTTTTGCATTGTTCTGTTGTGGTTAGGGTATCAAAGACAACTCTGTTTTAAAGTATTATTGCATTATCTGTACCTCAGTGGTAGGTAGAGTTAGACCTAAATCTTTAGCATTTGTAGATTTACAGCCTGGAGGCAAGAGGAAACACTGTGATTAAAACATTACCAATTTAAGGCTTAATAATGAGGAGAAACATGGACTTCTCCTGGAGCTATGGAAATATTTGGTGATAGAAAGGCAGTAGTGTAAGTTCCCACCTGGTTGGAAGGTAGACAGTCCAGACATTAGGAAATCATGCATATGACGAATTTTTTTCACCTTGGCGTTAGTTACTTTTGAAATGGTAGGTATAATAGACACTTAAATTTTGATAAAATACCTTCTAGTCTGAACAGTTCTGCTGAACTGTTCATCTCTCTATGATCCCTTGTAACTAAGATTAGTTTTGTTCCAGTAAGACAATCTATGCTGTCAGGGTAGGATATTCTGGTTGGTCTGTTCCTACATGGAAGAAGGATAAAGGGTCAGGTAGAAATTTGTGCCAGTAAGACCTCATTTGGAAAATTTAAGCTGAAGAAGTTTAGAAGTAGCTCTTAAGCAAGGCTTACGTTGAATCTATTAGCTCCACAAAGCTAACTCAGTTACATAAATAAGAACTTGAAAAAGCCATCACTTTAGGACCTAGCTATAAGTGCTTCAAAGTATGATCAAATCTAAAATGAAAAAGCCTTAAAATTGTCATTGACAAAAAAACGCAAATGTGAGCAATCGACCGAACAATATAATTTTTTTCCCACTATACACATTATTTTATGGAAATAAGATCAATAGTATTGTTAGGAACAATAAGGTTTCCTTGCTACAAATAGGCACCCAAGGATATAAGCCTGTATAAAGATTGCATCATTAACTACTTAAATTTAGAGGATACTACATGCTTCAGCAGCACGTATACCCAAATTACAACAATACAGAGATTAACATAACACTTGCACAAGGATAATATGAAAATTTGTGAAGTATTCCATATTTTTCATTGTTCAGTTGCAGAAATGAGAAACAGTTATTATAAGGTTAATTACAAAATTACAAGTGTAACAATATATGCAAGTGTTAGAATTAAACGTTAGTTTGACATCAGTGTATTAAATCTTCACCTTAGAAAGGCCTTTACATAGAACTTCACAAAACTTTTGAAATTAGTTAACATTATCATTTTATCCCAAAGAAACAAACTACTATAAGAACCTAAAAAAGGGGCTAGGAAGGTGGCTCAGTGGTAGAGCGCTTGCCTTGCATGCTTGAGGCCCTGGGTTCGATATCTCAGCACCACATACGCAAAAAGAAAAAAGTCAGAAGTAGCTCTGTGGCTTAAGTGGTAAAGCGCTAGCCTTGAGCTGAAGAACTGAGGGTCAGCGTTCAGAGTTCAGAGGCCCAGAGTTCAGGCCCATGACTGGACCAAAAAAAAAAAAGAACCTAGAAAAAAATAATCTTAAATTTTCTATATGAAATGCAATCTGAAATGACACATTTATTAATAAATAACATATTATAAAACAATGTTGAATTCAAAGTATATCTAGGAAAGAATTAAATAGATTATGGATATTATGCAAACACAGAATATAGAATATTTTAAAATATACTTTTTTCAGTCAAGAACCAGAAATATCTTTAGCTTCTGTACCACTCATTTCAACAGATAAGATCAAATTATTTCTGATTAAAAAATCACAAACTCTGCAGAAATCATTATAGATGTACACAAACAACTCAAATACATTTTGACATCAAAGTCAGGCAATTCAATTGGAAAAATTCCACGGAATTTTTACAGTAAGATATTGCTGTTATTTGGATTGTGAAAATATTTTGTATGGACACAAAGAATGGACTGGCATTTTGATGTTTAAGAAACGTAACTGATATCTTAGCTATGCTAAATAATGCTGCGATAAACATAGTTGTTCTGGTAGCTTTAGTATGGTCTTGTTTGATGCCCCTAAGTAGATGAATGGATTAAGAAAATAGAATTCTATGGAATGGAATTTTATGCCTCCCTCAGAAAGAATGCCATTGCCCCATTTGTTAGGAAATGGAAAGAATTGGAAAACAATATATTAAGTGAAGTAAACCAGGCCCAAAGAAACAGATCCCATGGTTTCCCTTATTTGCAATAACTAATATATATCTGAGACAAACAGAAATGGTCAGATAAGTTGATATTAGTTGAATTGAACCCCAAGATAAGGATTCAAATGTTATTTTTTTCTTTCTTGCAATTGTTTCTAACATATTTATAAGATGATATCTTTGCTGCTTTGTATGTCCCTCCACCACCGTAAAACCCCTACTTTAATTTTATTTGATGTTCGTATGATTTGTGGAGGGGAAGGGAAAAAACAAATTGTTTAAATAGGGATACAGGTTGACCCATTGCAACAATGAGATATACAAGACGTCAGGTAGAAAAACGAACTTTACAACTTTGACGGGGGGGGGGAGGGGTAGTGAGGGGGGATGGGAGTGGGGGGGACATGAGAAGGTATGGGAAGGGGAAATAAAGGAGGAGGCAACAATGCTTGATAAGAAATGTACTCATTACCTTGCCCATGTAATTTTAACCCATCTGTATGATGTTTTCACAGTAAAATAATAAAATTCAACAAAAAAAAAGATAAAAGAAAAGAAACTTAACCCGAACCATTACAACTTAATAGAACAATTTGTACAACCTTCCACAACTTCAAAGAGTAGTGATACATACTTATCCTTTTGGTAATATGAAAGGCAGTTTCTTCCAAGTTTTTCTTCAGACCTGGTTTGATATAATGGTTCAACAGAAGGAGATCTAGTGTATCTTTGCTATCTATATTCCCAGCAGCAAGATGCAAGGGAGTCAAGAGGCATTTAGTTTGGGCATTGGTATCTGCATCATGATGAAGTAAGAAAGACACCACACTGGTATTATTCCACGAGTAAGCACTGCGCAGGGGTATCCAGCCATTAAAAATTATTGCATGAATATCTGCTGCTGGAGCCACCAACTCATGGACAATGTCTACATGTCCACTGTAGGCTTCCCAATGAAGAGGGGTATATTCATTGTCATCCCTAATATTCACATGAGTGGCCTTTATGGAAAGTAGTCACCACACTCTAGTAAGCCGATTATTTTCAGCAGCACAAAGAAGAAATTTGCTTGGATCCTACTCCATTTTTTTTTTCTTGCAATTGATACGATTTCTCACTTTTTCGTTTTGTTACTCATCTTCATCAGAATTGCCTAACTAGAGTCTTTCAGTGCCAGTGGGAATAAGGTGTCCATGTATTTCCCCAATAGTTCATATTGGTTGAACTTGTGGGAAAAATACAGTGAATTTTCTGCATCTGTTTTTTTTTATGATGATTTATTTTCTCTTTTTACATTTTTATTATTCTAAGTCATTCTAACTGGAAAGTAGGGAATTGATGGAGAGCAAAGGAGAGATGTTCCTCCTTATCCAAAGGTACAGACTGAAAATGAGGATCATGTGCAGCTTCTCCCAGGAATGAGAAAATAGAAGGTGGCTCAGTGGTAGAGTGCTTGCCTTGCATGTATGAGCAACGGCAGGTCATGTCCACTTTGTAGCCTTGTCATTCAGACCCACGGTGCAAAGAAAAAGACATAATACCCCAGCCCTCTGAAGCTCGCCACTTTTTGTGGTATCCTACTTTTTTTTCTTCCTGCAAACCCTCAGGGCCTAGGATCCCAGGATGGGCTATGGGTCCAGAGACTGCACCACAGCCTAGGGTGATGGAAGCTGAGTCAGCATAGCCACAACCTGAGTTCAAGCCCTGTGGTTAAAAATAAAGAATAAATAAAACAATTAATTAATTATTTAACTAAATTAAAAAGAAATAAAGATCTCTCGTTTGGAATTTCTGCCAGTTTCCTTCCTTAACCTGGAATTTGTACTCAGGGTCTTGGTAAATCTGTAGCAATGTGAGGGAAGGTGCAGCGTTGCCACTACTTGAGTTCAAACCCCGTGCCAAGCCAAAAATAAAAAAAAGTCACTGAGCTCGGCAGGGGGAGTAGTTGTGGAGATGGGAGGGAAGGGAAGGTAGGGGGAAAACAAACAAAAGAGGAGGCAACAATGCTCAATAGGAAATGAACTCATTACCTTGCTCATGTAACTGTGATCCCTCTGTACAACATTTTTGCTATAAAAATGTACAAAAAAAGTAAAAATGTAGTGCTCAGAGAAGCACTTTGGGGATAATGGAAGGATGTCTGAAAAGCTGTATGAAATTCTACACTGCTTTTTTTTTTTTAAATGCTCTGTATGAAACTGAATGAACATAACTGCTTTCAGTAAAAAAAAAAAAAAATTAAGCTACTGTCATGGAACTGGGGTCAGTATTTCTGTAATTGCTGTGATTTGATCTCACCCTCCAGGTAACTCTTTTGCACCAAGAGTGAAGACGAAGCTTACTGTCTTTGAGGAAAACAAATTCAGGCTAGAGTTCTGAAAGCCCAAATGAATGCCCTGCAATTGAAAATAATATTACTATACATATGTAATATATGATATATACTTACATATGTATGTTTATTACATATAAATTTTATTATTGATTTTGTATTTTATTTTTTGTTTGATTCATTTATTTATTGTTTATTGCATTTAGTATTATTATACACATAATATTTAGTACATGTTTTACATCTATTATAAAATGATTCACAATAATTTAAGACATTGACTCATTTTCATTTATACTTTATTAAGTGTTGAAACATGATACATAATTAAATGGAAGCATTTGTTACAGTCTTCACATGTTTAGAGTCTCGCCCACAGATGAGCTTTGTCTTCTTTATCTTTGGAAACCTTCCTATAGGGATTTCTTTAGATGATTTATAATCAGAGGCCTTTTCTTGAGGATAGGCAAGTTGAGGGATAAAATTTAAGGGTGGGGCTAGAAATGTGACTTAGTGGTAAGGAGCTTGCTCAGCATGCATGAATGCCATGGTTTGAATCCTCAGTGCCACATACTCAAAAAAACCCAGAAGCTGTGGAGTGGCTCAAGTGGTAGAGCTCTAGTCTTGAGATAAAGAAGCTCACAGAGAGTGCCCAGGCCCTAAGATCAAGCCCCAGAATTTTCAAAAATAATAGGCCAGATTCTGGTGCTGACATCTGGAAAACTAGCTTCTCGGGAGACTGGGAGCTGAAGACCACAGTTCAAAGAAAGGCTAAGCAAGGAAAGCCTGTTAGACTCTTATCTCCAATGAACAACCAAAAGACACTGTGGCTCAAGTGGTACTGTTTGCCTTGAGCTGAAGGGCTCAGAGACAGTGCCCAGGCTTGAGTTCGAGACACACAACTGGAAAAATGTGAGGGTTAATCAAAGTACTTTTCCTATTTGCTAATTAAGAGAACATTCTCTGGAAAATGAATGCTGATGTATACCAGAATTGGAGTCAGAGCTCAAGGTTCAAGTTTAGTAGATCCATATGCCCAGTCTCTGAGACTCTAGCATTATAACCTTGTGTGCTACAGGGTTCTGAAAGATCCAATGTTGAAAGGGTTAATATGCTCCCCAAGTCCTTTGTGATAAGCAGTTGACTTGTACTGAAAATGTCATTACAGTTCTGAACCTAGCAGAGAATCAGTAGCTCACGCCCATCACCCTATCTTAGGAGGCTGAGGTCTCAGGATCACAGGGTAAAGTCAGCCAGAGTAGGAAAGTCTATGACACTCTGACTTCCACTTCTGAAACCTCAGATGTTCAAGAGCTTCCTGGGTTTCCCTTGGTGATGAGAAGTTACTTGCACTCTAAATGTTCTTAAAGTTCTCAAGCTATAGAAGCAGGAAAGAAACATTATTGACCCATCATGGGTTCAAATGTAGTTCTCAGGGTCAAAGCCCTGTTAGCAGGAAGAACTCCATTGTATCACTGTATTTGAAGGACAGAAAATAGTTGCAAAAGCCAGGCTAGGTGAAAAGACCAAGGCCTGCAGGATTAGGAGGCAGAATGTACACACTCAACAGGAAAGTGAGCTGCAAAACCACTTCATTAATTCCAGGCACAACCAGCAATGGGGGAGGGGGGACTTCAAACATTTGTTAGAGTTATACCAGGGTCAGGCTTTTCTCAGCCTCTTCAAACGACTGATTAACCTTCCTCCCTCAGGTGAAGGGAGCCTCAAACTATCTTTAGGTTACCAACAGAGAGCCAGTTTAGTGTGCGAGTGTGTGTGTGTGTGGGGGGGGGAAGGAACAGAGTTGAAAACCCTGATCTCTGGTTTTAAGGAGTGGGTTTTTCACTCTTCATTTCTCAGATTTGAAGGCCCTTCTTCTACCTCGGTGAGTCCAATCTCCTTCCTTCCTTCTGCACATCATTAATGCCAATCCCCAGTCCAAGGAGAAGCAGGGCCATTTCTCTTCTCTCTCCAAGCACCTGGCTCTTCCCTCTTGGCTCTGGGGCCCTCAGCTGCCTGAGAAGTGGGAGAGAGACAGTCTTCCTTCTCTGTGGTTATGTGAATGCGATGCTGGTATCCTAGCACACTGCAGAAGGCCTCATGACTGCTAATTGTTCCCTTCTTCCCTCTTGACGTCCAAGAGCAGATTCATCGATCATGTTTGTATCTATCTATCTATCTATCTATCTATCTATCTATCTATCTATCTATCTATCTATCTATCTATCTATTATCTACTCACCCACCTACCTACCTACCTACCTATCTATCTCTTTGTCAGTTCTCCGTTGAACTCAAGTCCTGGGCACTATATGTACACTCTATTACGTGAGCCACAGCACCAATTCTGGCTTTTTTTGTGTATGTCCTACTGAGGAATCGAACCCCGGGCTTCTTGCATGCTAGGCAAACAGTCTCTCACTAATCCACATTCCCAGCCCTCTCATCTTTTTCTTAATGGTATTTTTTACATAAGTATGCTGCCATTTTTCATCCGCAAGTTAATTTTTCTGAATACAGGTTACTGCTAAGAAACCTGATCTTGTCTTCCCTTGCCTGTTTTGTGATTGTTCCTGTGTTGGCCTCATAATAAAATGTAAATAAACCCTGCTGAAAGCCTAAGTGTGCATCATATAAAGACACAGGCCTGAAACCCTGGAAGAGAAAAGCGATGGGCCTGAAATGAAGATTAAGATGCAGTTCATGCAACAGACATCTCTGAAAAATAAATCAGTAAATAAAAGCAGAAGCATTGCATATGGTCTGTTTGCACTCAGGGAGGTAATACACACATAAGTAGGTAAGGCACTGATACATAACTTGGCCTTCTCCCTTTGAATTTTTTTGTAGTCATCCCAAGGCTTAAACTCAGGGCCCTATACAATCCTGAGTTGTGTTACTCAAGGCTGAGGCTCTACCACCACCACAGCTCCACTTCCAGCCATCTGGTCAATAAAAATTGGACATAAGCACCTCCCAGGCTTTCCAGCCTGCTCTGGCCAATATCTCCTGCTTGGCTTTCTCTCTCAAAGCTGGAGCTCTTCCCTCTAGGCCACTGCTCCACTTCTGGTTTTCTGGTGGTTTATTGGAGAAAAGAGACTCACAACTTCCTGCTCAGGCTGGCTTTGGACAGCGATCTGAGGAAGATTCAAGCAACTTTCCTCAGGGATTCGCCGAGGAACCGCTCCACACAAACCTTTAGTCTAAATCTCGAGAGGTACTGGAGAAAAACAGAAACAAGAAGATGTTTCTAGTGTGTCCTAGATACTTAAGGTTGGAAACACTCATAATTAGTAGGTCACTTTATAGGCAAAAGGAGCAGTGCAGACTGCATGAGGATCATTCCAGCTTTTGTTCCACTCATCCTGAGACAGTAAATTTACTGCAGCTCAATGCAAAGTGACTGAACTGATGTGTCCTGTGGACATTTGCTCCCAAATCCTGGAACACTCATTTCTCACTTTTGGTTGCAAGCCTGTGACCAGAGGAGAAGATGAGGAGAGAAAATCGTTTTCAGAGAAAGCAGCTATAAAGAACATTGGGTAGTTTACTTATAAATTCAAACCAATGGAATGACCCTGTTAAGAAGTCAGCTTGTCCAGAGTAAAAAATGAAGAAGGAAAGAAAGGGAAGAGCCAGTGGCTGCTGACTCTAATCTCAGCTCTGAGGAGGCTGAGATGTAGAGAACCTTAGTTTGAATCCAGCCAGTATTGGAAAGTCCATGACACTGTTATTTCTAAGAGCTCAGAGAAAAGCCCAGATGTGGGGCTTTTAATGCAGTACCTGAGCAAAAGCAGCTCAGGAACAATGCCTACGCTCATAATCCAACCCCAGGACCTGCCCCCACAAAAAGGTCCTGTACCTCCATGTGTTTGCGTGTGTATGGATGTTCCTTTAGGTGTAGCTCCAGAGTAGTTATAATGAACAGCACCAAACTAGGAAATTTGTTTATAATATAATGATTTCATAGCATAGAAAGTGCTTTTGAAACAGTGCATGTTCAGGTACTCCCCTTACTGTTCCGTGTAGCCTGAGGGTTTCTCTCTACCCCATGCTGTGGGAAGAAGTCTCACTCATTGTCTGAACAGGAAAACAAAAGGCCTTACTCCTGTACAGCGGTGAAACAACTCCATCTGGGCCAATTAGTGAGGATGAGTGTGGGTAGGCTCTGAAGGCTCAGAGAAAAAGGCCTCTTTGTACCCCAAGCTATCTCTCTCCCCAGTTCGCTGTTTTGACAGGATGCCTTCATTTGTGTAACCTCCATTGGCAGGCCAAGTTCCCTGCACTTATCCTGCCTTTGTGAGACTATATTCCGGTGTTCAGATACAGTGCTCAATAAAATTCAGGAGTTCTTCTGGCAGAAAACTAAGATATTGAACCTAATGAAATGTTTAATTGCAGGTGATGATGGGCCTATGATGCGTTTCCTAGGTTTCTGGAAGCTTGGGAAATCCAAGCACATATCCCATAACAGAAAGCTTCCTGTCATCTAGGGCTGGTGAAGCTCACCATGTTTTGAAACATTTGACCTCTCCTTGTTGGGCCCTGGGTGGCTAGGTTTGGGTTGAACACAGGGCCTGGGTGCTGAACATGAGCTCAATGGAGAAGCCCAGTGCTTTACCATTCTGTGTCTCAGTTTCACTTCTGGTCTGTGTGTGTGTGTGTGTGTGTGTGTGTGTGTGTGTGTGTGTGTGTGTGTGTGTGTGTGTGTGCCCGCGCGCGCGCGCGCATACACCAGTCCTGGAGCTTGAACTCAGCACTGTACTTTGTTTTTCTTGCACAAGGATAACTCTCTCCCACTTGAACCACGTAGCTAATTCAGGCTTTATTCTAGTGAGGTGGTCCTGAGAAATGAAGCCCAGGGTTTCATATATGCAAAGCACTCTACCCCTAAGGCCCATTCCCAGCCCTCTACTTCAGGTTTGTTAGATTTTTTTCTGCTTTTTTGTTGTTGTTGGTTGTAGGAGATGATGCATGGGCCTGCGTGCTGTCCCTGAGTTCTTCAGCTCAAGTCTAGTGCTCCACCACTTGAGCCACAGAGCCACTTCAGGTTTTCTGGTGACCCATTGGAGCTAAGTGTCTAAAGGACTTTCTTGCCCCAGACTAGCTTTGAACTATGATCCTCAGATTTCATCCCCCTGAGTAGCTAGGATGACAGGCATGAGCCAAAAGTACCAAGCTTCCACTTCAGGTTTCTTAGGGGTCAATTGGACATAATAGTCTCATAGGACCTTTTGTGTCTGGGATAGTTTGGAACCTAGATCCTCAGATCTCAGCTTCCTGAGAAGGCAGCTATCGACCCCTAGGTCATGGCACTCTGCTGCAAGGGGATCCGTGGTTCCACATGGTGGAGTGGTAGCCATGTGCCCAAGAGGTAAGGGTCAGAGCCTAGGCCCTGAGTTCAAGGTCATGACTTAGCCAAAGCACAACAAAACAATTTTCTTCAGGAGACAACTCACTAGTCTTCAGTAATACATAATTTTGTCCCTGCCATGGAGACATATCTGAGCTCAAACTTCTTGTCTGCATAATCGTCTCAGTATGTAGCTCTTACAAGGCCCCAATGAAAGAATGCATCCTGAGAAGGACTCAGCACATGGCACTCTTAGCTTGACTCAGCACACAGCATCCTGTGAAAGACTCAGAACACAGCACCCAATGCAAGACTCAGCACACTGCACCTTATGAAAGACTCTGCACATAGCTCCCTGTGCAAGACTTAGCACAGAGCATGCAATGAAGGACTCAGCACATAGATCTATTCCACAAGCTGTCATTAGAATTAGGGAAATACTAGAAATATACTGTGACATCATGAATATTGTGACATCTCATTGTTAGATGTAATGACTGTTGTGTCACATTGTCACATCACAAATCTGTTCTGACTTCATCACATTTGTGCCAACAAATGCCTTTGGAATCCTCAAAATCACATTCTAAAATTATATACTCATTGTGAGTTAATGACAATTGAGGTCTGGCATGCCATTGTCACATCAGCAATCTATTGCAACATCACAAAGGTATTTTGAACTCATCACTATTATGGCATCACCAACTAATTGTCACATATCACTCATGACATAATTTGACATCATATTGCAGTTGTGGTATTACTGTACCATCATGCTTTCACAAATCTATTATGCCCTCATCACATCTTAGAAAATTCATGGCCTTTGGGATATCAAGCTCTTTCTATGAACGTGTTTCATTATGAACTTGTAGCAATTGAAATTTGAAATAAGATGTGACATTACAAACTAGTTTTGACATCACTAACCCATTTTTATATCATTAACATTTTGAAAACTGAAATCTGTTAGGAATTTTAGCACTTTTGACAAAAACACATGGCCTTTGTGTCATCACAGTTCATTTGTGTATGTCATTATGATTTCATTCTCATATCCTCACTATAAACTAATGGCAATTGAGATTTGACGTGCCATTTTGACATCACAAACCCTTTGTGACATCATCACCAATTTGACATCAGACTGTCGTTATGACACCATCAGCTCATGGTGACATCACCAA
Organism: Dipodomys spectabilis; assembly: GCF_019054845.1. Classification (NCBI taxonomy): domain Eukaryota; kingdom Metazoa; phylum Chordata; class Mammalia; order Rodentia; family Heteromyidae; genus Dipodomys; species Dipodomys spectabilis. Next base: position 6,931,459 of record NW_024870905.1, read on the forward strand.
GCTACAGTGACATCATAGCATTGTCATTTTGCTGCCATAGACACACTGTGAATGTATATCCTGTGATTTCATAATATTTCAAATGGGGCATATCAGTTGATATCAGAAACACATTGTGACCTCATAACCATTGTAACATTATAAACCCTGTGTGACGTCATAACCAGTGTCATATCACATTGTTATTATGACATCTTTAGCTTATGGTGACATCACAAAATGACAATGACATTATAGGATTTGCCATTATGTCATTGTGATATCATAGTCACATTATGAGTGCCTGATCTGTGATTTCATTGTATTTGAAATGTGGCATATGGGTTGATATTAGAAACTCATTGTGATGTCATAACCATTGTCACATCAAAATCCCTTTGTGACATCAATTTGGCAATGTGACATAACAAAGGCAACGTGATGCTACTAAGGTACCGTGATATCACAATGGTCATGAACTCACAATGGGTTTCTGATATCAACCAACATGCCACATTAGAAATAGAATCAAATAACATAATAGGCAAACACAACGTGTATATGACATCAGAATGACAATGTGATGTTACAATTCTATGATGTCATTGTAGTTTTACATGTGAAAATTAGCTGATGGTGTCATAATGGCAACATGATTTCACAATTATGATGATGTCAGAAAAGATTTGTTATGTTTCAATGGTATGTCTGATGTCAGTTGTCATTAGTTCCCCATGAGGATATGGATACAAAAAAGTTCTGTGATGTCACAGAGGTCACGTGTGTTTTCAAAGGTGGTAAGAAGTCATAATAGGTTTGTGATGGCAAAATGTGATCCATAATGTCACAATGGGAATGAGATGTCACAATGGAAATGAGATGTCTTATTGGGTTTTTGATGTCACAGTGGTGATGACGTCACAAAAGTCTTGTGATGGCAGTTTATTTATAATATCAGAATGATATATCCAATTCCAATTACTCATAATTCAATGTGAGGATACCAGGTGATAGAAGAAGCTTCATAGAATGAGGTCATAGCATGTGAAAACCCAATAGGACAGTGATTTTACAATGACAATGTAATGTCTTAACATCATGTTATAATAATGTTTTGAGGTCACAATTGGTGACGCCATACGGATAAGGGGTCTCAATAGATTTGAGATGTCCCAAGGGGTTGGTGATGTCACAATGGCATGTAGGATCTCAATTGTCATTAACTCATCATACATATATAAGTTTGGGAAGGGATTCTGATGGCACCAAAGTATATGTAATCAAAAAGGTGAAGAACTTACAGGTCTGAGATGTCCAAAGTGACACAATGGTTATGATGTCCAGTGCTGTGATATCATGATGTGACATTGGATTTTAGATATCTCATGTCATATCTGAAATATGAGGTCGAACACAGTATTTCAACTCACAAAGGGCCTAAGATATCACAATGGCATGTCACAAAAATTATGAGGACAGGAGAGGTATTTGATATCTCAGTGGGTTAGTGATATAACAAAAGCAATGTTCTGTGACAAAGAAATTTGATGTCACAAAGGTTATGAGTTCACAATGTTTTCCTGATATCAACTCACATGGCACATTTGAAATTGAATGAAATCAAAGAATAGGCATTCACAATGGGTCTATGACATCCAAATGACAATATAATGTCAAGGCAGCAATGTTTGATAGGATATGTACTCATTACCTCGCTAATGTAACTGCAATCCCTCTGTACACTATACTTACAATAAATAACAGAGAAGAAAATAAAAAGAAAAAATGATATGGTGTCATTGGGGTTTGGTGATGTCACAATGAGATGAAGATGTCATGATGACAATGTGATTTCACAGTCATAATTATTGCTCAAAGTATTTGTGATGATACAATGCTATGTGTGATCACAATTTTCATTAGTTCACTATGAGGATATGGGTACACAAAGGGTCTGTGATGCCACAGAGGTCATGTGTTTTATAAAGGTGCTAAGAGTTCACAATAGCTTTGTGATGTCACAATGTGATTGCAAAGGCACAACAGCAAGGTGATGTCACAATGGGTTTGTGTTGTCACAGTGGTGATGAGAACAAATGAATTTGTGATGTCACTATGAGTTTGTAATATCACAATGACATGTGTAATTTCAATTTCTACTAGTTCACAATGAGGAAACAATTTCGAAGAAATAAATTTAAGCTCCAAAGACGTTGAGTTTTTAATCATAACTTGTGTGGTATGCTGCCTTTAGTAAGCTTATAATGTTTTCAAACTCATAATAATTCTGGTATGACATATGATATTCGAAATTGACTCTGACATCATGAATATTGTGACATCACATTGATAGATATCAAGACCATGGTATCATATTGTGAACTCACAAATCTGTTAGGACTTCATCACATTTGTGCCAATACATGACTTTGGAGACAACACAGTCCCTTTGTGAACTCATATCTTCATTGTGAATTAATGACATTTGAGATCTGGCATGGCATGGTGACATTTCCAACCAATTGTGACAACACAAACCTATTATAGTAGAAACACGTTGTGTTCTAATAGCCATTGTGGTAGCACAATCCCTTTGTGATCCCACATTTTCATTGTGATATCACTAACCCACTGTGAAATTGCAATCCTCTCATACCCAATCCAGGAACTAAATGTGATACCTGAATTCAGTTGACATCTAGATCATGGTGACATCACACTGATAGATGTTATGAGTATTTTGTCACATCCTGACAACACACACCTGTTAGGACTGCATCACTTTTGAGACAACGCATGCGTTTGGAGACATCACATTCCCTTTGTGAGCTCATATACTCATTGAGAGTTAATGACAATTGAGATCATATGTGTCATTTTGATAGCACCAACCTATTGTGACCTCACACACCTCTTGTAAATTCATCACCAGTGTGGCCTCACCAATTGTGATATCAAAACTATATTGTCATCATATTGCAACATCCATTACCATTGTGATATCACTGTTCCATTGTTTTTTCAAAAATCTAGTATGTCTTCATAGCATTTTAGAAAATTCATGGCCTTTTATATTTCATTCTTCTTCTGTGAACTCATATCCTCATTGTGAAATAGTTGCAACTGAAATTGGACATGTGATTATGAGATGTGACTTCACAAATCTATTTGATTTCATCACCAATGTGACATCACAAACCCATTGTGAGCTTTCATTGTCATTTGACATCACTATCACATTGTGACATCCCAAACCTATTAGAACCTCTTAGCACCTTTGAAAAAACACATATCCTTTGTGACATCACAATCCCTTTGTGTAACTATACCCTCATTATGAACTGACAATTGATATCAGACATGCCATTGTAACATAACGAACCCTTTGTGACATCACCAATGTGATATAACATTCTCATTATGAAAGCATCAACTACTTTTGACATCACAAAACTACAGTGATAAGAGGACACATTTTCATTGTGATGTTATAGACAGAATGTGAATGTCTATTTTTAATCTTTTTTTGTGTGTGTGTGTGGGTCGTGGGTCGTGGAGCTTGAAATCTGAGCTTGGGTGCACTCCCTGCTCTTCAGCTCTAGGTGAGCATTCTATCGCTTGAGCCACAGCGCCACTTCTGGTTTTCTAGTGGTTTTTATTGGATATAAGAGTCTCATGGACTTTCCTGCTTGACCTTGCTTTGAACTGTTATCTTCAGATCACAGCCTCCTGAGTAGCTAGGATTACAGGTGTGAGCCACCAGCGCCCAACTTTTTCATTGTATTTCAAATTTGACATGTGTGTTGATATCAGAAACATAATGTGACCTAATAACCATTGTAGCATTATAAATCAGCAGTGACATAAAATTGTTATTATGACACCATCAGCTCATTGTGACATCACCAAACGATAGATAATGGCATCATAGCATCATAAATCACAGTGACATTGTTACATCATAGATGTAACAGTGTGAAGGCCTATTCTAGGAATTCATTCTATTTCTGAAACCCATTTTGACCATATAACCATTCTGATATCACAATCCTTTGTGACATCACATTGGCATTGTGATATCATTAACCTACTGTGCCATCACAAACCAGTCCTGTCCTTATAAGTTTAGTGACATGTTGCCATTGTCATATATTAGGCTCTTTGCGAGCTCACAATCTGTTTTCAATTTCATGTTTCTGGTATGACATGTGATATCAGAAATCCCCTGTGACATCATACTGCCAGAGGTCATGACCATTGTGTCACATTGTGATATCACAAAACTGTTAGAATGGCATCACATTTGTGACAACACATGCTTTTGGGGACATTACAGTCCCTTTTTGAACTCGTATATTCATTGCCAATTAATGACAATTGAGAACTGCCATGCCACTCTGACATCATGAACCCATTGTGACATCACAAACTTATTGTAACCTCATGATGACAATGGCATCAACAACTAATTGTGGTCTTAAAGCATTGACATGACATTGTGGTATTGCCAGCGTGATATCACTGTCCCATTGTGTTTTTACAAACCTATTATGGCCACATCACATCTTAGAAAATTCATGGCCTTTGAGACTTCAAGCTCTTTCTGTGAACTCCTGTACTTATGACCTCTAAGGCAAGGAGAAAAACCATTGAGTCACATTTAATATAATAAACCAATTTACACTAGAAAGGGGACTGATTACCTTACCCTGGACTTGATACCCAGGTCCAAGAGCAGCCGTAACCACCAAACCTCAGACCTCCAATGGGCACCCTTTCTTAATTGGTCTGCAAACCAACATCCAAAAAATTATCATCTCCAAAGCTCCAAACTTCAATGGGCAAGGCTTTTTACTTTTCCATTCCTCCCTCCTTCGCCACAGACCTGTCCTTCCTTCCTGGTCTTTCCCTTTTTCCCTTCCACCACTTCCTTCTTCTGTTCAGGCCACTCCACTCTACACAGGCCTGCCCTTCTCTGTGCCAGTGACCACTTGCCAACCTTCTGCTCTCCTTCAACTTCCTCTCTTCTCAGATTTTTTCCTTCCTGCTGTCCCACCACTTTCTTCCATCCGTGAGCTCCCATTTTTATCTCCCCTTCCAGTGCTCTGAAAATGCAACCTATATATAGGTTGTAACCCTCCTCACTCAAACGGGTCTCCTGCCTAACAGTTTTCAACCATCACTTCCCAAACTGGCCAATGTTCAATCACTTCTTGACAGCTCACCATGTGAGGTTAGACACCTCCACCTTTGGCAGCATTCCCCACACTCTCCGGGGGCCAGGCCAAGAATTTAAAATGATAATCAGCTCCCACAGATAATTCTGTCCCCACTGGTTATTACAGTATCCTCATAGTGAGTTAGAAGAAATTGAAGTTGTATATGTCACTGTTATATAACAAACTTGATGAGACATCACTATCCCATTGTGACCTCATCACCACGGTGACATCACAAACTCATTGTGATATCACATTGCCATTGTGCCACCATGATCACATTGTGATGTCTCAAACTTACTGTGATCTCAAAAGCATTGAAAAAAGCATGCCCTTTGTGACATCACAGACCTTTGTGTACCCATATCACTTTGAGCTAATGACAATTGAGATCTCAAAACCTTTGTGACATCATTACCAGTGTAACATCACATTGTCATTATGACAACATCAGCCCATTGTGACATAATAAAACAACATTGACATCGCAGCATTATGACATCACAATGTCATTGTGATGTTACAGATACCTTGGAATGCCTATTCTGTGATTTCATTCTATATCAAATGTGGCAGGTGAGTTGATATCAGAAATACATTGTGAGGACTGGGAAGGTGGCTCAGTGGTAGAGCGTTTGCCTTGCATGCTCAAGACCCTGGGTTCGATTCTGCAGCACCACATAAGCAAAAAGAAAAAAACGGAAGTGGCGCTGTGGCTTAAATGGTAGAGCGCCAGCCTTGAGCTGAGAGCTGAGGGACAGTGCCCAGGCCCAGAGTTCAGGCCCCACGACTGGACCCAAAAAGAAAAAAAAAAAAGAAATGCATTGTGACCACTAACCATTATGATATCACAATACTTTTATGACACCATATTGGCATTATGATATCACTAACCCACTGTGACATCATAAAACTGTCCTATCCTCATAATTTTTGACATGCTTCCAGTGTGTTATCTTTGGCTTCTCTGAGATCATAAATTGTTTAACTCATAATACTTCAGGTATGACACGTGATATCATAAATCCACTGTGACATCATGACCATTGTGACATCACACTGCCAGATGTCATGACCACTGAGTCGCATTATGACACAATCCTGTTAAAACTCATTAAACTTGTGCCAATATATTCCTTTGGAGAGACCATTAACACTTGTGAACTTATATATTCATTGTCAGAGATCTGGCATGAGACTGAGATCACCATCCCATTGTGAAATCGCAAATCTATGTGACCTCCTCACCTGTATGGCATCACCAACTGTTTGTGACTTCAAAAAAATACTATCTCATGTAATGATAACATCACATTGTCAATGGGATTTTCACCATTGCATTTTCACCAATCTATTATTTCCTAGTATTTTACAAAATTCATGGCCTTTCTGGTTTCTAGCTCCTTATGTGAATTCGTATCTTGTGATCTAGTAGAATGAAATTGGACATATAATGGTGATATCACAAATTCATTGTGACATCACTATCCATGTGTGACCTTATCACCAAAGTGATATCACAAACCCTTTGTGACATCACCTTACCACAGTCATATCATGATCACCTTGTGACATCCCAAACCTGTTGTGACCTCTTAGCACCTTTGAAAAAGCACATGGTGTTTGTGACATCACAGTGCCTTTGGATAACCATGTCTTCATTGTGAACAAAGGACAACTGACATCAGGCATCCCATTGTACCATTACAAATGCTTTGTGACATCATCTCGAGTGAGATCACGTTGTTATGATACCAACTGCCCATTGTGACATATCAAAATGACAATGACCTCATAGCATTATGACATCACATTTTCATTGTGAGGTCATAGAGACAATGTGATTGCCTATTCTGTGTCATAGAGACAATGTGATTGCCTATTCTGTGATTTCATTCTATCTCAAATGTGGCATATAGGTTGATTTCAGAAACCTATTGTGACCACATCACCATTGTGACGTTACAATCCCTTTGTGAACTCATGTTGACATTGTGATATTATTAATGCAATGTAACATCACAAACCTGTCTTGACCTTACAAATTTTGTAATAAGCGACTACCTTGACCTGAGCTGGATGCCCAGAGCTAAATGCAGCCTCAACCACGAATCCTCAGACCTCTCAAGATCAACCCAGCCATTTGTTAACTGGTCTGCAAACAACCAGCCCCCAACATAGTGAACTCCAAAGCTCTACACTTCAAAGGACAAGGCTTTTTCCTTTCTTTTCATCCTACTTCTATCCAGACCTGTCCTATCTTTCAGGTCTTTTCAGTTTTTCCTTCAACCATTCCCTTCTTCTCTTCAGGCTGCTCTATTCTTGACAGACCTGCCCTGCCCTGTCCAGGTGGCCAGTTGCCATCCTTCACCACCTGCTCTCCCTCAATTTCCTCTCCTCCCAGGTCTTTACCCTCCTGTAGTCTCATCACTTCTTTCCTTCCAGGACTTTCTCCTTTTTCTCTCCCCTTCTGTTGCTCTGAACATGCATCTTATATATAGGCTGTACCCTTCCCCCAATGGAATATATTTCCTGCATAAGAGTTTTCAAACATAACTTCCCAAATGTCCATGCCAAATCACTTCTTGGCAGCTCACCATGTGGGGCTTGACATCCGATCTCCTTCAGCAGCATGTCCTTCCCCCTCCAGTGGCATGCACTCCCCTCTCCGGTGGTCTAGACCAGGAGGCCATGATGACTATCTGTTCCCGTGGATTATAGGGGCACTGCTGGTTATTACAAGGTCCTCATGGTGAACTAGGAGCAATTGAAATTGGACCAATAATTGTGATATTACAACTTGTGACATAACTAACCCATTGTGACCTCATCACCACTGTGACATTACAAACCCATTGTGAAATCACATTGTTGTTTTGACACTAGGATCACACTGTGACATCCCAAATCTATTATGACCACTTATAACCTTTGAAAAAAATACATAGCTTTGTGGCATCACAGTCCCTTTGTGCACCCAAATCCCCACTGTGAAATAGTAACAATTGAGAATCATACATGACATTTTCACATCAAAAACAATTTGTGAGATCATCACAATTGTGACATCACATTGAAGTTTTGACACCATCTGCTCATTGTGAAATCACAAAACGAAAATGATATGATAGAATTAGAACTTCACATTGTCATTGTGACATCATAGACACAGTATGAATGCCTTTTCTGATTTCATTCTATTTCAAATGTGGCCTGTAGGTTGATATCATAAACAAATCATGAACTCATAACCATTGTGACATCACAATCCCTTTGTACATCACGTTGCCATTGTAATATCACAAACCCACCGTGACATCACAAACCTATCCTGTCATCATCTTTTGTGACATGCTGCAATTCTGATACCTTAGGCCTTTTTGTCCTCATAATCTGTTGTCGACCTCATTAGATTTCACATATGACATTTGATATCACAAATTCCCCGTGACATCATGACCATGGTGAGATCACACTGCCAGATGTCATAACCATTGTGCCAAATTCTGACATCACAAATCTTTTAGGATTTCAATATATGTGAGACAACACATACTTTTGGAGAAGCCACAGTACCTTTGTGAATTCATATACTCATTGTAAGTTAAAGACAATTTAGAACCATCATGTAATTGTGACATGCCCAACACATTGTGACATCACTGATCTTTTGTGACTTCATCACGAATGTGGCATCATCAACTAATTGTGACACCAAAAGAATATTTTGAAATGATATAGTGAGTTTATATTGCCATGGTGATATCACTGTCCTATTGTGTATTCACAAACCTAATATGACCTCATAACATTTTTAAAAATCCATGTCAATTAGGACTTCAAGCCCTTTTTGTGAACTTTATGCACATTGTGAAATACTAGCAATTGAATTGGGACATGTGTTTGAGATATTACAAAATCATCATGATATCAAAAACCCATGGTGACCTCATCACAACTGTGTATCATAAAGCTATAATGACCCCTAAGTACCTCTGAAAACACACATGGCATTTGTGACATCACAGTCCATACGTGTACCCATATCCTCATTGTGAACACATGACAACTGAATTCATATATGCCGTTGTAAAATCACAAACCCTTTGTGACCCCATCACCACATATTCATTATGTCATCATTACTTCCTTGCAACATCACCAATTTACAATGACCTCATAGCATTATGACATTATATTGTCATTGTGATGTTATAGACACATTGTAAATGCCTATTCTCTTATTTCATTCTATTTCAAATGTGGCATGTGGGTTGATATCAGAAAACCATTGTGATCTCATAAATATATGGCATCATAATCACTTTGTGACATCACAGTGCCATGGTGATATCACTAACACACTGTGGCATCACAAATCTGCCCTGTCCTCATAAGTCTTGAGACGTGCTGCAATTGTGATGTCTTAGGGCCTTTATAAGCTTGTAATCTGCTTTAAACCTTATAATATTTCAGTTATGATATGTGACATCATAAATCCACTGTGACATCATGATCATTATGACATCATACTGACAGACACCATGAATATTGTGTCACACTCTGACATCACAAGCCTCTTAGGACATTTGTGACAACACCTGCCTTTGGAGATACCTCAGTCTGTTTGTGAACTCTTATTCTCTGTGATTTCATGACAAATGGGATCCTTTTTATCATTTGGATATCACCAACCAATTATGACATCATAGACCTACGATTACCCCTTATCTGTATGGCATCAGAAACTAACTGTGACATCAAAATTTGTGAAGTCTTAATATTACACGATGATCATGACATCTGTCAGTGTGATATCACAATGGTCATGATGTCACAGTGGATTTCTGGTATCTCATGTAACACATGAAATATGAGGTTGAAAACAAATTCTGAGGGCAAAAGGTCTAAGATATCACAATGTCAGCATGTCACAAAAGTTATGAGGACAGGAGAAGTTTGTGTTGTCACATTGTGTTAGTGATAGCACAATGGCACTGATGTCACAAAGTGATTATAATGTCAAAATGGTTGTGTAGGCACAAAAGTGCCTTTCTCATATCAATTCTCATACCACAGAATCACAGAATAGGCATTCACAATATGTCTATGATGTTATGAGAATTGTTGTCATAATGCAATATGTCATTGAGTTTGGTGATGTCACAATGAGCTGATGTTTCCATAATGAAAAAGTGATATGACACTGTTGAGGATGTCACAAACACTTTTTGATGTTATAGTGGCATGTCTGATCTCAATTGTCATTACTTAACAACAAGGATATGGATACACAAAGGGCATGTGATTTTTCAAAGAAGTTAAGAGATCATAATAGATTTGAGATGTCACAATGGAATCATGATGTAACAATGACAATGTGGTCACAATTGCTTTCTGATGTCGTGGTGGTGATGATGTCAAAATGTGTTTGTGATGTCACAACGAGTTTGTAATATCACAATCAAATTTCCAATTTCAGTTGTTACCAGTTCACAAGGAAGATATTGTAATAATCAGCAGGGTCCCAATAATATATAGGGTCCAATAATAAGCGTGGCCCTGTCTCCTGGCAAGCTGGAGAGGACAAAGTATGCCACAAAGAAGGTGGGGCATTTGGTGGGAGGTGCTGGTGCATTAATCTCCACGTGTTGAGCTGTTAAGAATTTATTGGGCTGTGGGCAGTTCAGGATGTGACAGTTGAAAAATGTTAGGCAGTTGGAGTGGAGAAGGGGTACAGACTTCAATAGAATTGGAGAGAAAAAGGGAAAAGTCCTGGAAGGAAAAAAGTGGTATGATAGAATAAGGGGAAAGACCTCGGAGGAGAGGATGTTGAGGGAGAGCAGGAGGTGAAGAATGGCAACTGACGTCCCAGGCAAAGCACTTCAGGCCTGTGGAGAGTGGAGAGGCCTGAAGAGAAGAAAGAACTGGTAGAAGAGAAAAAGGGAAAGACCTCGAAGGAAGTATAGGACTGTGAAGGAGAGACAAAGGAAGGGGAGAAAAAGGCTTGCCCTTTGATATTTGGAGCTCTTGATATCATAATTTTGGGGGTTGATGGTTTGGAGAACATTTATTATATTAACTGTGTCTCGATGGATTCTCTTGAACTATAAAGGTCCTAATTTTTAGAGACCACATTGACATAATCCATTTGGATGGCAACAGGCCTTGGCCCCAGAGAAAAATCCCCATAGGAGAGAGTGTCAGCACTCAGGGTTGAGAGTTTACCTCGAGTGTTTGTCTCCAGAGGACCAACAGGGACAAAAGTCATTTAGGAACCTCTAAGGCTACGTCTGGGCAAGCTTGCCAGCCTGTTTTGAGGACCCCCTCTAAAGGTCAAGTGTGGCTTCCTTGGGAAGTCATCTGGGAACTCTTTGAGAGGCTGTGTAGGGCTTCCAAAGAAAGCCATCTGGAACCTCATCAAGAGTACATCTGTGACTTCCTTAAGAAACCATCTGAGACCTACTCTGGAGTTCATCTGGGGCCTTCTCCAGGGGCCATCTTGGACTTTCTCCAGAGGTCATCTGGGGCTTCTTCAGGAGGTCACCTGAGACCTCTTCAAAAGTAGTCATTGGGGCTTCGTTATGAGGCAATCTAGGACCACCTCCTGAGGTCATCTGGAGCTTCTTTGGGTGGTCATCTCGGGTTACCTTGATGAGAAATGTATGACTATCTTCGGACATCATCTGTGACTTCCTTGAGGAGCCATATAGGACCTTCTCTGGATGTAATCTGTGGCTTTCTCAAGAGGGTTATCTGGAACCTCCTCTGAAGTTCATATGTGGCCTCTGTGAGTGGCCATCTGGGAGCTAATCGAGAGATAATCTCAGCCACATTGAGAGGACATCTGGGACATCCCTTGGAGGTCATCTAACACTTCCTTGGGAAGCCATTTGAAACCTCCATGAGAGGTCTTTTAGGGCCTCCTAGGAATGACATATGTGACATCCTCCAAAGATCATCTGTGGCCTCCTCAAGAGACAATCTGGGACATTCTCTCTGTCATCTGGGACCTCCTGTAGAGGTCAACATTGAGAGGCATGGGAGATGTGGGTTGTCTGTGGCTATTGGTCTGTGTATGTATGCTGATAGTTCTGTGTCCTGTATGCACCTCTGTTTACTCCTTTTCTCAGGATTGGAGAACAAGGCCTAAAGGTGTCATATCCAAAACATATTCTCCTCCAGGTTTACAGAATTCCTCAGAGGAAGATGCACTGATGTACTCTCTCTCCTATTCTTTGCCATCATCACCTCTAATGTTAAGTCCTCCCATACCAAAAGTGGTTACTTGTACCAATCTGAGGTGGTACAATGTGGTATGTTACCCTTATTACCTTTGAGACAGGAACATGGAGGAGATGGTGGGCAAGCCCCATTTCTAATATATGTTCCCTTTACAACTAGTGACCTGTATAACTGGAAACAGCAAAATCCATGCTTTTCAGAAAAAAGGGGCTCATTACTTCGTTAGAGACAGTAATTTTCAAACACAAGCACATCTGGGATGAGTGTCAGCAAATTTTACAGTCACTTTTCACCTGGTAGAAAAGGGAGTGAATCCTGCTTGGTGACTTGAAGGTGGTCCATCGGCCAGAGAGTAGCTCCACTATTGAACCAGCAAGTCTTTGCACAGACTTACCCAAGCTGAGACTAACAGCAATTGAGGTATGGAGGTGATTACCTATTATTGCCAGGTTCTGTTAGCAGGGATACTGCAGTGGCTAAAAAGCCAAATCATCAATCTAAGGTGGGTGAGATTTTACAGTTCCCCAGTGAGTGCCCTAATGCTTTTCTGAAACTTCTCCCAGAAGCCTATCGAATGTATAGGCCTGTAGATCTTGAAGCCCTGGAGAATGAAAGAGTCCTCCTAAATATGGCATTTGTTACCCAGACAGCCCCAAATATTAGAATAAAGCTTCAAAAGTCAGAAGGTTTTGAGGGAAAAGTTTATTCTACTTTGGAATTAGTCGCCCAGAGGGTGTTTGTTAACAGATACCTGGGAAAAAGAGTCTAAGAAAAGGGTTTGAGTTTTGGTAGGAACACCAGAATAGGGATCAAGAAACCCTTGGCAAAGACAGTACAATTCATTTGCAAATGGCAATAGGAAACCTCTAGGACTACATCAGTGTGCTTATTGCAAACAAAATAGACATTGGGAAAAGGAATGCCCAAGGAGGAGAAAGATAGAAAATGACAGGTTAATTAATCACATTAACCACGTGGAAAATGTGTTCATATATCTGGAGAAACATGCAAAGGAGCTTGGGGCTCTGAATTCCAACTATGTTTAATTTAAAAAGCAGCCCTCTGAAGTTAAGAAATGTGGCAAAGAAAAAATTCCACCATTCTATCTCAAAACATAGTCTTATAAAAGACTGAGTCTCCAATATATACCAGTCAAAACCCACTAAGAGATTAAAAGCACATAGAAGAGCACATTGGAGAAAACAGAGAAAATTATTTGACATGAAGAAAAGATTTAAAGATATAAATTAAGAAATTGTGCGAGTCAAAAAGGAGAAGAAAATCCTCAAAAGGAACCTAGAAAACACTCAAAATCAAATGAAATTCAAGTACATTAGCCTGGGTGAGCATGAGGCAAATTAGGGGACCACAGGTCAGAGGCAAACAAGCACAGGACAGCAATGCTGCCATCCTTGCTAACCACAAGTGAGGCCAAGAAGAGATCCTAATGCTGCATTAAGAGACCATCGCCATGACAAAGGAGCTGGACCTGCTATAAGAATGTATTAGGCTGAAGTACATATTGGTTATAAGCTTTGAAGAGTGTCACCAGAAATTCAAAGCAACAGAGAAAGAAGGAAAGAGTAGTTAGCAGAGAAGACGGGGAAGTGCTGTGTCATAGAAGAGGAGGCCAGGAAAAGTGAACTGGAAAATATCAGGCTCAAGAAAGAGATTGGTACTATTCAGAAAGAGTTAAAGGACCACATGCTCTGACAGAGAGTGCCGGGGAAAGGAAAAGAGCATTAGGAACAAAAACAGAAGAGCTAAACAAACAGTTGGAAGATCTGTCACAAAAATACACTAAAGTGGAAAACTAGAAAGAGAGACTACTAGAATAAAAAGCCAAAAAGACTGCTGAGATCTTCACCATAAATGTAATGCAGAAACTTCATGTCCCAATGGAACAGGTGGAGGTGGGAAAAATTACCTCTCAATAGCACCTTTGTGAAATTAAGGGAGGAGCTGAAGAGCAAGCAAAGGTGTTGTGAGAAGGAGCAGCAGTTGGCTAGTCAAAGAACTCTCCTGTGACCCTGCCAAAACACTTGCAGGTTAAGGAGCACATTGAGAACTAGAGTGGGATCACGAAAGCAAGTTTGAGAGAAAAGGAGGAGAATAAAATGGAAGAAGACTCCAAGGTTCAGAGTACAATACAGGAAGTAAAGAAACTAGAGACCCTAAGATACAGGGAAACATCTGAGCTGATCACGTAGCTTGGGAGAACACTCTAAAACCAGTTGGTTCTCTAGAGCTACTAGTTGTTAAGATTAAAAGAAGAAGCGAACACAATAGTAATAAGTGTGCCAGCACGAAAACTCGCCTCACCCTCCCTGACATAGCACTTCTTCCTGGCTGGTACAAGCAGCCCAATCCAGTCAGGAGCAGCAGCAGCTGTCAGCAGTGGCAAATGACCCAAGACTGGCAGCGTGGCTCCTCTGTCCTGGTGGTTTAAACAGCCTAGCCTAACCTGGAGAAGCAGCGGCAGCTGGCAGTGGTGGCAAACCACCCAGACTCCGGGCACAATGCCTCTTGACACTAACCCACAGGAACAGCCCAGACCAGCCCGGGGCGGCAGCAGTGAATGGGGCGGGGACAGCTGCAGTGAACAACTCCAGATCCGTGACGGTTTGTGCCTCTCCATACTGGTCCGCATAAGGAGCCCAGCCTAGCCTGAGGTAGCAGCAGTGGTTAACACCTGACTGATGGTGGGGTGCCTGGCTTGCATAAGTGGCCCAGCTGATCTTGGAGCAGTGGCAGCAGCTAAGGCAGTGGCAACAGCTGTGGCAGCAGCAGCGGCATCAACAGAAGCAGCGAACAACTCCGGACCCATAGTGGGGTGCAGAGCTTCTCCATACTGGTTTTCATAAGCAGCCCAGCCAGGCCAATGATGGCAAAGGGGGTGAACAACCCCAGACTTGAGGCAGGGTGTGGTCCTGAACAACCCCAGAAAAGTCTCATGAACTTTCCTGCCTGGACTGGCTTTGAACCTGAATACACATATCTGAGCCTTCTGAATAGTTAGAATTACAGGCATTCACACCAGCAAGGTCTTATTCTTGCCAACCCCCTATTTTTTTTCTGAAATAGATCATTTCTTAGTTCATACAAGGAAT
This sequence comes from Dipodomys spectabilis, assembly GCF_019054845.1. Classification (NCBI taxonomy): domain Eukaryota; kingdom Metazoa; phylum Chordata; class Mammalia; order Rodentia; family Heteromyidae; genus Dipodomys; species Dipodomys spectabilis. The sequence continues at coordinate 6,947,012 of NW_024870905.1, forward strand.
TTAAGCAAATACAAGAGAATCGATATAATACCCTGTATTCTATCTGACCATAGTGGAATCAAACTAGTTCTCAATAATAAGGCATAAAGTAGAAAAAACTTAAACACATGGAAATTAAACAGAACTCAGTTGACCAATACATGGGTCACAGAAGAAATTAAAGAAGAAATTAAAAACTTCCTACAATTCAATGAAAATGAAGAAACATCACAGCAAAATCTATGGGACACACCAAAAGCAGTCCTGAGGAGCAAATTTATTGCTCTCAGTGCACATATCAAGAAAACAAAGACCGGATTGGGAAAGTGGCTCAGTAGTAGAATACTTGCCTTGCATGCATGAGGCCCTGTGTTCGATTCCTCAGCACCACATAAGCAAAAAGAAAAAAAGCCAGAAGTAGCATTGTGGTTCAAGTGGTAGAGTGGTAGCCTTGAGCTGAAGAGCTGAGGGACAGTGCCCAGGCCCAGAGTTCAGGCACCATGACCAGACCCCACCCTCCAAAAAAAAAAAAAAGAAAAAAAGAAAACAAAGATCAAGTAAACAATCTTATGATGCAACTAAAACTGCTAGAGAAACAAGAAAAATTTGAACCTAAATTTGCTAGACAGAAAGAGATAACTGAAATAAGAGCTGAAATTAATGAGGTAGAGACTAAGAAAATTATAAATAAAATTAATAAAATAAAAAAAATTTTTTAAGAAGTTAATAAAACTGAAGGACCATTGGCAAGAGTAACTAACAAAATAAGAGAGGAGACCCAAATCAATAATATCAGAGATATCCCAGGAAAATTACAACAGACATCCAAGATATCCAAACAATCGTAAAGAAGTAATTCCAGACTCTAATCACAAAGGAAGGAAAACCTAGCAGAGAGGGATAAATTTCTACAGAAATTCAAATTTCTATTCTGCCCTTTCCTTTTCAGCCATGCTTCTCTACCATGTATTGTGGGGGTAGCAGTTCGGTAAACAAACATCTTTTCCTGCCTGAATAGCATGTGGTGTTCTCTTCATTGGCTTCCTAATGAAACCTACCTATTTCATATACCTTACATATGGTGTCATGATTCAGATGTGGTTTTTGAGTCAGAAATGTTAGAATTTCCTAACCACCACTTTTCTGTGAACCAAACTGCCTTGAGACTTTTAACCAATACAATTGCTGGCCTTCACATCCACATCCACATTACTTGTCCAGTCTGGTGAGTGAAACTACTCTCTATGGCTCTCTGTTGGTCAATCTCTCTGCAGATGTGGCACCATGACAGATAGCTCGTATGGCCTTTAGCCGAAAGGCTGGTCACCTATGAAGCTGAGGATGCTAGGTTTGTGGGGCTTGGCCATTTCTCTCTAGAGGTCTCTGTGGAAAGTCGGAATGCTGCTTCTGCCTGGACAGCTCTTCTTCATTCACCAGACTGACTCTCCTACACATTTACTGGGGTGCTGTGAGTCATGCCCGAGCCGTGAAACCCCTTTGATATGCCCCCTGTGCTCTTTGGATAGCCAGAGCACCTAATGTTTTAATACTGTTCTCAGATTTAGACGATTATTGCCTCTGCAATGGTACATGGTCAGAAGTCTGTTTACTTTCAGGTTCTCAATGCTCTCTGCAATTCATGTCCAACTTTCTATATCTCTCCCTTTCTTTTCTACAACTCTGCTATTCATGTCCAACTTTCTATATTTCTCCCTTTCTTTTCTACAACCTTTTGGATTGTGTCCTGAAGAATGGAATATGGGCTGGGTTCCAGGGATCCCCTCCGGGTTCCCTCTCAAAGGCTTGCCAAACTAAGCTTGATTTTTTTGTTTAGGCTTTCTTTGCATTTTTTTCAGAAATTTGCCATCTTGAGTTCACCATCTTGGCCACATGGTTGATTAAGGGTTTGGCCCCACACAACCCTTTCAGCTCCACCAAGCTTACTACTCCTCCAACCACCTATTCTAATGTGCCTTGCTATCAAGTTGCTCTTTTCACAGACCCTGGTAACTGAGGCCCAACCATCTGATGTGATTTGTTAGCAAAGATGTCTAAAAAATATTGTCAAAAAATTTAGGTTTTGCGTTTTGCCTTTTTTGTTTTGTGTTGTGTTCTAGTACTGACAACATGATTCTAAAATATTGGGCATATGTGTCCTAAGATTCTCTCATCTAATGAGTTTTTTCATTGCAGAATATTTGGTCAATTCTTGATAAGGACCAGGTAAGCTCTACTTATTCTATTTGATCTCCTTGTTACTTTAGTTGGAAATAACAAAGGACTTTTGTGGCAAAGATTGCAGTTCAAAGCCAGGCCGGGCTGAAAAATCCCTCAGACTCCATTTCCCAACTAACCTGCAATCAGCCAGGCAGGAAGCATTTGCTCAAGCCTCTTATCTCTAACCAGCAAACACTGCAAGTGGTACTATAACTCAAAGTGATAGAGTGCTAGTCTTGAGCAGAAGTGCTCAGGGACAGTGCCCAGGTCTTGAGTTCAAACCTCCTTGAATACCAACTGGGACAAACCATCCCAGTAACAAGCACCTAGATTCAGCCAGTCTGGGGAACAAGGAAAAATGGAAAGGAGTAAGAGGAGATATTATCACATCATCCATTTTGTGCCTGCACTTTAAAAATTAACCAGAGCCGGGAGATCAACAGAAGTAAGAAGACTGCCCATCTAATGTCAATACCTGTTTAACTTTCAACTGGAAAGGAAGTTATATTCTTGCCTTTGTTACTTGACTTATTCTCTACCTAGTCACCAGATGTCAGAAATAGCTAGCGACATTTGTACCAACATTTTCAGCCCCAAGTCCTTCCTCTTGTTATTTATTTGCTCTATATTATTTTTTTCAGTCCCTCAATGCCTGAGTCTTCTCCAGACTTCATCCAAGAGACTTGTCTCCTCTAGACTTCATCTAAACACTCAATGCCCAAGTGACAGCTGTTTCCTGCTGCCTTCTCCTAGAGGGGACCATATCTCAGCCTTTTACCCCTACTGTTGACACCCGTGAAAACAGGAAGTAGCCAGAGAGAATCTTCGCCCTTTTTCATAATTATCAAAAGGCTGGAATATAAGGTGTGAACAGGGACACCTTCCTCCCTCGTGGCTAAGTTTCAGCCCAGTATCTGTTACATAGGTAACTGGCAGACCTGGAAGCAGTCACTTTCCCCTCCTCTTAGGTCACATCCTGGGCCACCTGTGGTCACATGCCTCCCATCTGATCTTAAGAGGGTACCAGATCCTGAGGTCACATCTGGATCCAGTGTGACCACACCTTTCCCCCACCTGGCCACACCTTCTCCTGTTCTTGGCCTAGATAAGTCCTGGTCCAGAGGTGGGTCACCCCTTCCTTTTCAGCCATGCTTCTCCACCATGCATGGTGGGGGAAGCAGTTCGGTAAATAAATTCTTTTCCTGCCTGAAAAAAAAAATTGCCCAAACAGAACCAAGAAGAAATAAATCAATTAAACATGTCAATAACCTACAAAGAGATAATAGAAGTAATCAGAAGTCTTCCAACTATAAAAGACCAGGACCTGATGGATTCACTACAGAATTCTATATGGCCTTTAAAGAGGAACTAATTCCCATACTCCTCAAGCTCTTCAGAGAAATAGAAACAGAGGGAGTAATCCTAAACTCATTCTATGAAGCCAATATCACCTTCACACCCAAACCAGGCAAAGACTCAACAAAAAAAGAACTATACACCAATCTCTTTTATTAAGACAGATGCAAAGCTCCTCAATAAAATTGCAGACAACAGAATCCAGAAACCTCACAAAAAGTATCATACATTATAACCAAGTAGGCTCCATCCCAGAGATGCAGGGATGGTTTAACATATGTAAGTTAATAAATGTAATCCATCACATCAACAGATCCAAGGTCAAGAACCACATGAATATCAACATTGATGCAGAAAAGGTTTTTGATGAAATTCAGCACTCATTCATGTTAAAAGTTCTGGAAAAAAAATAGGAATATATGGAACATTTGAAAAGACCATAAAAGCCCTACACGGCAGATCAAAGGCCAATATTATACTTAATGAGGAAAAACTACAACCAATTCCCCTAAAAACAGGAAAAAGGCAAGGATGCCCAATATCTCCACTCTTCTTCAGTATAATTCTGGAATGCTTACCCAGAGCAATAAGGCAAGAAGAAGACATTAAAGGGATCCACACAGGAAAGGAAGAAGACAAACTATCTATTTTTTTTCAGATGGCATTATTTTATAAATTAATGATCCCTAAAGCTCAGCCCCAAACTCTTAGAGCTTATAAACCAATTTGTCAAAGTAGCAGGATACAAAATTAACCCACAAAAATCAGTCGTCTTTCTGCACACCAACAATATACAAGCAGAAATGGAAATCAAGGAAACAACCCTATTCACAATAGAAAAGTATATAAGAATTAAACTAACCAAAGATGTAAAGGATCTATTTCATGGAAAGTGTAAAAGCCTTAAAAAATGAATCATAGAGTGTGAAGACTCAGTGTCTATGTTGAGGGGGCAGAATGATACAGGCTCCAGCCTCAGGATTATCTGAGGACTGTGTTTGGGATTAGGAAAGCTCTTAGCACGCCGGGCTAGAGAGGGAAAATTTTCTCTCTCCCTATCTCAAAACACATGTCACAGACTCCTGGCAGCTGAGGAAGTAGCTCTTCTGCTTGCTTAAGCATAGATGAACAGCTGGTCAAGCATTTTCCTGAGATTGGTGAAGTGGTTTGAGCTTGCTCTAAAATAGTTTAGATAATAATATACCAAGAATTTTTCTCATAGGTCAAGTAAAAATGTATCTGTTGAAATTTTTGTGTGAAGGTCTTCTGACCAAATCTTGGCAAAGATCATACTTGCTTGTCTTTAAATACCTACTAACAATAAAGCACAGCATGCAGTGGCAATTGCTGTTTGCACTCTGCATCCCCTGTGTCCTGGTGATTTCCTGACCCTTACCCAGGGACCCCAATGAACTAGACGTTGACAATTGGCGCCCAAACAGGGACCCTGCATTGTTGAATTCAGGAAGGGATATTCAGGTAAGTACTTTTAATTACAGGGTGATGGGACAAGTTAAGTCTACTCTGTACTTACATATGCTTAAACATTTTCTTTCTGCCTATGGTGTAAATATTTCTTCTTTTGACATAGAAATGTGTATTAATGTAGTTAGGGAATGGAATCCTTGGTTCCCCGATAAAGGAACATTAGATGTTGATAATTGTAAACGAGTAAAGAATAATGAAGAAAGAGCTGTTCGAGAAGGGGAAGAGATTAGATTTTGGTCCTATTAGATTTTGGGCTATTTTACATACCCTTTTTAAAGCTTTGAATGAGGAAACATTAATAGCAGACTTAAAGAAAGAGGCCACCCCATCTATTGTAGATTTACAATTGGACTCTGAGGTTAAGGACGCAATAGATGAGGATGCATTGCAATTAACAGAGAAAAAACTAGAGGTAAAAATGGGCTGAAAAGGAACAAACTGAAAGTGTAAATAAAATGTCTGAGCAAATGGAATTGATTTTATCAAAATTACAACATATGGAGTTGGAAGTTAGCAGAGTGAAAGAAGAACCTGAGAAAGTGAAAGTAAAGCAGCCTTCGGCTCCTCTGCTGGCTGATACAATTTTTACAGCGTCACTCCCTCACGAAACAGAGGACTCAGACAGTGAGTTTGATGATGAAATGCTTATTTTTTCTTATGCTGTAATTCGACCACCCCATATGAACGGTATAGCTCAACCAGCCAGATATGAAAGTGTTGCTGTTTATGATATTGGTAAACTTAAAAAGGCAGTGACTTTGTATGGACCTCAGTATCATTATGTTAAGGAATTGCTTAATGGGCTTGCTCGACATTACAATAATTTTGCTCCCGAGGATCGGAAGATGCTTTGTAGAGCCTTGCTTAAGAAACCTAAATACCTACAATGGCAAATGTGGTTTACTGAGTTATGTACAGAAAGGTCTAGACAAAATGCACAGAGCAGTAATCCACGCCTACAGTCATAACCTTTCCCATGTTGAGTGTAACAGAACAATATGTGGAGGCTCGTATGCAAGTGAACTCTCTAAAAGAGATCCATGAGCAGTTACAAGACAGAGCATGGGAAAGGATTCGGACAGTAGAAGAGCATTATGGCTCTTGGACTAAAGTAATTCAAAAAACTAATAAACCCTGTGTTAAATTTTTATCACAATTAAAATAGCACCTAAAAAATACAAAAAGATACAGTGGTTAAATATTTAGGATATGTTATTTCCAGACAAACAGTGACACCTCAAAAATATCTTTATGACGTGATCAATTACATACGTTAAATGATTTTTAAAAGCTATTAGGAGATATTAATTGGATGCGACCAGCCTTAGAAATTCCTACTTATCAATTACATAATTTGTTTTAATTGTTACAAGGGGAGCCTGATTTACATAGCAAAAAATTTTAACTAAGAAGGCTAAAAATAAATTACAATTTGTAGAGCAAAAAATAAAAAAGAAATGTTTTTACATCGAGTAATGCTGAATCAACCCATAAATTTATATATTTTGGATACATGGAAATACCCAACACGAATTATAGGTCAAAATGAGCTATGATTAGAATGGATTTATACACGGCATAGATTTACAAAGAATATTATGCCTTATGAACAACAGTTGACAGTTATTATTCAACAGGCCAGGCAACGGGTATTTACACTATCGGGGTACGATTTATTTAAAATTATTTTTCCTTTGCCAAAAGACCAAGTAAAATATTTGTTAAACATGTATGAAATGCTACAAATAGCATTAGTAAATTTTAGTGGGCAATTTTCCTATCATTTTCCCAAAGGTAGATTGTGGGATTGCTTGCATAAACAACAATTTGTCATTGATGATATAATTACCAAGGCCCCTATTCCCACTGCTATTACCGGTTTTACAGATGGCTTGAAAAAAAAAAGTGCTTATTGTGCAACAAATAAATATTGGGTACAAACAACTACTTTAGCATCAGTTCAACAATATCAACTTTTGCTATTATTAAGGTGTTGCAAGATTTTGTGGGAGATATTAATATTGTTACTGATTCTGCCTAAGCTGTAGTAGATGTGACTAATATAGTCACTGCTATTACCTATTCATCTAAACCCCAGCTAACTCAGTTATTTAAACAATTACAAGCATTACTGCAACAACGTAAAGCCAAAGTATTTGGAACTCACATTAAGGGTCATTCTTCATTACCTGGGTACCTTGTATATGGCAATAATCAGGTTGATAAATTAGTTAGTTTTGCTTCTGCTGAACAGGATCATGCTCATTTACATACAAATGCTGGCCATTCACATATGCATTATAAAATACCTTATTCTCAAGCTAAACAAATTATTAAAAGGTGTCCTATCTGCAGACCAATGCATTTGAGAGTTGTACCTGTTAGAGTAAATACTCGAGAATTACCACCTAACAAGCTCTGACAAATGGATATAACCCATGTACAAGCCTTTGACCATTTTTCGTTTGTACATGTTACAATAGATACTTATTCAAAATTTGTTTGGGCTTCTGCCCTTATAGGAGAAACTGTTAACCATGTAATAGAATACTTCTTGGAAGCTTTTGACATTATGGGAGTGCTTGCCAAAATAAAGATTGATAATGGACCAGCCTAAAAATATCAAATTTAAAAGATTTTGAGAACTTTATGATGTGGTACATATTACAGGAATAGAATATAACCCCGAAGGACAAACTAATATTAAACGAGTTCATGGCACACTAAAACAACAAATTAAAAAATTAAAAAGGAGGAAAAGGTTGGATGAAGGTATGAATAATTTGTGGTTTTCCATGCAAAAACCTAAAATAATTTTACATCAAGCTCTTTTTGTTCTTAACTTTTTAAACTTACCAGAAGGAGATATTTTAACTAGAGCTGAGCGCCATTTTGAACAAATATCACAAAAACATTATTTAAATGCTCCCACATGGATTAAGATTACATTGAAAGCAGAATGGCAACTAGGAACATTATTACATAAGGGGTGAGGATAGAGTTTTGTGTCTACACAGGATGGCAAACAATACTGGCTTCCTGTACGATGGATATAGACGCGGCCCAGTGAGGACAGCCCCATATCCTGCAAGAATTCGTCCACCAGTTGAGGAAGAATAAATCACCACTGCCCGCCTGGGGGCAGGTTTACAAGTTGACTGGAGAAGGACAAATGATGTTACAACACACTGGTAAACCTGTCACAGGTGAGAACTTGTTCTGGCCATGTGTGCCCTGCTTACTGTGAATCCTGTCCATGCTAATGCTAATGTAAGTTATTGGGCCTTTGTTCCTAACCCTCCTTTTTTGGAACCTGTTGTTTGGGGAGACATGGATATAACCGTCTATACTGTTCCTGCTGTTTTATCTCCTCCTTGGAATAATTTGACATTTTACAGTAAGGATAATGATAGCTTTTTAAATTTTACTTACTATACTCATTCCTTGCCTGTTTTTCTGGAGCCTCCTCCATGTTTACTTATGAATTGGCAACATTGGGTTTTACCTGGGAAACACACTTCCAATTCTAAAACACAGCTGCAGTGATTAACTACTTAGTCCATTAATAGTAGCTGGGAAAGAGTCACCTTTGATGGCGAGTTATCCTTACCAATGTGCCCTGATTTTACTTATATTGATTTAAAATATCAGCCTTTTGTGTGGCAAGAGTGTAGAGGAACATTTGGAAAAATGTTCAATAATTGTATTAATTGGGGAACTTTTGGACAATTTATTAACACATGTTCAGAATGAAATATTACCAGATGTGATTTATCAAATGTCACTAGGATGCCGGATGCCATTAATGGATCGCTTACTGGAGCTCGATTGATGGCCTGGGGAGATGGGGGCATTACAGATGCTCGATGGCCTTTCATGTCTGTACCCACTGCTGATCAAACTCATCTTTAGAAGATCGCATCGGCGCTGAAACCCATGATGCTACCAAATGGATTGTTTTCGGGGATGGCGAACTCTGCATCCACTTATAATTTTACTTTGTACAAATCTTATAATGTAACTGCTTGTGTGCCTCTGCCTTATGTATTTTTAGTGGGAAATTTTACATTTTATCCTACTATTTTTTGTTTTAATTGTCCCCTGTATTCTTGCATTAATTCCTCTCTTAATTTTAATGACAGTGATAGTATTATGATTTTCCACAAAGAACTCATATTTGGCTACCTGTTAAATTAGGAAGAGAATGGTCCCAAAATCCTTTGGATAGTGTTGTTATTGAATTTTTTACCAAACTACTAAAACGTACAAAACGTATGATTGGAGCCATTATAGCTGTGATTTTAATCGAAATTGCTATTACCACTGTTGCTGCGGTGTCTGGAATTGACCTACACACTTCCTTATAAACTAAACACTTTGTGAAAGAATGGCACCGGGATTGACATAAATTGTGGGTCTTACAGGCAAAAATTGATGCTCAATTACAAACACAGATTAATATTATTAAACAGACAGTGGGATGGTTAGGAAAGAGTTATTGGTTTTGGAGAAACAGTTATTGTTAAAATGTGATTGGAATTCTACTACCTTTTGCATTACTAATGTAAAATATAATAAATCTATACATGATTGAAATGGATTACAGCAGTATTTATCTGGAAATTCTACTGCTGCTCAATTGATTGCTCAGTTACAATTTAATGTACATGATATTTTTTGTAAGCAATTTGCCAATGATGATGCTTCTAATATTGCTGATACATTTATTAAACAGTTGGAAGGATTGGATCTGAAAAGAATACTACAAACCATGTCACATACTGCTAATGGTATGGGAATTATGATTGTGATTATTCTGTTTGCACTTGTGCTGTTATATTTGATTTTTATGAACCCAATGCAAGCTTCATGATAACCCTGTGGAAAGCTTTACTTTTAAAACAAAAGAAAAAAAAAGGAAATTGTGAAGACTCAGGGTCTATGTTGAGGGGGCAGAATGATACAGGCTCCAGCCTCAGGATTATCTGAGGACTGTGTTTGGGATTAGGAAAGCTCTTGGCACGCCGGGCTAGAGAGGGAAAATTTTCTCTCTCCCTATCTCAAAACACATGTCACAGACTCCTGAAAGCTGAGGAAGTAGCTTTTCTGCTTGCTTAAGCATAGATGAACAGCTGGTCAAGCATTTTCCTGAGATTGGAGAAGTGTTTTGAGCTTGCTCTAAAATAGTTTAGATAATAATATACCAAGACATTGTCTCATATGTCAAGTAAAAATGTATCTGTTGAAATTTTTGTGTGAAGGTTTTCTGACCAAATCTTGGCAAAGATCATGCTTGCTTGTCTTTAAATAACCACTAACAATAAAACACAGCATGCAGTGGCAATTGCTGTTTGCACTCTGCATCCCCTGTGTCCTGGTGATTTCGTGACCCTTACCCAGGGATCCCAACACACTAGACCTTGACAATAGAGGATACCAGTAATCAAAAGATTTCCCGTATTCCTGGATAGGCAGAATTAATATGGTGAAAATGGCCATACTGCCAAAATTAATAAACACATTCAATGCTATTTCCAATAAAATTCCAGTGGCCTACTTTTCTGAAATAGAGAAAATAGTCCAAAAATTCATATGGAACAACAAAAGACCTAGCAAAGCCAAAACAATTTTAGGCAAAACAAAGAATGCAGGAGAGATCATGATACAGGACTTCAAGCTATACAATAGAGCCATATTAACAAAGACAGCTTGGTACTGACACAAAAAGAGACCCAAAAATAAATGAGACAGGTTAGAGGAACCAGAAATATAGCCACATTTGAACAGTCAGTTGATATTTGACAAAGGAGCCAAAGACATACAGTGGAAGAAACACAACCTCTTCAACTACTGGTGTTGGGAAAACTAGCCACATGCAGAAAACTAAAAGTGGATCCTAGCCTATCACAATGCACTAACATCAACTCAAAATGAATTAAAGATCTTAACATCAAGCCTGAAACTCTGAAACTACTGCAGGACTGAGTATGAGAGACACTTGAACTTATAGGCATAGGCAGGAACTTCCAGAACAGATTTCCAGGGTCACTACAAATTTGAGAATGACTTGATGGTACTACCTTGAAATAAATAGTTTCTGCACAGATAAAAAATAGCAATCAAACTAGAAAGAAAGCCAAATAATTGGGGAAAATATTTACCAGCAATTAACTTGCCCATGTAATTGTAACCCCTCTGTACAGTTTTTTCACAATAAAAATAAAATAAAATAAATATTTGCCAGCAATATATTAGACAAGGGTCTAATAGCCATTATATATGATGAACTTAAGAATCTAACTCTTCATAAATCTAACAAACCAATCTTAAGATGGCCAAGGGAGCTAAACAGATAGTCCTCAGAAGAAGAGAAAAAAAACAGCAAAGAAACACATGAGGAAATGTTCATAATCCATGGTTTTAAAAGAAATGCAAATAAAAACAAATCTGAGATACCACCTTACTCCATTCAGAATGGCCCACATCCTAAATTTAGCTAATGACAAATTCTGGAAGGGATGCAAAGAAAGAGAAACATTACTGCATTGCTGGTGGTAATGTATATTAATACAACCACTTTGGAAAGCAGTCTAGAGGAACCTCAGAAAGCTCAATATCGACCTCTCCTATGAACTGGTCATACCACTCCTAGGCATCTACTATGAACAACAGGAACCAGTATACAAAGACACACACCTCATTGATTATTGCAGCACTGTTCACAATAGCCAAGATTTGGAAACAATCCAGATGAGCCACTACTGATAAGTGGATCCAAAAATTGTGGTACCTATATACAATGGAACACTATGCAGCCTTTAAAAAGGACAAAATGATGGCATTTGCAGGGAAATGAATGGAACTAGACCAAATTATTTGAGTGAGGTAAGCCAAGAACAACAAGACAAATGGCACAGGGTCTACCTGATATGTGGAGGCTAAAGCCAAAATGCAAGAAGTTATGACAAAGTAAACAGGACTCGAGAAACAAAAGACAGCCACTCATTTTGTTGTATCACCATTAATGACCCCATGTTCTTGACCATGTACAGGGTTGAAATATGCACGCAATGGAGGGAAGCCAGGAGGAGGAACACAATAAGTGGAAAATGGAACAACATACAACAAAGTGGCCCATCAGCTGCACTGGACATAGAAGAAAAATAACTAAGCAACCCAAACACAGTGATGGGAAGGGAGGAATGAGTGGGAAAGAGGGAAAGAGGGAAAGAGGGAATAGCCTACACTAAGCAAAAGGAAAAAATGTAAACATCATCTGAGGTGGGAAAAATAATTTGGATTGTCAAAGCTCATATAATTAACAAACTTTAGACCATGATAACAATAATTTGCCTTGTCAAGGTTAAAAAGTGTTTGTGACTTTACTAAGTATCACAATTCCACAATACTGTGAAATATGTGAAATATATGTAATCACCTATCTCGATTTTTTCAAAACGTGTGAGAAGGGAAGGGTTATGAAGGATGAGTGATAATGTTGTCAGACACCATGTATTCATGTACTGTTTTGTAGGATGGGAACTTCTTTGTAAAACTACTTATAGATAATAATAATAAAAACTGTGTAAAAATAAATAAACATTAGGTTGACGATAAAATAAGTTCAAATATAAAATAAGAAATTAAATCCAGTTGGAAGGAAAATTTCTTTGGGGAGAGTAATGTAGTGTATTCTATAGCAAGTCTCACTTCAGCATTAAATTCAAAAGCTAGACCTCAAGTAAATGAAATAAACTAAGAAATTGAGTTGAAAAAAGAAAAAAAAGAAACTCCACCCACTCTTCCTAGCCTGGACAGCTGGTGTGTGTAAAACTGCATCATACTCCTGAATTGGAACCGAAGTAGCAAGGACCTTACTTGGTCGTGCTAACTTCACTGTTGCCTATTATATTAGCACGAAAAACAGCATTAGATACATCAGTCTCTAATGAAATAGGCAGTGGACCCATATAAAGAGAAGGCTACAAGATGGACTGTGCAGACACTCCGAGGGTCCCTTAAGGATAAGACTTACTAAGTGTTAATTAGTAATAACTAGTGTGTTTTTATAATTTACTTGTTTAAAATTAAATTTACATTTTAAGCCTGTTCAGTGGGTGGAGAGATGGGAATTTTTAGGATTTGGTAAGAAGGAATCAAGGATTTGATTTGACATGAAAACCAGTAGGGGATGTATAAAGCAGCAAAGCCCTATAATCAGCATGACCCACTAATCAATGTGGCCCCATGTCCTGGCCCACAGGAGTGCATGGGTCATGCCACAAACGGGGACAGGGCATGCTGCTGGAGGGGGTAGGATGTCATTCTCAAATGAGCTGTGAAGAAGTTACTGAGGAATGTGCAGTTCATGAAGTGATGGTTGAAAACTGTTAGGCAAGAGACCCACTGGGTCTGAGAGGGGTTCAACCTATATATAGGCTGCATGGTCAGCGCAATGGAATTGGAGAAAATCAAGTGAAGACCTTGAAGGAAGGAGGTGGTGAGATAGCAGGAGGGGAAAGACTTGGGAGGAGAGGAATTTGAGGGAGTGCAGGAGGAGAAGGATGCCAATTGGCCACCAGGCCAGAGAAGTGTAGGCCTGTGGATAGTGGAGAGGCCTAAAGAGAAGAAGGAAGTGATGGAAGGGAAAAAGGGAAATGAAGGACATGTCTATAAAGAAGGAGGGAGTAAGAGAAAAAGGAAAAAGCCTTACCTATTGAAGTGTGGAGTTTCGAGATGATAATGTGGGGGGTTGGTGGTTTGCACACTAATTAACTATGTGCAGGGTTGCCCATTGGAGGTCTGAGATTTGGTGTTTGGGGCTGGCTTGTCAATGTGTGTACAGCCCAGGACAAGGTAAATGCAGGCCCATTACTAGCATAAATAAAGTTATCCTCAATGTGCCTTATTAGATTGTCTTGTGTTTTGTGCAACATAAGTATACGAGTTTACAAGTTAATAGTGTCAAAGGCCATGAATTTTGTAAAATGTTATAAGGTCATAATAGGTTTGCAATACCCAATGGGACAATGATATCACAATGGCAATATGATGTCACAATATCAAGTCATAATAATATTTTGATGTCATAATTAGTTGGTGATGCCATAATGGTGGTGAGGTCACAATAGGTTTATGATGTCACAATGGATTGATGATGTCACAATGACATGCTAGACTTCAATTTTCCTTTAACAAATGTGAATATAAAGCCAGAATGGGATTGTGAGATCTACAAAGTTATGCATTAGCCCAAACGTTATGAACTCCCAACAGGTATGTAATGTCACAATGGATTACAATGTGCATGATATCTGACAAAGTGATGACATAATTTTCATGATATCAGAGTGCATTTCTAATATCACATGTCATACCTGAAATAAGTAAAAAACAGATTATCAGATCAAAAAGGGTTTATGTATCACAAGGGCATCATGTCAAATTTATGAGGAGAGGACTCGTTAATGATGTCACACTGGTGATTCTGATTCGAAGGGTTTGTAATATAACAATGGTATAACTGATCTCAATTGTTAGACCACAATGAATACATAGGTAAACTAATGAATTTTTTTGTCACAAAGGCCATATGCTGTTTCAAAGATGCTAAGAGGTCATAACTGATTAAAACGTCACAATGTGCTGGTGATGTCACAATGGCAATGTGATGATGCAATAGGTTTGTGATATCACTTGGGTCATGAGGTCAACCATGGAATATGGATGTCATTATGAGTTTGTAATATTACAATCACATGTCTGATTTCAATTGCTACTAGTTTACAATGAGGAAAAGAGTTCAAGGAAGGAGATAGAAGTCCTAAAACCGATGAGTTTTCTAACATGTGATGTCATAATAGGTGTGTGAAAACAGAATGGTAGAGTAATATCACAATGTCAATATGATGTCACAATATCATGTCATAATAAAGTGTTAAGGGAGTTCTGAGGAAGATGGTGGAGGAGAAGCTGGAAACTAAAAAGCTTTCTCATAGATAGCAGTTTTAGTGTTCCAGTGAACAGTCCTAGGGTAGAGAATCACACCAAATGTGCCATCACAGTACAGAGAGTGTGTCCAGAAAGGGAAAATCCAGTCATGGAGACAGATCTGAGCACTTGCTAGTAGCCGTGGCTGCTGTGGCTGCAGCAGCAGCAGCAGCGGCCATAACCATCATCCCTACAACAGAGAGATCCCAGGACAAAGGTGCCAGACACAGCGGACAGGGGATTCTACTCAACACCAGCAAGAACTGAGAAGGAGCAGATACCTTCATCCTTCAGATTGCAGACCAGAGAGTGCCCAGGAACTAAGATACTGACAGGAGTAGAACCCTGAAATCCTCACTCCTTCTCAGGGAGCAGAGGTGGGAATGCCAGCCCTCTCCCCTTCCACCACTGGAAATCTCCATCTTTGATATTGACAAAGGCCTGGCTGAGCAGGTAGCTACAACTCAGCCCTTTGAAGAAAACAAAAGAGTCATTTTGCAAATCACAGGAACTAGAAGGGACCTGCCAGGCTCAGTTCCACCCAGGGGAAAGTCACCCCGCCCAGGCAGAGAGAGCTCTGTCCTCAGAGAAGTGACTTTCTTCACCGTGTAAACAGAGGCAGAGTCTGTCCCTCCCTACAGAAGCCTAGACAAACAATTGAAATTCAGTAAACATAAATCCTGAGAATGACTCAAAGCTGGACTCTGTGTCTCAGGAGCTAGCCCCTCAGGGAAAAGCTACTGTTTGTTGAAAGGCTTCAAATCTACACAGAACCTAGCCTCATCACAGCTTCTCCAAACTAGAGGAAATTGCCATTTCCCTCTTTTCGGATACTCAAAGCAGATCTCCCTCCCATTGAACTAGCCTGGGAGGAGGAACACAAAATCCTGCCTAACACAGAGCATTTTCTGCCCAAACAAAATGACTTAAGAAACCAGTCAAGCTATAGGAAAACCAAACACCACAAACAGACCAGAGACTCGAGGAATAGACTGGTTATGGACACAGGGGAGATACAGGTTCTTCCCATTCCCCGCCCCAGTAAAAAAAACTCAAAAAACCAAAGACCTCTTTTATGATTTTTTTAAATTTTCATTTTTAAAGTGTTTTCTGTAAATATTTTTCTCATAATTTTTTTTTTGGTGTATGTGTGTGTGTTTAATATCTTTTGAACTTTTGGTCCATTTTATTGTTTTCATATTTTCTCTTTCTTTTTTGCATGACTTAATTGCTGTTCCGCTCATCCCCAGATATATGCCTGTTGTCAATTATTACACCTTATCCCCCATTTTGTACATAATTAATACAGAAATTTATTACTCAATTCACAACCTCTTAGGCTTAAATTCTTTACGAGCATTCTTATCTCTTTATACCTACATAATTTTCTAGTAACCAATATAAAAAATTATTTTTTAATTTTTCATGTCTCCTTCTCTCCTCCCCTCTTCTCGTCCTATTCTTTTCTTCTCTCAATATCATTTCTTTAAACTTACATAAATTGTGTTTCACTTCTTAAACTTGAATTTTTGTTTTCCCATTTTTCTTTAAAATATCTCTCCTATAATTCTGCCCAATCCATTTCCCTCTCAGACATTAGGACTTGGTTCAATTTACTCTCCTTTAATCTGTCCACATCCCTCTAGTCCTATTTTTCCACACATTTCTACCTAAAGCTAATAATTTCTGGTTTGCCAAATCCTTCTTTGCTGTTTGTAACCCATTAATCCATGGTTGTTTGATGTTGAATAGATTGTATCTGTTGAACTATATTGTATTTGAAGCCATTTTGATTGTGCGACTACAGGACTCTGGTTGATGCTTACCTTAAAATAATATTCTAGCACAAAATTGGTGTTACTTTCATACCAAATTGGCACAATAAGCTGGAAGAACACAAGAAAAATGGCAAGTCCAGGTGTCTGAACTCCCACTCATGACAATCAGTTGACAGAACAGTTAATGAATAATTCAGAGGAGAGTTATCAAAAGCTCTACAAACACTGCTAGTAAACATGGTGAATGAAATAATTGAAAACTTGCAAAGGACTCAGTGTGAGTATGATAGAGAGCGAGAGGAGGCAAACAAAAATTAATACAGGAATCTTGTGAGCATTAGGGAGCTACTTAAAGATTAAAACAGGAATTGCATAAGCAGGTTGAGAACAGTTAAAGAGAAATACAGGGATAACATGAGAAGGCTGAAAACAGTCATAGAGAATTACAGGAATTGTGTGAATGTGAGGAAACTTATCAAAGTGTAATACAGGAATTGAGAGAGTGGGATGAGATTAGACGAAGATCAATACAGGCATTCATGGAATTCATAAACAGACAGCTGAAACAATTCAGAGAGACCACAAAAGGAATGATGAATGGAGCCCAACAGAAGAAATGGGAGTCCAAGGAAACAATAACCAATCAACTAAGTGATTTGAGAATAAACACTGAACATCAAATTAAGCAAGTAAAGTTCAAACAATATCTAAAACAAATCTCCAACAAAGAATTTGAAGCCATCAAAGCAAACCAATTAGAAGGAAAAGAAATAAAAAACAAAGTAGAAAGATTGACAGTAAGTTAGACCATGCAGAATATCGAATCTTGGGGATTGAAGAGAGCCTGGATATTATAGAGAAAGAACATACAATTATCCAAGACAAATCCTAGAAATATGATCTATTCAACACTTGGGAGACACCATCAGAAGGCGAATGTGAGGATACTGGGTGTAGAGGAGCACCTAGAGACAGATGTTAATGGTCTAGGAAATTTATTTAACAGAATCCTAGCAGAGAACTTCCCAAACATGCAAAAATATTGGCCTATTCAGATACAAGAAGCTTTTAGAACCCCATGTAGACCAGACCAAAACAGAACATCCCACCGTCATATTGTAATCTGCACAGGATCAATTCAGACCAAGGAAAGGATCCTTAAAGCTGTCAAGGAGAACAGATCAGTCGCCTCTAAAAGGAAAACAATTAGAATAATCTCAGATTTCTCAGCAGAGATGAATAAAGCAAGAGCTTGGCATGATGTATGCCATGCCCTAAGGATAGTAAGTATCAGCCAAGAATACCGTTCCCAGCTAAACCCTCCTTCATAACCGAAGGTCAAATAAAAAGAGTCCATTTCAAAGAAAAATTGAAACAATAAATCTCCACCAAACCAGCTGTACAAAAGATACTTAAAGGTGTCCTACTCATAGAAAATGAACAAGACCACAGTAAAGGGTGAGAACTGCATTCAAGGGAATAAAATTAGAACTCAACACCAAAAGCCACAAATGAAGTCCTGTAACACATGGAGGTTGAACAACACACTGTTGAATCACAAATGGGTCATGGAAGAAATTAGAAAGGAAATACAAATGTTCATGATATTCAACAAAAATAAACACACAAATTACCAGCTCCTCTGGGACACAGCAAAGGCAGTACAGAGAGCTGTGATTTCCTACATCAATAAATTAGAGAGATCTGAAACCAACAATTTAATAAGACATCTGAACCTCCTTAAAAAAGAGCAGCAAAGATAAACCCCAATCCAAGAAATGGAAAGAAATAATTAAAATTAAATCAGAATTAAATGAATTAGAATCCAAAAACACCATATAAAGAATCAACAAAACAAAGAATTGGTTCTTCAAAAAAATTTAACAAAATTGATAGACGCTTAGCAATTCTTACCAAAGAAGACAAGACACCCAAATAAGCTCAAAGATGAGAATTGAAACATCACCACAGAAACAACCAAGATTCAGAACACTGTAAGGGAATACTTCTCAAACCATTATGCTAATAAGTTTGAGAACCTGGCAGAAATGGACATTTTCCTAGCTAATATCGACTTGCAGAAACTCAACAAAGATGAGATAAATCAAGTAACATGACCATAAGAAGCATAGAAATAGAAAGAGCAGTAAGAAACCTCCCATCTAAGAAAAGCCCAGGACCAGATGGATTTAAAAAGGAATATTACAAGGCCTTCAAACCAGAGCTCACATGAATACACCAAAAACTCTTCAATGAAATTGACAGAGAAAGTTCGCTACAGAAATCTTTCTATTAAGCCATCATAATCCTCATCCCAAAGCGAGGCAGGGGCTCATCAAAGAAAGAGAACTATAAACCCATTTCTTTGATGAACATTGATGTAAAACACCTCAACAAAATTTTGGCCAATAGACATCAACATTTCATCCAAAAACTCACACACAACGATCAATCAGTATTTATTTCCGTGATGAAAAGTTGAATCAATATATGCAAATCAATTAATGTAACTCATCACATCAACAAGAGCAAGGGTGAGAACCACATTGTTATCTCAATAGATGCAGTGAAAGCATTCGACAAGATCCAACACCCCTTTATAATGAAGGCTCTGGGAAAACTATGAATCCAGGGAACATTCCTCAATACAATAAAGGCTTTATATGACAAACCTACAGCCAGCATTATACTTAATGGTGAAAAACTAAAGCCATTTTCTCTTAGGAAGGAGACAAGGATGTCCACTCTGCCTGCTTCTCTTCAATCTAGTATTAGAATGACTATCTACATCAATAAGAAAAGATACACATAAAAAAGGGATCCAAATAGGGAAAGATGAAGTAAAATTCTCCCTCTTTGAGATGACATGATCTTGTATTTAAAAAATCCCATGGACCCATTCAGAAATTACTCATGATGATTCAAAACTTTGGCAAATTAGCAGGGTATAAAATTAACTCTCAGAAATCAATGACTTTTTTGTATGCCAACAATGAGAAAAGCGTGGCTGAAATTAGGAAAGCAACTCCATTCATAATACTCCACAAAAAATAAAATACCTAGGAATTAACTTAATCAAAGAAGTGAAGGATCTTTATGATGAAAACTTTAAAAGGAAATCAAATCAGAACTTAGAAAGTGGTAAAAAAAAAAAAAAAAAAAAACTCCCATGCTCCTGGATTAGAAAGATCAACATCATGAAAATGGTAATACTTCCCAAGGCTATCTACAAATTCAATGTGATCCCTATCAATATTCCAAACTCATTCTTCAAGGAAATAGAAGAAGCAATCCAAAAATTCATATGGAACAATAAAAGATCCCGAATAGCAAAAACAATCCTCAACAGAAACAACAGTGCTGAAGGAATATCAATACCAAATTTCAAACTGTACTACAAAACCATAGTAATCAAAACAGCTTGGTACTTGCACAAAAACAGATCTCAGGATCAATGGAATAGAATTGAACACCCAGAAAATGAACACACAGATCTATAGTCACCTAATCTTGAAGAAAGGAGCTAAAAAATAGAATGGAAGAAAGCCTCTTTTGTAAATTGTGTTTGCAAAGTTGGTTAATCACTTGTAGAAAACTAAAGCTACATCCTTATATATCACCCTGCACCAGAATCAATTCCAAATGAATCAAAGACCTCGGAGTCAAAGCAGACACTCTAAAAACATTACAGTACAAAATAGGAGATACTCTAGATATCCTTGGAACATGACTAAATTTTCTTAATAGATACCCATAAACACAACAAATCAAAGAAAGGTTGGACAAATGGGATTGCATGAAATTGCATAGCTTCTGGAAGGCAAAGGACAAAGCTCTCAAGATCAATAGAAAGCCCAGGGATTAGGAGAAGATCTTCACTAGCCATAAAAGGGACAATGGTCTCATATCTATAATATACCTGGAACTCAAAAAATTAAATCCCCCAACTACAAATCCTCAAAGAAACCACTGCCCAATAAATAAGTGGGCTAAAGACTTACAGAGAATCTTCTCCGAAGAGGAAAGTATGATCGCCAATAGACACATGAAGAAATGCTCACCCCCATAGCCATAAAAGAAATGCAAATCTAAACAACACTGATATACAACATCACTCTAGTTAGAATGGCTATAATCAAGAACTCTAATAATAACAGATCCTGAACGGGATGTTGGTGAGATTGTAAACTTGTTCAACCACTTTGGAAAGTAGTATGGAGGTTCCTCAAAAGACTCTACATAGAGCTCCTTGATGACCCAGCAATCCCACTTTTGACATTTACCCAAGTGATCACAAACAAGAACCATACTAAAACTACCAGCAAAACTATGTTCATTGCAACATTATTTACCATAGCTAAGATATGGAACAAACCCAGATGCCCCTCAGTAGATGAATGGATCAAGAAAATATGGTATATATACACAATGAAATTCTATGCCTCCATCAGAAAGAATGACATTTCCCCATTTGTTAGGAAATGGAAAGACTTGGAAAAAATTAAGTGAAGTAAACCAGACCCAAAGAAATATAGGTCCTATAGTTTCCCTTATTTGTGATAACTAGTATATGTCTGAGTCAAGCAGAAAAGGTCAGATAAGTTGGTGTTAGGGAAATGAACCCTAAGATATATATTCAAATGTTTTTTTTCTTTCATGAGATTGTTTTTTAACACATTTATAAGATGATTTCTCTGTTGCTTTTTATGTCCCTCCTCACTGTATTACCCCTGCTTTCACAGTATTTGATGTCTGTATAATTTGTGGAGGGGAAGGGAAAAAACAAATCGTTTAAATAGGGATACAGGTGGACCCATTTCAACAATGAGATGTAAAAGTCGTTATGTCGAAAATGAACTTTACAAATTTGGTGGGGGGAGGATGATGGGGGTGCGGGAGGAGGATGGGAAGGGATGGGAAGGGGAAACAAAGGAGGAGGCTACAATGTTTGATAAGAAATGCACTCATTATTTGCTCATGTAATTGTAACCCCTCTGTATAGTACTTTTCACAATTAAAAAGATAAATCAGTCATACTGATTCTGTATTTATTGTAAATGTTGATTTTTTCATTAATTATTTCCTTTAGTTTGCTATTTTTAAAACATTGTGTTAAATGATGTATAACTTGGTAACTAATTTTGGATGCCTCCTTAAATTTTGTTGTGAGTGTAATGTCTCACTTCCGTTCCTAACCCGTGAAATGATGTTGATTACAAAACAATTCTAATAGCCACTGTTTATAATACACAAAATTTCATAAGCATGACACCAAAAGCATTGGTTAACATTTGGATATCAGGGTCTCATGACTGATGAGGCCTATCTGCATGAGTATCATTGTACCTAGATACCTCAGCCTAAATTCAGCCACTGTTTAAAAATGTTTATATCTTTGTCACCCATCAGAGATTAAGTCTGAATATAAAGCCTAAGGAAAATGATAAAGTAAGAATTTAGCTTTTCTGGATATAAAATAACAATATGCATCATAGAGCAACTCACTGGTTTAATGTCAACCTATTTCTCCAAAACATTCTAAGTATTTCCTTAAAATGTGTATTATTCTCTTGAAAGGAATGGGGAATGTGAGAAGAGGACTAACCAAGCATTGCCTTCAAATATACGTAATTTGGATGTACCTCTACAATTCGCTTTAATCATTACTGATAAAATATGTTTAAGTAATTGATTTTCTGGTCAGATATAATATATCCTAGTTTCATATACTAAACTACATTCAGAAAATGGTATATACCGATTAACTAAAGAAAGTCCTGGAAGAAAAAATGGCATCTCTATACTATGTGATGCCCAATTCTTAGGTATTTCATCCTGCCTCCATTTAATGAATTTGATTGTTTAAATCCTTCATAATTTAGTAATTAAAATCGATCAGTGTCCTATAATATAATTGTGTATGATTTTATCCTAGAATGATTCAAGGAGTGCCCATTCAATCAGGACAAACATCACATTCCATTGGTATTCATATGGATAGGAATGAGTTTCTTAGGCTCTCCTGCCATTTGAAGGTGGCAGGATCAGGATTCGAAATGTGAGCTCCAGCTCCCACTACTTAAACCTGAGAATAGGGAACTCACCTGTTTGTCCAAGAACATCAGCAAGAGCAGTGATAAGGCAGGCACAAGTGTCTCTCAGCATTCCTCCTTGATACTTATAAGGCTGTGATAGGAGGATCATGGTCAATGTCACCCTAGGCGGAAATGTCCTTGAGCCCATTTTCCTACTTCAGTGCCAACAAAACAGAAGTTGGGGCGTATGGCTCCAGTTGTAGGAGGCTAGCCTTAAGCAAAAGCAGCTCATCGACTGTGCCCAGATCCTTAGTTCAAGATCTGGAACTGGCAACAAACAGATATACAGAACAATCTGTGCAGCCATCCAGGTAAAGCAGGTGACCCTCAGCAGCCTTTATTTACATTTTATGCTGAGGCCAATGCAGGAACAAGCACAAACCAGGCAGGGAAAGAGAAGATGAGGTTTCTTAGAAGTAATCAATATTCAGAAAATTAAACTTTGGAACATAAAATGGTAGCATAAAAACTACCATTAAAAAAAGATGAAGGGGATGGGAATGTGGATTACTGAGAGTCATTTCCTTCCATGCAAGAAGACCTGGGTTCGATTCCTCAGTAGCACATACACAGAAAAAGCCAGAATTAGTTCTGTGGCTCAAGTAGTAGAGAGCTACAGACAGTGCCAAGGCCTTGTGTTCAACCCAAGAACTGGCAAAGAGATAGCTAGGTATATAGGTACATAGGTAGGAAGGTAGATACATAGATACATAGATACATAGATAGATACATAGAAAGATGAGAGATGAATCTGGTTTTGGATGTCAGGAGGAAAGAAGGGCTTTCATAACTGTTTTCTACCTTCAAATACAATGTTACCCTGGAGTTCTTCCTGCTAACAAGGCTAGGGCTCAGATCCTGAGAACTTCATTTGAACCCAGGATGGGTCAATAATATTTCTTTCCTGCTTCTATACCTGGAGAACTCTAAGAACATTTAGAGTGCAAGTACTTATCACCAACGGAAACACAGGAAACTCTTGAACTTCTGACATTTCAGCAGTGGAAGCCTGAGTGTCATAATCATTCCTGCCCTGGCTGGCTTCACCCTGTGATCCTGAGACCTCAGCTAGGATGACAGGTGTGAGGTACTGGTGCTCCGCTAGGTTCAGAACTATAATGACATTGACAATACAAGTCAAGGCTCATCATAAAGGGTTTGGGGAGCATATTAAGCCTTTCAACAATGGACCTTTCAGAACCCTGTAGGACACAATGTTGTAATTCTAGAGTCTGAGAGACTGGGCATATGGATGTGCTACACTTGAACTTGGAGCTCTGACTCCAGTTCAGGTGTACATCAGCGTTCATTTCCAGAGAATGTTCTCCTAATCAGCAAATAGGAAAAGTAATTTGATTGACCCTCACTTTTTTCCAGTTCTCTGTCTAGAACTCAAACCTGGGCACTGTCCCTGAGCCCTTCAGTTCAAGGTGAACACTCTACCACTTGAGTCATAGTGCCACATGTGGTCTTTTTGTGGTTCATTGAAGATAAGAGTCTAACAGGCTTTCCTTGCCTAGGCTGTATTTGAACTGTGGTCTTCAGATCTCAGTCTCCTGAGAAGCTAGGTATACAGTTGTGAGCCACTGGCATCTGGCCTATTGTTTCTACTCTCCTGGGGCTTGATCTTAGGGTATGGGTACTGTCTCTGAGCTTCTTTTTCTCAAGGCTAGCGCTCTACCACTTGAACCACTCCACAGCTTCTAGGTTTTTCTGAGTATGTGGCACTGAGGATTCAAACCCTGGCATTCATGCATGCTGAGCAAGCTCTATACCACTAAGCCACATTCCCAGCCCCACCCTTAAAATTTTATCCCACAACTTGCCTATCCTCAAGAAAAGGCTTCTGAGTGTAAATCATCTAAAGAAATCCCTTAGGAAGTTGTCAAAAGATAACTAAGACAAAGCTCACACTTGGGAGAGACTCTAAAGGTGATGACTGTGACTAATGCCTCCATTTAATTATGTATCATGTTTCAACACTTAATAAAATACTAATGAAAAACAAGTCAATGACCTAGTTTACTTTGTATAATTTTCTAATAGATGTGAAAAACATAATAAATATTATGTGTATAATAATATTAAATACAATAAACTATAAAATGTATAAAATAAAATAAATACAAAATCAATTAAAATCATAATATGTAATAAACATACACATGTAAATATATAATATATAACACATATATAGAAATATTTTTTTATTGCAGGTCCTTCATTCAGAACTCTAACCTGAATTTCTTTTCCTCCAGGACAGTGAGTTTTTCGTTCACCCATGGTGCAAAAGAGTTACCTGGAATGTGAGATCAAATCCCAGCAATGATGGAAATACTGCCCCCAGTTCCAAGACAGTGACTAAATTTTTAAAAATCAAGCAGTTATGCTTATTCAGTTCCATACTGAACATTAAGAAAAAGCAGTGTAGAATTTTGTATATCTATTCAGACATTTTTCCCTTACCCCCAAAAGGCTTCTCTGAGCATGACTTTTTTCATTTTTTTATTGTAAAAATATTATACAGATGGGTTACAGTTAAATGAGCAAGGCACATTTCCTATTGAACATTGTTGCCTCTTCCTTTGTTTTCCCCAAAACATCCCTTCCCTCCCATCTCCACATCTACTCCCCCTGCCGATCTCAGTGACTTATTTTTTTTTATTTTTGGCTTTGCACAGGGTTTGATCTCAAGTAGTGGCAACTCTGAACTTTTCTTCACATTGCAACACATTTACCAAGACCCTGAGTTCAAATTCCAGGCTAGGAAAGAAAACTGGCACAAATTCCAAACCAGGGAGCTTTATTTTTTTATTTAGTTAAATGATTAATTAATTTTTTAATTTAATCTTTATTTTGCCAACACAGGGGTTGAACTCAGGTTGTGCAACTCTGCCTCAGCTTTGATCGCCCTAGGCTGGAGTACAGTCTCTGGACCCATAGCCGATCTTGGGATCCTAGGCCCAGAGGGCTTGCACGAAGAAAAATAAAGTAGGATACCACAAAAAGTGGTGAGCTGCAGAGGGCTGGGGTTTACATTTTTTATCTTTACACGGTGACCATCCTGGTTCTGAATGACACAGCTGCAATTGGACCTGACCAGTCATTGCTGAAGGCTGGTGGGCTATCAGGGAAACCATAGGCCTACCTGTCAACCATAGGCCCTGGGTTCAAATCCCGATCCCGACACCTACCAATGGCAGGAGATCACAAGAGACTAATTCTTGTGCATAGGAATACCTATTGAAAGAGTACTTCATGCTTCAGTGTAGTCTAAAATTGGATGCAATAATCCTATCATACGGATTGATCTTAATTAATAGTTTATTGAACATGAAAAGAATAATATTCCTTCAGTGGCAGTATAATAAATGCCTAAAAGTTGTTAGGAATATAGTAGGTTTCATTCAATCATAGACAAACAGATCTGGTGCTACTTTCCAATATGTATTTATTTGTATACCACCATCTGCCTATCCATGTATCACTGTTTTGGCCAAAACTGGGGCTGGATCTCAGCACTTGGGAACCACCTGACAGCTTCATTGGCTAGAGGCTGCTGTGCTCACACACATCCATTCATGAATTGGGACTGCTAGGCCCTGACTTCAGATCCAAGCACTGCCAAAAATATAATCTTGCAGTAAGAAGCCGAGTATGACACATGTTTTCCTTTTCTGGGAGAGTCCTGAGTGTCAGGCATGATGGATATCATATGTACAAATCTGGATGCTGTGATAGGATGTAAACAATGTAATAAATGGTAGCGGTGTCATCAGAGTCAATAAAATAATTGCTAAATAAATGAATAAAACCAGAAATAAAATGAATAACTACACCAAACACAATACGTACTGAATATCTGTATGGAAGTATAAATCCTGTGTTTAAAATGGATATGAAGAGTATGTTTTCCCAGCCTGAAGCTTGAATTCAGACCTAGGGAACAGGCCTGACTTTCTTGTCTTCAAGCATGGTCAGATTCCCTTCTCTCACAGTGCTGCATATTTACCTAGACCTTGAGTTCAAATACCAGGCCTGGCAGAAAAAATGGCACGAATTGCAAACCAGGGGGCTAATTTTTTAATGGCGGGTTATTGTGGAAGCATTGTCCTGCATGACAATATAGGTTGTGAGCCTTGGAGAAGCAAAAGTTGAGGAGGTGACACCTCCAGAAATTGAGAATCGCAGAGGATGGAGACATTCCCCAGACCTAGAGGGATGTGGCTCTGCGAGCACTCAGAGGCTGAAATACACAGGGGGAAACTCCTGCTGCAGGAGTGGTGACCCCTTTGCAGGGATCACCACACAGCAGCTCAGTGGCAGACAGAGCTGGAACCACAGGCCTCCTGCCCCATGAGCTGACACCAGAGCAGGCATGGGGATGGGAAATGGGACAGGGGGCATCCGAGAACAAAATCTGCTTCATCCATGACCTGCATGATGACGTGGACTTCCATAGTCCAGCAGATGAGCACCACCATCGATGCAGCCAGCTGTTGGCACACATCTGCACTGTCTTGGAGTCCCTCATGGCGTGTAAAGAGCAGATGTTCATCCTGGATGAACTGTGTCTGGAGAAAGCCAAGCGTGTGTGCTGGCTCTCCCAGGAGAAGATGGAGAAAAGAGAGCTGGGGGAGCTGCTGTCTCTTCTTGCAGGGGAAGGGGCAGATAGAAGGCTCCAGATGCCGGCACAGGATGAGCCCCCATAACTGCAGCTGCTTCAGATGCCTCAGGCTCTGGGGTGGGCAAAATGAGGGAGGAGCAGAAAGGTTTTGAAGAATTGCAACTTCAAGACAGCTTGGAAACTGCCAGAGGAGTGGTCTGGGTTCCCGACCCTATAGATGACTCCCCTTTGGAGCACATCCTGCAGCAGATGGCCCACATCCAGAGCCACCTACTGCTGGTAGGCTTGGTCAAGGAGCGTTCCCTTTCTTTCTTCTATAGACTGATGTGGATGATGACTCTCTATGTGACATATTGATTCTCAAAAGCCACGTCAGCCACCAGAAATAAGTGGCCAGGTAGCCTTCTCTCAGGCCTCCATCTGCCGTGTGATGGGAAGGGTAAACTGAAGGTCAGTTAGGGCAGAAGCTGCCGGGAAGCGGCCCGAATTCAAGGGACATCTAATAGCCCATTGGTGGCCAGGGAAGAGACCTATGTTATGCTTATCTCAAACAATAAATTGTTTTCAAAGGAAAGAAAAACCTCCAACAAAGATTTGTTCTTCAAGGCCTCTGGCTTGAACTCAGGGCCTGGCCCCTGTCCCTGAGCTCTTTTTGGTTAAGGCTGGCATTCTACCAGTTGAGTGTTTTCTGATAGTTCATCGAAGATAAGAGTCTCACACACTTTCCTACCCAAGCTGGCTTGGCACCATGATCCTCCAGATCGCAGCTTCCTGAGTGTCTAGGATGACAGGTATGAGCCCCCAGTGCCCAGCTTGTGATGACTTTTGAAGGCATTTTGTCAAGTCTGTAAAAGGAGTCGCAAAGGGCCTGGATAGACCATGACCCAATCAAGGAGCTGGGATGGGAGAAGGCTCACCTTCTAGCCATTCTGTTCTCCAAAATTAAAGATGCCAGTTGGTGTTGTATGCATCAAATACCTAGGCCAACAGCTATCAGGCTTAGTGGGGAATAGGTAGAGAATACCCAAAGATTGCAGTGTAGAAATCTCTGATTTTGCATGCATGAGGTGTGTGTGTGTGTGTATGTGTGTGTGTGTGTGTGTGTGTGTGTGTGTGAACTCAGGGCCTAGGCTCTATCCCTGAGTTTTCTTGGTCAAGCCTAGTACTCTGCCACTTGAGCCACAGTCCCACTTGTTTTATGATGGTTAATTGTAGGTAGGAGTCTCATGCACTTTCTTGTCCAAGCTGGCTTGGATCAAGAGTAAACACAACTCACAGGTACAATCGCCATGGTGGGCAACTCCTGCCCCCTGCTGGCCAGATGTGGAACATGAGAGGCCGTGCCATTTTCCTCTAGATTTCAATTGGGGGAAGTGACCAGGGCCAAGCTGACTTTTGCTCACCATGGGTGCTGATGCCAGAGCAGGTCTGTTCCACCCTAGGCCAAGAGAGTGCCAGGAGTCCCGGATCCCAGGGGCAAAAGGAAGGGAGAGGTCAGCTCCAGGCTGAGCTAAGAGTCTTTGCCCACAGACACCCCAACTTGGCCTTCCTGATCACCATAAGATCTGACAAAGAACAACCCCCAAAAAACAAAATTGGAGCTATGGGTCAAAGTGCCAGAGCTCTAGCATTGAACCAAAGAGATCAGGGACAGAGCCCCCAAGCTTTGAGTTCAAGACCCCCAGCTGACCCTGCCCCATAAAACACAGGTTGGCTAAAGTAAACTTGTAGGATTTGTGAAGTGTTTCTGAAGAATGGTGATACTAAAGAAAGCACCCTAATTCTAATGACAGCTGAAATTGTGACATACAGCTATGTGCTGAGTCCTTCACAGGGTGCTGTTTGCTGGGGCCTTCCCACATGGAGTTTTGTGCTGAGTCCTCAAAAAGGTGCTGTTTTCTGAGTCATCCCAAAGGGTGCTATGTGCTTAGTCCCTGAGAAGAGTGGGCCATGCTGGGTTTTTTAAAGGGTGCTGTGTGATGAGTCCCTTACACAACGTACTATATGCTGAGTCCTTCAAAAGTTGCGGTGTGCTAATTCACCCCAAAGGGTCCTGCTATGTGCTGAGCCTTTGAGAAGTGAGGGAGGAGGTGAATTTTTCAAGTGCTTTGTGCCAAGACCTTAAAATAGGGTGCTCTGTACTGTCCTGCAAATGGTGCGATGGGCTGAATCCTTTGACAGTGTGGTATGTACTGAGTCCTTCCACACTGTGGTATGTGCTGAGTCTTTCAAAATTGTGCTATCTGCTTAGTTTTTGAAGGGTGCTATGCACTGAGTGCTTTACACAGAGTGCAATGTACTCAGTCTTTCAAAGGGGGCTGTGTGTGTCTTAACACAGGATGCTATGTACTGAGTCCCTGGGAAACAGTGCTGTGCGCTTGAGTTTTTCAAAGCATGCCATGTGCTGAGTCCTTTACACTGTGGGCTATGGACTCCCTCTTTCAAAGGATGCTGTGTGCTGAGTGCTCTACACAGTGTACTATATACTGAGTCATTCAAAGGGAGCTGTGTACTGAGTCCTTTACACAGGGTGCTTTGGGCTGTTTTTTGAAGTGTGTTGTGTGCTGAGTCATCTCAAAGGGTGCTACGTTCTGAGTCCTTGAGAGGAAGTTATCCCCAACAAGCACACACACACAAACACACACGTACACACACACACACACACACACACACACACACACACACGCACACAAGGGTCACTGTACACTTGCTTGGTGTGTAGAGTGGAGGGGGAAGGAGGAGAGTCTCCTCCCGTGGTGGGGCTGAGGGGTGATTCGATCACCCGGGCAGGTACTGGGGTTAGGGGGGAGTGATGAGCTGAGGTGAGGCTACAATTGCGTGGCCTGGAAGCCTTAGGGCCCAGTCAGGGCTGGGCTTGCAGCAGGGGTGGGGGCGGGGGCATAGGGGAAGGGAGCATGGCAAGGGGAGGAGGGGTAGGACCCAGGGCACACTGTGTTCGCAGCAGGGGGCGGGTGCACTCCGTGGGGACAAGGCAGCCCAGGAGAGGAGTGAGGGCAGAGAGAGAGAGAGAGCAGATCGAAGAGTGAGCACACACACAAAGGCAAGCAGCTTTATAGGCTGGCAACCTCCCAAATCTTAGCACATGTCCTTTCGAGGAGCACAGAGCATGTGGAGCAGGACATTGCCACAGGCAGCTACTCGGAGGTGTGGTGGCCATGGCAGGCCTGAGTCTGAGGTTCCTGCACAGGGAGTATGGCAGTGGAGGTGGCTGAGGTGGGGGCAGTGTTGGCTGATGAGGAGGAGCAGAGGCCATGTGCAGCCCCTACATGCCCCGCAGACGTGAGCCTGCCCACTTCCTGCAGCATCGCGTTTCAAACATGGTGTTTTTGGCTCAGACCCATGGTGCCTCTTGAAGTCGCCCAGCAGAGATAGCACGCCCCTGGTTTGCTTGCAGCCCCTAGCAGGTCTCGGATCCTAGTCCTCATACTCTGGGCCTGCATGCCTCTGGAGCCTCTGCCTACAGCTTCTCCCAGTAGCACACATGAGTGGCTGCCCCATGGGCCTGCACCCTGGGAACCCTCCTGCCAAAAGACCCTCTCCTGCTGACATGGACCCGCCCTTCCTGCCTCCCCTCTCCTGTCCTGCTATTGTGTGCCCCATGCCCCACAGCCTGTCATGTCCCTGCCACAAATGTACCCCAGGGTTGGAGAGTGGGAGTGGGTGTTGACCCCGGGATCCCACCCCCACACTAGTAAACGGTGTACCAGGAAATGGAGTGATGCAGGAATGGGTGAGGAGGGGTCGCCACAGAGCTCGTGGCCTGGAACAGTGGGAGCCACACAGCTGTGCATCTGCACCCTTCCGCTCCCTGTTGGGAACCTGGTGGCTTTAGTCAGAGGTGGGAAGCAGCACCTCCACACCTGCCTTCTTGGGTCTTTTGCTTTTTGCTGGGGGTGGTGGGTGTTGGATGCAAAAGATAGGCCCTCCTTGCTGTGTGAGCCCTTATGTTCTGTGCTCGGTCACCCTTTCACCTGAGGAGGGTCCCAGAAAAGCCCAATAGCTATGTGAGGGCACTTGGAATCAGATAGAAGGTGAATATCTGGGAAGAACACACCCCCTCTGACACGCATATACCTGACCTGTCCCCCCACATCAGCTGTCAACAGTTCTCACAGGGTGATCACATTTCCTAGCTCTCCCAGTATCTGCTGGCTCACATTCCATCTGCTCTCCTAGTCCTTCAGAAGAAACCCCGAAGTCACCCAGAAGCATCTAGACTGGAAATAGGGAGTCTGTCCATGTATGTAGCCTTTAGGACCCCATGCATTTTGCAACACTGCCCCCACCCCAGGTCAGACACCCCTCTGGGACACTGTGACACCCCTGCTTGTTTTTAATCCTGGCTCTGAGGATCCACCTATCTCAGGACACCTTCATAGAGAATCCTGGCCTGGGATTTTGGTGAATGGTGAGTAAATGCTGGTAGTTCCCAAGGGAAAGTGTCTGGCC
This sequence comes from Dipodomys spectabilis, assembly GCF_019054845.1. Taxonomy (NCBI): domain Eukaryota; kingdom Metazoa; phylum Chordata; class Mammalia; order Rodentia; family Heteromyidae; genus Dipodomys; species Dipodomys spectabilis. The sequence continues at coordinate 6,979,012 of NW_024870905.1, forward strand.
CTTGAGAAAGGGAGAGGCAGAGTGGTTCTGCGTTATTAGAGCGGTGCTCCTTTGGGTGGGAGCCACTAGTTTGACAAGGGAATCCCTGTGCTCCAGCTTGTACCTTGTCCCAGAGGAGGAACCAACAAACTCAGGAGAGACACTGCTGGGTCTATTTGTGTGTGCATCTGTGTGTGTGTGTGTGTGTGTGTGTGTATGCATGAGAGAGAGAGAGAGGGATGGAGGAAGAGAGAGAGACAGAGAGAGAGAGGGATAGAGAGAGGAAGAGAGACAGAGAGGGAGAGAGAGAAGGAGAGAGAGATCATCGTTCTCCTTACACTTGCCTGTCTGTGCTCAGGTGAGTGATCAGTTGGCAAATTGCAGGTGCTGCATGGAGGAGTCTTCTGTCACAGGTCTGGATTTATGTGTGTGTGTGTGTTCGGAGAACAGGGAGAACAATGAAAACATATTTAAGTCATTGTGTCTAAAAAGAGCAAAAGCATTTTATATGTATGCGTGTGTTTGTGTGTGTGTGTATGTATGCTTCTTTTTTCATCAATGCCAAGTATGAGTCCAGCCATAATTTTTGTTTTCTCCTTGAACATTTCTTGGCTCCTTTTTGGAGAAATTTTCAGTAGATGTTCCTTTCCACCTACCTCTTCCCTATTTCCTCTAGCCCACAGTAGCTGCTGGGCCTGTGTGGGTCTCCCCTAGGAGGCCTGTGTGAATTGCAGACCAGAGTGGACACCTGTCCTTCTGTCTTCAGCCAGAAGGATGATGAGGCAAGTGTGAATGCAGCCGTATTCTTCTAGCCAGACAGTCTGCTCTCATGTGTATACTTGGAGCTAATTCAAGGGTTGGGAATGTGCCTGCCAAATATAATTAAGGAATTAAATGCGGGGGGGGGGGTGAGGGAGAAGGGCAGGGGCTGTGAGGCTAGGAGGGTTTGGAGAGTGGTGAACAGTGTGACATGGCACATGGTTCACCACGACCAAGGATGAGAAGGCAAACTTACCCAGAGCATTGACTGTGTCCATGGCAATCTGGGCAGGGTGCTCTGGACCCCCACTGGTGACATGGATTCCCTCGTGCGGCATTGTACCAGTGGTCAATCATCTCTGGGGTCCAGAAAACTCCAATCTGTGTCCCGCCTGGGCAGTTTCCAGCTGGACAGTGGTAGGCACGTGCATTCCCGCTGCGGATCCCGCACGTTATCAGGCCATGGCAGTTAGCAAGGGCTCTCTGAATGCCACTTTCTTTTTTTTTTATTTTAATTTTTATTTTTTGTGAACACACTGTACAGAGGGGTTACAGTTACATAAGCAAGATAATGAGTACATTTCTTACCAAGCATTGCAGCCTCCTCCTTTGTTTACCCTTCATATCCCTTCCCAGACTCCACCCGCCCCCCCCCCCCGACACAACCTCCCCACCCCTCCCGCACCAAAGTTGTAAAGTTCGTTTTCGACATGACAACTTCTACTTCTCAAAGTTGAAACGTTAAACGACTTGTTTTTTCCCATCTCCTCCACAAATTACAGATATCAAATATAGTGAAAGCAGGGGTTATACTGTGGAGGAGGGACACACAAAGCAACAAAGAAATAATCTTATAAATGAGTTAGAAACACATGCATGAAAGCAAAAAAAACATTGAAATACATATCTAAAGGTTCATTTTCCTAACATCACATTATCTGACCTTTTCTGCTTGACTCATACATGAGTAGATATTGCAAATAAGGGAAACCATTGGACCTATGTTTCTTTGGGCTTGGTTTACTTCACTTAATATAATTTTTTCCAAGCCTTTCCATTTCCTAACAAATGGGGAAATGTCATTCTTTTTGATGGAGACATAGAATTCCATTGTGTATATATACCACATTTTCTTGATTCATTCATCTACTGAGGGGCATCTGGGTTGGTTCCATATCTTAGTTATGGTAAATAATGCTCCAATAAACATAGTTGTGTTGGTAGCTTTAGTGTGGACTTGTTTGTAAACATGAGGGTAAATGCCCAAAAGTGGTATTGCTGGGTCATAGGGGAGCTCTATGTGAAGTCTTTTGAGGAACCTCCATACTGTTTCCAAAGTGGTTGAACAAGTTTACACTCCCACCAACAATGAAGTAAGGTTCCCTTCTGTCCACATCCCCTCCAGCATCTGTTGTTGTTAGAGTTCTTGATTATAACCATTCTAACTGGGGTGAGGTGATATCTCAATGTTGTTTTGATTTGCATTTCTTTTATGGCTAGGGTTGTTGAGCATTTCTTCATGTGTCTATTGGCCATCCTTCTTTCTGCTTCAGAGAAGTTTCTCTTTAAGTCTTTAGCACACTTATTTATTGGGCAGTTGTCTCTTTGAGGATTGGTTGTTGGAGGATTTAATTTTTTGAGTTCCAAGTATATTTTAGAAATGAGACCCTTGTCCATTGTAAGGCTATTGAAGATCTTCTCTCAATCTGTGGGCTTTCTATTGATCTTGCAAGATATGTCCTTTGCCATGCAGAAGCTCTGCAACTTCATGCAATCCCATTTGTCAAACCTTTCTTTGATTTGTTGTGTTTCCGGGTCTCTATTAAGAAAATTTCGGCTTGAGCCAAGGAGACATAGGGTTTCTCCTATTCCATCCTGTAATGTTTTCAGAGTGTCTGCTTTGACTCAGAGGTCTTTGATCCATTTGGAGTTGATACTGGTGCAGGGTGATATATAAGGATCTAGCTTTAGTTTTCTACAAGTAGTTAACCAATTTTGCCAGCACCATTTACTGAAGAGGCTGTCTTTCTTCCATTCTATTATTTTAGCTCCCTTATCGAAGATTAGATGGCTATAGGTCTGTAGGTTCATTTCTGGGTTTTCAATTCTATTCCATTTGTCCTGAGGTCTGCTCTTATGCCAGTACCAAGCTGTTTTGATTACTATGGCTTTATAATAGAGTTTGAAATTTGGTATTGATATTCCTCCAGCAGTGTTCTTTGCCTTGAGGAGCGTTTTAGCTATTCTGGGTCTTTTATTATTCCATATGAATTTTTGGATTGCCTCTTCTATTTCCTTGAAGAATGAGGTTGGAATTTTGATAGGTATCGCATTAAATTTGTAGATAGCTTTGGGAAGTACTGCCATTTTCACGATGTTGATCTTTCCAATCCAGGAGCATGGGAGGTTTTGCCATTTTCTAAGTTCTGTTTTGAATTCCTTTTTCAAGATTGTAAAGTTTTAACCATAGAGGTCCTTCACTTCTTTCGTTAAGTTAATTCCTAGGTATTTTATTTTTTGAGGGGCAATTACAAATGGAGTTACTTTCCTAATTTCAGCCACACTTTTCTCATTGTTGACATACAGAAAAGCCATTGAGTTTGGGGGATTAATTTTATACCCTGCTACGTTTCCAAAGTTTTGAATCAGCTTGAGTAATTCGGGATTGGAGTCTATGGGTTTCTTTAAATACAAGATCATATCATCTGCAAAAAAGTGAGAGTTTTTTTTCTTCTTTCCCTCTTTGGATCTCTTTTATGTTTGCATCTTTTCTTACTGCTGTAGCTAGGCATTCTAATACGAGATTGAAGAGAAGTGGAGAGAGTGGTCGTCCTTATATTGTTCGTGAGTTAAAAGGAAATGGCTTTAGTTTTTCACCATTAAGTATAATGCTGGCTGTAGGTTTGTCATATACAGCCTTTATTGTATTGAGGAATGTTCCATAGATTCCTAATTTTTCCAAAACCTTCATCATAAAGGGATGTTGGATCTTGTCGAATGCATTTTCTGCATCTATTGAAATAACCATGTAGTTCTTATCCTTGCTACTGTTGATGTGATGAATAATATTAATTGATTTGCATATATTGAACCAGCTGTGCATCCCTGAAATGAATCCTGTTTGATCGTGGTGTATGATTTTTTGGATGAATTGTTGGAGTCGATTGGCCAAAATTTTGTTGAGAATTTTGCATCAATGTTAATCAAAGAAATGGGTCTATCGTTCTCTTTCTTTGATGAGTCCCTGCCTGGTTTTGGGATGAGGGTTATGATGGCTTCATAGAATGTGTTCGGTAGTGAACTTTCCCTTTCAATTTCATTGAAGAGTTGGAGGAGTATTGGTGTGTGCTCTGCTTTGAAGGCCTTGTAGAATTCCACTGTAAAACCATCTGGTCCTGGACTTTTCTTAGCTGGGAGGTCTCTTATTGCTGTTTCTATTTCAATGCTTGATATGGGCCTGTTAAGATGGTTTAACTCATCTTGGTTTAGTTTTGGAATGTCAATATTTGCTAGGAAAAGGTCCATTTCTGTCAAGTTCTCAAACTTTTTAGCATAAAGTTTTTAGAAGTATTCCCTTAAAATGTTCTGAATCTTGGTTGTTTCCGTGGTGATGTTTCCATTCTCATTTCTGAGTTTATTTATTTGGTGTGTTCTCTTCTTTTTCTGATAAGATTTGCTAAGGGTCTGTCAATTTTGTTAATTTTTTCGAAGAACCAACTTTGGTTTTGTTGATTCTTTCTGTAGTTTTTGTGGATTCTAATTCATTTAATTCTGATTTAATTTTGATTATTTCTTTCCATCTACTGGATTGGAGTTTATCTTGCTGCTCTTTTCCAAGGAGTATCAGATGTGTCATTAAATTGTTGGTTTCAGATCTCTCCAATATGTTGATGTAGGAGCTCAGAGCTATAAAATTGCCTCTGAGTACTTTCTTTGCTGTGTCCCAGATGAGCTGGTAATTTGTGTGCTCATTTTTGTTGAATAGCATGAACATTTGAATTTCCTTTCTAATCTCTTCCATGACCCACTCGTGATTCAGTAGTGTGTTGTTCAGCCTCCATGTGTTACCGGACTTTCTTTGGTGGCTTTTGGTGTTGAGTTCTAATTTTATTTCCTTGTGGTCAGAGAGAATGCAAGGTATAATTTCAATATTTCTGAATTTGGACAAGTTTGCTTTGTGGCCTAAAATGTGGTCTATTTTAGAAAATGTTCCATGTGCTGCTGAGAAAAACGTGTATTATGATATTGCTGGGTGAAATATTCGGTAGATGTCTGTTAAATCTAGTTGATTTTGCAGGTGTTTAGATCTGCGGTTTCTCTGTTGAGTTTTTGCAGAGTTGATCTATCTAGTGGGGAGAGTGGTGTGTTAAAATCCCCAATAATTAATGTCTTTGGATCTATGTGGGATTTGAGGGAAAGTAGTGTTTCTTGGATAAATTTGGGTGCTCCATTGTTTGGCGAATAGATATTTAGAATTGTAATATCCTCCTGAAGGAGGGATCCCTTAATTAGTATTTAATGACCTTCTTTATATATTCTCACGAATTTTAATTTGAAGTCTATTTTATCTGATATTAGGATTGCAGCTCCAGCTTGTTTATGGGGTCCGTTTGTTTGGTAGATTTTTCTCCAGCCTTTAACATTGAAATTGTGTTTGTTTTTATGGGCAACATGTGACTCCTGAAAGCAGCAGATAGAAGGATCTTGTTTTTAATCAAACTAGACAGTCTATGTCGCTTAATTGGAGAGTAAGTCTGTTAATGTTAAGATATAGGACTGAGAGGTATTTGGGAGTTCCTGCCATGTTATCCACCTTCTTGGGCGTTGCAAAAACTGAGTTCTTCCTATGGTTCTTGGATTCTCAGTTTGGGTGCAGTTTCTTGACCTTTATTGTGGTCTTGTTGGTTTTCTATATGTAGGACATCTTTAAGAATCTTTTGTAGGGCTGGTTTGGTAGAGATGTATTGTTTCAATTTTTCTTTGATATGGAAGTTTTATATTTGGAATTCAGTTATGAAGGAGAGTTTAGATGGGTACAGTATTCTTGGTTGATAGTTGTTTGTTTTTAGGGCTGGGCATACATCATTCCAGGCTCTTCTTGCTTTGATTGTCTCTGCTGAGAAATCTGAGGTGATTCTAATTGTTTTTCCTTTATAGGTGATTAATCTTTTCTCCTTCACAGGTTTAAGGATCTTTTCCTTGGTCTGAGTTGATCCTGTGGGGATTATAATGTGACGGTGGGATGGTTTATTTGGAGTTCTAAAAGCTTCTTGTATCTGAATAGGTCCATCTTTTTGCATGTTTGGGGAGGTCTCTGCTAGGATCCTGTTAAACAAATTTCCTAGACCATTAACTTCTGTTCCAACGTGCTCCTCTACACCCATTATCCTTAGATTAGGTCTTCTGATGGTGTCTTCCAAGTGTTGGATAGATCTATCATATTTCTTGGACTTGTCTTGGATGGTTGTATGTTCTTTCTCTATAATATCCAGGCTGTCTTCAATCCCTGAGATTCGGTCTTCTGCATGGTCTAACCTGCTGTCAAGACTTTCTACTTTGTTTTTTATTTCTTTTCCTTCCAATTGGTCAGCTTTGATGGTTTCAAATTCTTTGTTGAAGCTTTGTTTTAGATCTTGTATGAACTTCTTTACTTCCTTAATTTGGTGTTCAGTGTTTATTTTCAAATCACTTAGTTTATTGGTTATGGTTTCCTTGGACTCCCATTCCTTCTGTTGGGTTCCATTCAGCATTCCCTTTGTGGTCTCCCTGACTTGCTTCAACTCTTTGTTAATGGATCCCATGAATGCCTTTAGTGATCTTTCTGTATTCTCATCCTGCTCTCTCAATTCTTGTATTCCTCTTTGCTTAGCTTCCTCCTGTTCTTGCCATTCCTGTAGTTCTCTTTGAGTGTTCTCAGCCTGTTCACACCATTCCTGCCTTTCTCTTTGAGTATTCTCAAGCTGCTCATGCAAATCCTGTAGCAGTTTTTGAGTAGCTTCCTCACACTCATGATATTCCTGTATAAACCTTTGGATTGCCTCCTCTCTCTTTCTCTCACTCTCATACAGAGTCCTTTGTAGGATTCCAATCTTTTCCTGCATTGACCTATTGTTTGCCTATTCTCTCTTCCTATCATGCTCATACAGAGTCTTTTGTAGGTTTTCAATCTTTTCCTGTATTGACCTTTTGTTTGCCTCCTCTCTCTTCCTATCTTGCTCATACAGGGTTCTTTGTATGTTTTCATTTATCATGTTTGTCAGCAGTGTTTGTAGAGCTATTTGGGAACTTTCCTCTGGATTATTCATTATCTGTTCTGTCCCCTGATTATAATGCCATTTTTCTTGTGGTTTTCCAGCCTACTCTGCCCATTTGCGATAAAAAGAACACCAGTTTTGTGCTAGAACACTAACTTAAGGCAAGCATCAATGAAAGTCTGAATTTGCACAGTCAATAGTCTGCAGATACAATCTAGTTCAACAGATACCTCTATTCAACATCAAACAGCTATATATTAATGGACTATGAACCTCAAAGAAGAATTTGATAAACCAGAAATTATTAGGGTTAGGGAGAGTTGCAGGTAAAATATAGGAATAGTGTGATATGGGAAGGTACAGGGAGAGTTAACTTAACTAAGTCCTAGTCTCAAAGCAGGAAATAGGTTGGATAGGATGAAAGTAGAGAGAGAGAATTCAAGAGGAAAGAGAAAACAATAAAAAAAGAGACCAGAAAAAATACAAAAATAAAAATTAATAATATGCAGAAACCAGAACAAACTATTCAAAGAACGTGAATGTAATGAAAGAAAGGGAGGGATATAAAGGAGATGTGAAAAATTTAAAAATAAAAATACTTAAAATATTATATAGGTATAAAGAGGTAGTACTGCTATTAAGGAATTTAAGTCTCAGAGGTTTTGAATTGAGTAATAAATTTGTGGATTAAGTGTGTACTCAATATGGGATAGGGTCTAAGAGTCAACTACGGGTTTATGTGAGGATGTGCAGAACAACAATTAAGTCCCATAAAGAAGAATGAAAGAGAGAAAAAGTTGAGAAGGATAAGGAAGAAAGCAAAAAAAAGATCAGAAGTTCAGTCAAGCTAAGCAAAAAAACAAAAAGAAAAAAAATTTTTTTTAAAAAGGGAAAAAAATGAAAAACACACACACGCATGTATCACTAAAATAAAGATTATAAGGGAAAAATGTTTCTAGAAAACAATTTTTTTCAAAAAATTTAAAAATTAAAATAAAGTTTTAGAAAAGAAAAAAATTTTTGTAAAAGGTATAAAAAAGAAGAAGAAGAAAAAATTCTTCGATTTTTTTTGGGAGGGTTGGGAAAAATCCTGTATCTCCCTTGTGTCTGTAATCAGCCTCTGGTTGCAGTCTATGGTCTGCTTGTGGTCCTGTGGCTTTGTTGATTTCTTAAGTCAGTTTGTTTGGACAGGCAGAAAAATGCTCTGCTTTACCCAGAATTTTGCGATCCTCCTCCCAAGTTAGTTCAATGGGAAGGGGGTCTGCTTTGATTATCACAAAAGAGGGAGATGGCTTTTTCCTCAAGTTTGGAGATGCTGTGATGAGGCTAGGTTCTGGGTAGAGTTGAGGCCTTTCAGTAAACAGTAGCTTTTCCCAGGGACTAGTTTGTGAGAAACTCACAGAGCCCAGCCTGGAGCCACTCTCAGGGTTTCTCTTTACTGATATAGAGGCTGCTAAAGGTAGGGGCAGCCTCTGGCTCTGATTACCCAGTGAAGAAAGCCACTCCTAGGGCTGGCACCCGAACTGGGTGACTTTTCCCTGGGTGGAGCTGAGTCTGGCAGTTCATGCCGTTAAGTTCTTGTGACCTGATAAATGACGCCTTTTATTCCAAGGCCTGAGTTGGAGCTAGCAGCTCCGCCGAGCTTTGTTGGTATCCAAGATGGAGATCTCCCATACTGGGGGGGATGGGTGGCCTTCCCTCTTCTGCTCTCTAGGAAGGATTGAGGATGTCAGGCTTCTACTCACGCCGAGTCTTGGTTCCTGGGTTGTCTCTGTTCTGTGAACTGCAGGATGAAGATGGCTGCTCCTTGGTGGTGTTGAGTGGAATCCGCTTGCCTGCCGCATCTGGCTCTTTCTTCCCAGACTCTCTCTCTTTCAGGTATGGCGGTATGGCCACCGCAGCAACGGAAGCGGCGGCCGCTGCTGGCAATAGCTCAGATCTGTCTCCTTGCCTGGATTTTCCCTCTCTGGCCTAACTCTCTGTCCTGTGCTGGTACACTTGGTGTGATTCTCTCCCTTAGGACTGTTCACTGGAACTCTAAAACTGCTTTCTTTGCGAGAGCTTGCTGAGCCTCGAGCTTCTCCTCCGCCATCTTCCAGGAACTCCTCTGAATGCCAGTTTCTGTAACCTGCTGTAGTCTGTCTAGAAAGAAAAGGGGACAGCTGACTTTGGAACCTTTTGATTGGGACAAATTAAATACCATGTTTTCCAGGGTTTTATCATGAAGCTGGCAATTTCCACTAACATCTGGGATTATGGGTCAAATTTGACAGACCATTTCAGCCACCAAACAATGACATTCAAAGCACCACAGGCAGAGTTCCCTAGCCAGATGGTCTCCTGCTATGAACATCATGCCTTGACTGCCTTTCTCTGGCAGCTGTTGATTCTATTCTTGCTCTCTCTAGGGTGACCACCACAGTCGAGGACATGGGGGTGGGGCAGAGATTGTGACCTCACCATCTCCAGCTTTCCTGCTGTGAGCAGAGATTATTCCCAGCATCTGCACTGGACTCTTGGAGATTCAGAAACCCGGGATCCTTCAAGGATCCTTTCTCTGCAACATGAATCTTGGGGGCCGGATATGGTAGACCATCCTGGCTAGCCCTAGGGGGAGAAGAGGAGGCCCCTTCAGCCAGGCCTTCAGCTCAAGGCAACCTCGTTCACACCTGTGTGGGGAATTGAGTGCCACAGAGATGGTCAGCCACTGGACAGAGATCTTTGAGAAGATAGGCATCCCAGAGGCCCCGGAATCCAGCAAGTACATCGTGGCTCACTTCCTCGGAGCCAAAACAGTTAAGTGCAGTGGCACCAGGAGGGCAGGAAGAGGGAAGACAGAGAACTGTGGGAGAGCTACATCAGGCTTCCCCCCCCCACCTGGATGCTTAGCTGTATCAGATGGGACTTTTCTGTAGTATTGTCATAGGAAGATGCTCATTTATTTATCCAAAAAACAGTTACAGTGTGAGCCAGGCTCCAGGGGGTCGATAGACAATGAAAGGTTCCAGTGCAGATTCCACAGTACATGAAGAAACCTTGGTTTGAGCTGGATGCCGATGCTTCACACCTGTCATCCTAGCTACTAAGAGGCTGAGATGGGAGGATACAGGCTTAAGGCCGGGGCAGGAAAGCCTGTAAGACTGTTATGTACAACTAACTAACAAAAAGAAAACAGTAGAAGTGTTTGTGTGGCTGAAGCTGTAGTCTGTTGGCCTTGAGTAAATAGGCTCAGTCACATAACCCAGGTTCTGAGTTCAAGGCCCAGGAGTGAGAGAAAGAAAGGAAAGAGAAAGAGGAGGGAATTACAGAGAGAGAAAAGGAAGAAAGGAAGGAAGAAGGAAGAACATGCAAACCTTGGTTTGGAGTCCCTGGATCAAGGAGCCAATCATTCACATCTCTGTGGGGACAGTTTCAGAGCATAAAGGCAGTATGTAGGACCAAGCCACAGACCCCTCAGCAACTTCATGACATCCAGAAGCCTGGTGGTCACCGACTGCAGCGGGAAGCAGCCTCGAGTAGACCCTTGGGCTCAGGGTGGGTCACCAGGTTTCAATCATCTCCGGCCCCAAGGAGTTTATTTTCTGGTCAGATAAGAAGGAAATGTGTAAGGGCTAGGGAGGTGTTGGGGTGATGGAGTGTCAAGAGGGGGGAGCAAGGAATAAAAAGGAAGATGAAGAGGGAGGATGATCCCAGTTCAGGTGTGTCAGGACCTCGCCTGTCAACCTAGACCATCACTGATAGAGCTTTTGACCCAGCCACGTTGCAATTAAATGTCCTGGTGCCCGTTGACCACCTGGCTATAATCCACCGCAGGAGCCTGTGTAGTACGACTTTGGGGACTGGGATTTCCAGGCTCAATCTGAAGGTCACATCCCCGGTGTTCATTTCTCGACCAGAGAAAGAGGTAAGCATGCCACTGGTACAGGATAGACAGGGAATGAGGGCGGGAGTCGGGTTCAGTGGTGCCAGTCTTCCTCGAGTGGGCGTTAGGACCCTGTGATTGCCATTCTCAGAGGCAGAGGTGGATGTCTTTGCTGGCTCAGCCTTTAGTCTAGATGGCAGATCTGGGACTCAGAGAGGGCCAACTAAAGGTGGGGAAACGTTGGGTAGAGGCTGGTGGGAAAACTAGAGGCACTAGGCTCTGAGCATTGTTGTTTCTTTGAGGATACTCACCACCTAGGAACATTCCTGGGATGGATGAGCCCTTTTCTCCTTTCGAAGAGAGAGGGACCCTTGGCCCAGAAATCCTTTCGTTCCCACATCTTGTGGTTGGATAACTAGAACTCACCTCACTGCTCAGTAATGAGGCAGTACAGTGAGAGATCCTGAGTCTTTGATAAGGTCAGGGGATCCTCAGTATGAGATTGTACTTGAATGTCCTAACTAGGTGCATGGTCAGTCCCATCTAAGACTGTCATGATGTAGGACATAGAATCTAAAGAATCAGAGCATGATGGGGCCTGTTCTGGGAGTCTTGAGTATTATGTGTTAACTTCGAGCTCCCATGTGCCCAACTGCTTCTCTTTCTTGGGTGGGTCTTTGCTAGAAAAAGCATGAAACTAGGAACTGGGTCCTATCCCTTGGCTTTGATGCTGAAAGCTAGCACACTACCACTTCCAGTTTTCTGTCAGTTCCTTGATGACAAGAGTCTCAGGGTCTATCCAGACCAGGCTGGCTTTGACATATGGTCCTCAGATCTCAGCTCCTGAGTACCTAGGATGACAAACATGAGCTACTGGCATCCAGTGAAAGATATTTTCCATGCTTGTCATCCTATCCCCTCAGGAGACTGAGATCTGAGGACTGTAGTTGCATGCCACCCTTGGCATCAAAGTCAATGAGAACTCATTATCTTCAATTAAACACCCCAAAAAAGTTGGAAGTGAAGCTGTGGCTCTAGTTGTTGAGTGCTTGCTTTGAGCTGAAGAGATCAGGGACAGCACCCAGACCCAGAGTTCAAGCCCCACAACAGAAAAAAGGAAGAAAGTCAGGCATCTTTGCCTGCAAAGGGTGGGGAAGGTGGGGGGCGGGGGGTCAGGCAGGCGGTTGCTGTGGTTGGGAGACTAGGTGATGGCATCACTGTGCAGACATTTCTATGAACTCCCCAATTTTCCCCCAGTTTGAAGCCACAGCTTCAGGAGGACGTGACCTGTAGCAGGCAGGGATTGGGTGAATGGGTGCAGGGGTGGGATTGTTGTGTCTGTATTCTCTCCATTGAAGGATGGATTTGGATGCTGGGTGTCAGAGTCTGAAGTGAAGGTTTGCAAGAAGTTTGTGGCTTGACAAATTGGGTTTCCTCTGGGTATATAAAGGTGGCTGAAGCCGGGCGCCGCCGGTGCTCACAACTGTCATCCTAGCTACTCATAAAGCTGTAAAGATCATGGTTCAAAGCCAGCCTGGGCAGGAAAGTCTGTGAGATTCGATGGCCAATGGACCACCAGAGAACAGGAAGTAGTGCTTTGGCTCAATTGGAGAGTGCTCATCTTCAGCTGAAGAGCTGAGGGACAGTACCCTGGCCTAGTGTTCAAACCCCATGACCAACAAGAAAATAAGAGGTGACTAAGCTTTCTGTATAGCATTGTGTATGGTAGGAAATTCTATGCTGGGTTGTGAGACATTTCAGATATGTGAGAGGCTTATTGTTTTGTCTACAGTGGGTCTGAAGTCGGGAGTGCCAGCTTCTTGGGGGTGGGATATGACCCTAATGGAGGGAGTTCATGGTTCCGTTCTCAGGGACTGCTGAAGTCTTGGGCTATACATGTCTGTGTGTGTGTGTGTGTGTGTGTGTGTGTGTGTCTGTGTCTGTGTCTGTGTGTATGTGTGTGTGTCTGTCTGTGTCTGCGTCTGTGTGTGTTTGGAGGTAGAAAAAGTGGCCTTGAACTCAGGGCTTAGGTGCTGTGCCTGAGTTTTGTGCTCAAAGCTATTGCTCTGACTCTTGAGCCACAGCTCCACCTCTGGCTATTTGGTGGTTCACTGTAGATAAGGACCTCACAGACTTTCCTGCATGAGCTGGCTTTGAATAGTGATCCTCAGATGTCAGCCTCCTAAGTAACTAGGATGACAGACAGGAGCCACTTGAGCTGGCTTTGTGTGTGTGTGTGTGTGTGTGTGTGTGTGTGTGTATAGAAGTGGGTTGTAACAAGGAGCACCTGAATCTTTGATAACTTCTAACCGCTGTCTTTGGGGGGTGAATGGGCTTTATGGCTGAGGTCTGGGGGCCTGGAAGGGTGAGACTTGAAGGGGACTCAGGGCTGCTAAATTATAAGATGAAGGGATTTGTGTGCCCTGGAACTGTTCACTCCCTTGGGCCTGGTTGGTGACAGAGGGAGATTGGGAGGACCTGGGGGTGGGGCCCACAGGGGGTGGCTCACCAGGGCAACAGGGAACGTGGCCAGCACTTAGTATGGATGTGAGCCCCGTTAGTATGGAGCATATTTGCATGGGTCAGACTGGGTCTTCTCATCATGATGTCTGATGGAAGAGGCCAACCCTATTTTAAATATTGACCTGTGATCTTCAGATCTCAGCCTCCTAAGTATCTAGGATTATAGGCACGAGCCTCTGGCAGTGGGCCTCTGATTATTTTCGGTATATTAGGGTATAAACTCAAGGCCTTAGGCTTTCCAGTCAGGTCTTCTACCACAGAAGCCAAGCCTTTCTGTCTTGGTCATTTCTGAGATAGAGACTCAATATATGCTCAGGCTGGGTTGGATTGCGGTCCTCCTGTGACAGGAATTGGTCACCATGCCTGGTCCTTCTCTAGTTGGGATGCTAGACATATAACGCCATGCTCAGTCATTGGTTAGATGGATTGTCCCAAACTCTTAATCCATGGCAGCTGATTCTTGACCACAGTTGAAGCTCTGCATTGAGCCTCAACACTCTGACCTCAGTCTCTTCACAGGACAGTTGTGAGGAAAGAAGGGATCAATACAGGGGGATCTGTGGGGTAGAACCAGGCATTGAGGGAGTGGTCATCAGATATGGTTCTTGGCAATTATGTGAACATATGACAGGAAGATACCTGGAAAGAGCTCAGATGGGGCCTATTATTTATCGTGATGCAGGTATGGGATTATGAAACAAAACATGGCTCCCTTTCATCCTTACACTATCCAATGAGGAAGGGGATCCTTCACTGTTGAGTTTTGTAGCTGGAGAAAATGAGGCACAGAGAAACTGGGTGACCTACTCATGACCCCCAGCTGACAGGAAGCTCAGCCTGACTTCTCTGCCATGCTCCCTAGGACAATGAGTGCTATTCAGTCCACTTCTTGTGGTGGAAAGTCCACTTATTGTCAGTTGTTGGGCTTGAACTCTGGGCCTGGGCGTTATCTCCAAGCTCCTCAGATAAAGGCTACAACTCTACCACTTGAGCCACAGCACCACTTCCGGTTTTCTGGTGGTTCTTTGGAGATAAGAGTCTCACAGACATTCCTGCCTGGGCTGCTATGAACCATGATCCTCATATCTCAGCCTCCTGTGTAGTTACCATTATAGGCCTGTGCTACTCTCACCCGGCTTAAGTGTATTTCTGACTCTCTCTCTCTCACTCTCTCACAGGAACTGGTTAAATGGGTGTTGGAGGAGGTGGCCCAGCGTCCCCATGTGGCTGTGAGTCATGGTGTCCCTCTCATTCTGGAGGTGGGCTGTGGTTTAGGAGCTGTCTCGCTCAGCCTGTAGAATTAGCTCCTTGAGGTAAGCCTCTCTGTGCCCGGGATAGACTGTGATGGTTATTCCTTGTCAGCCCGTCTGGTGAGACCTTCCCCACTACCCTCTGCTAAGACATTTAAAGGAAAGTGGATGAGGAAGTGTTCCATTGTCCAACTGCACAGCACGATCCCGGGCCTCTGATCTTCACCGCCACCTATCTGGCCAGACTCTGACTATAAGAAAATGAATTCACTCTATGTCTACTTCGCTTTGCTGTGGTGTGTTGTTTCGGAGAGGTGTGGGGCGGTGTGCAGCGGAAAGACCTGAGAACTAACATCTCCTGGGGAACATTTGTTCTTGTGACAGAGCCAAGTCATTGCTGTGGATAAGGAAGAAGCAGCCATCAGACTGACCCAGAACAATGCTCAAAGGTAGGTAGGCTGTTGAAGTATCAAACCCACCCATGTCTGCTTCCCACTCACAACAAGGAGGGTGCACTGAGGGTGGCCCGGCACTGGCCCTAGTGGATTATACATGGATGGTGGCGGTCAGGTGCCAGGGGCTCTCACCCATCATCCTGGCTGTTCAGAAGGCTGAGGACTGATGGTTATGACTAAGAGCCAGCCCAGGCAGGAGAGTCTGAGGGATTCTAATCTCCCATAAACCACCTCTTCCCCCACAAAAAGGCAGATGTGTTGCTGTCGCTCAAGGGTTAGAGCCTCAGCCTTGAGTAAAAGAAGCTCAGGGAATGAATCCAAGACCTAGGACTCACAAAAAAAAATAAATGAATAGTGGGCACCTGTTATCTTACAACCAAAAAGGATGGATTCAGTCTTCTCTCTGGTACTTGTAGCCAAAGGTAAGGGGCTTCCTTTGATGTTCCACTAAACCTCTCCTCTCTATTAACTCTCCCGGCTTCAGTTGTGGGATAGAATTCAGATCATCATACTTGGTGTGACCTTATGTACCCTATTCTACCCACCTTCCTTGGGGTGGAGATACTGGATGTACTCACCGCTGGGAGAATGAAGCACCAGAGTGATGTGGGTAGGTATCCCAGAAACTCATACTCAAACACATACACACACTCACCTAGCCAACTCAGACTAACCTTTTCCAAAGGCACTTTATCTCCTTGGATTAACTGACCTAGGAGAGGAACTTGATCCCCTGTAAATGATTATTTTAACTAGGGCTTGCTAGTTGACATGAGATAAACAAAATCTCAAAAGAAAGGCCCTGGTGCCTGTCACCTCTGGCTCAGGATCACACCTGACAACCTGGCTACTCGAGAGGCAGAGATCTGAGGATCAAAAATTGTAGCCAACCATAAGCTGCAAAGTCAGTGAGACTCTACTCTCCATGGAACCAACAAAAAGCCAGAAGTGGAGCTGTGGCTCAAGTGATAGAGTAGCAGCCTTGAGCACAAAATCTCAGAGAGACAGCTCCCAGACCCTCAGTTCAAGCCCACACAAAGAAATGGCCCCATTTGTTGCCCCCAGATTGCCTGGGCCTCGAGTGCCTTGTCATGGAGTTAAATACAGCACTGGTCCTTGGGTAGTATATCAGAGCCTTCAGAAAGAAATTGGATGGTGGAAGCCAGGCCTTCCCCTTTGTGTGCTCTCAACCCACATCAACTGGAAGGCAGAGCATGACAATACTGGCAGCTTGCAGAGTGGAAAAGATCCTCCTCTGCCAGGGTTTTTGGAGTGGGCTTCTTAGAGACAGCACTTGAAATGGGGCATTGCTTAACAAGGAGGATCTGACAAGAAGCACAGAGAGCAAAGATGCTGTAAATCAAGGACAACATAGCAGAGTGTGTTCATTTCCAGCCATGGCTGCTGTTGAGAAACTCGGTAAATATGTGCAAGACTGTGCTGAGACAGGTCCAAGGGGTCACAGAAGAACAGCTTTCCAAGGTTGGGATTGTGTATTAGTAGTAGTGGGCTTGCGTGGCACTCAGGAAACCCTAGTTTTGATTACTAGGTTCCACATACACAGAAAAAGCCAGAAGTCACACCTTGGCTCAGGTGGACGAGTGCTGGCCTCGAGCAAAAGTAACTCGGGAACAGCGCCTGGGCCACAAGGTCAAGCCCCAGGACTGACAATATAAAACAGCATTCCACGGGACCTGGGTGACAGGTGGATGGCTATGCCTTGTAGCTCTTAGTAGATCAATCCATGCATTGTGTCTCCTTCTTTGACAGCGGGGATCTGGACACTCCTTCTGTCCTAAGCACTCCTAGACCCACTTATCAGCAACCCTCCCAACATTTTCCACCGGGACATGGAGCAGCTGGCCCCAGAAATTCTCAGGTACTGTTTGGGTTTGGCGGGGGGATACAGGGCAGGCTGCTGAACACCTAGTGGTCTCATCTGCCCTGGAAGACCAGGCCATCCAGAGGAGGCAGATGAGATCTTAGAGAGAGGTAGTGATGTGAAGGGGGCCCTTTAATACCCATGGCCCTACCCCAATTCTGAGCCTCCATTTGCCATGCCTGAGGGAGGTAGAGGAGTGTCTAGGTGGTAGTGTTTAGAGGAGAATGAGTTGGAAATTCTAAGGAATGAGAAACCATAAGTCCCACTCTGGTGGCTCACACCTGTCATCCTGGCTACTTGGGAGGCTGAGATCCAGAGGAACTTGTTTCCCAGCCCAGGCAGGAAAGTCCCATGAGAGTCTCATCTCCAATCTCCAACCAAAAGTGGAGCCATGGCTCAAGTGGTAGAGCACTGTCCTTGAGCAAAAATCATCATTGAGGACAGTACCCAAGCCATGATTTCAAGCCCCTCACCCAAAAATAAAAACAAAAAACAAAAAAACAAAAAAGAATGCACCCCTTGCTTACAAGAGATGGTGAAGGAGTGCAGTTGCTGTGGTTGGAAGAACAGATGCTGGCCTCACTGTACAGACATTTCTAAGAACTCCCCAGGTTTGCCCCAGTGAGAAGTCACAGCAGGGTGTGCATTGGCTTACCAATAACTCCAGAGGTTGTGTCCTATCTTACCTAAGGAGTGGACCAATGAGAGCAAGGGTGGGAGGGTAGTGTCAATTTTATTCTCTCCATCCAAGGAAGAATGGTTTTGGATGCTGGTGCCAAAGTCTGAAGTGAAGGGTTGAATGTGCTTTGTGGCCTGACAAGTTGTGTTTCCGCTGGGTCTAAGAAGGTTGCTGAAGCCAGGAGCTGCCCGTAGCTCACAAATAACATCCTAGCTACTCAGGAGGCTGAGATCTGAGGATGACAGTTCAAAGCCAGCTTGGGCAGGAAAGTCTGAGAGACTTTATCTCCAGTGAACCACCAGAAAACCGGAAGTGATGCTATGGCTTCAGTGGTAGAGCGCACACCTTCAGCTGAAGAGCTGGGGGACTACACACAGGCCCAAAGTTCAAACCCCATGACCAACAACCAAAAATAAGGTAGCTGGCTTTTCTTCATAGCAGTGAGTACAGTAGGAAGTGCCATGCTGAATTATGAGCCATTCCAGATGTGTGAGAGGCTCTGAGTTTTGTCTACATTTGATATGAGGACTGTAGAGCCATCTTTCTGGGGGTTAGGATGTTCAGGTGATCAGGGACTGCTGAGGCCTTGCCTTACCCGTGTGTGTGTGTGTGTGTGTGTGTGTGTGTGCATTTCCCTCATCTCTGTCCACTTCCAGGGTGCCTGTCTACCTCTTCCTGATCTCGGATGATGCCCCTCCTCCCTGGCAGCCTTGCATTTAGCCCCCTATCAGGGTCTACAATGAGTCCTAAATTGCCAGAGACCTGCATATACCAGCTTTTCTTTGGGGCCCAAGTCCGGCTGTCCATATCTTTGGCCGCCTCCAGGGGATTCTGAATCAGCAGGGTCAGCTGGCATGTGTTCTCCCCTGCCTCTGGGGTGGCAGGGTCAGTCATGCGTTGTTCTGTCATTTTCCTCTGGCTGCATATCCCATTTCCAGCAGGCTGGCAGTGGAGTGGGGGAAGGGTGGTTTCCAGTGGCTCTGGCCAGATCGAGCTTGATAGCTTACTGAAGACTGTCCAAGCAAGGATGATCTGGGGCTACTTGGGAGGTGAAGCCAAGGTGGCTGGGAAGTGTTAGACAGTATCAAGGAAAAGTCAAGGTACCTTATCACAGGCAAGTCTATCTTCTGGGCCCAGCTGGGCCTCTCAGGTGCTTCTAAACAATTCCAGATGCCCAGAATACAGAGGCACAGACTTTAGATTCCAGGACCAGGTAACTGGGATAAGGGACTGATATATACCAGTCCCTCAATGTACTGGGGCATTAGCCTTGACATGGCTATCACCCACTTGTGTAAGTTCACTTCTTAGCCCATGGCCACACACCAGCTACTACTGCTGTGGAAGTGGCAGGATCAGAAATGAGATCTAGGATGACCAAAATCTGGATTTATGGCCGGAGTGGGGTGGGGGATGTCTTTAAAAAATCTTAGAGCTGGAACTCAGAGCTTGGCACTGTCCCTGAGCTTCCTTTGCTCAAAGCTAACACTCTAACACTTGAACCACAACTCACCTTTCATCTTTTTTTAGTAGTTTAGTAGACAGAAGTTTCTCACATATTTTCCTGCCTGGGATGGCTTTAAGTTGCCACCCTAAGAGCTCAGCCCCTTGAGTAGCTAGGATTGCTGGTATGAGCCACGGGCAACTGCTAAAGTTGTGTGTGTGTGAGTGTGTGTGTGTGTGTGTGTGTGTGTGTGTGTGTGTGTGTGTGTGTTTCCCGGGGCTTAAACTCAGAGCCTAGGTGTTATCCTTTAGCTTGTTTGCACAAGGTTGGTGCTGTGCCACTTGAACTACAGTAGCTCTCTTCCCATCTTTTTGGTGATTTATTGGCGATAAGAGTCTGCCCAGGCTAGCTTTTAATCTTGATTGATCCTCCGATTTCAGCCTTGAGTAGCCAGGATTATAGCCACTGGCATCCAGCTGCAAGGATATCTTTTCATACTCTCTTCTATTGTAACAGATGTCTACTTGCCCTGGCCAAGATCTTTGACCTCCATAACAGCTCCCACCAGCCCCTGATTGTGTAGAGACCACAAAGGTCAAACTGATCCCATTTCTTTATCCTCAGGGGAGGAGGTTATGTTTCGTCTGAAGCCTGGGATAGGAGTGGTGGCTGTAGATAGGTGCTTAGCTGGGAGAGAGGTAGTCTGTTTTAGCCAAGAAGGTAAGTGTGGCCAAATGCTAATAGCTCATGTCTCATATTCCTAACTCCTCAGGAGTCTGAAATCTGAGGATTGCCATTCAGAGGAAGTGCAGCAAGAAATGTCTGTGAGACTCTCCTCTCCCCAGAACCACCTGAAAGCTGGAAGAAAAGATGTGGCTCAAGTGGTAGAGAGCTAGCCCTGAATGAAAAAAGTGAGGGACAGAGCCTGGGCCCTGAGTTCAAGCCTTAGTACCAAGATCATACTTGCTCATCCACACACAAACACACACCACACATACACAAACACACACACACACATACACAAACACACACATACATACACATAGAGAGGAAGGTAGTAATGATGAGCTGAGCTAGAACTGGGGCCAGTAGTGAGGCATAGTCAAAGTAAACTCTCAAGCCAAATCAAGTGGTTTCTCCCTAAGTCTTCCTTGGGCTGAGGGGTCTCGGCCATGGCAGTAAGTTCCATAGAACCTACCCCTCCATCTGTGCATGGGGTCATAGGACCAAGGGAAGGACACTAGGGATGCTCGTTTGTAGTTGGCCCACGATTGCAGATCTTAATCTGCACCCAAGCACTGGTGAGGAAAGCAGGACTCCGAGCCCTGGGATTCTTGGGATAGCGACTGTTACAAGCAGCAGCCAGTTGGCTGTGGATTCCTGAGCCTAAAAGGCTTTCATGAGCCCAACTCAACACCTGCCCAAGGTGTGCCAGACAAATTCACACACTTGTGATACCCGGATGAGTGGACGTTACTTGGTGTGACATCTTGCACCTGCCCCTCCTGGCCCAGAATCCTGGTCTGAGATGGCGATTTAATGCTCAGATCCACATTGCACCCATGACAGATGCAATTCTGATGATCTCCATGCCCCAAGGCTCGATCTTTCTCTGGTACTGTGGCCCGTTCTGTAGGCAATGGCCTCCAAACAGGCTCCACTCAAGACTTGTAGAACACCTACACATTGGGAGAACCTCAGGGGGCCCACTGGAAACTACTTTGCCTAGAGCCACACAGTGAGGTCCAAGCAGACCAGGTGTTGGTCACGGGGCTTGAACTCTGGACCTGGGCTCTGTCCTAGCTCTTAAGCTTACCACTTGAGCTACAGAACTACGTTCGTTCCTCTGGAGGTTCCTTGGAGATCAGAGTCTCCCGGACTTTCCTTCCTGGGCTGGAATTGAACTGCGATCCTCACATCTCAGCCTCCTGAGGAGGTAGGAGGACAGGTATGAGCCACCGGCGCCCAGCTGATCTGGCCTTTCACCAGAGTGGACTAGGAGCTCCTGAAAGCTATTCTTTATTTTTCTGTGCCAGTACTGGGTTTGAACTCAGGGTCTGGTCTCTGGTCTCTTAACTTTTTCCCTCAAGGTTAGCACTCTACCACTTGAGCCCCAGCTCCATTTCTGGTTTTTGGTAGTTCATTTGCAAGAAGAGTCTCACTAACTTTCCTCTCTTGATCTGGCTTGACCCTCGATCTCTATCTCAGTCTCCTGAGTAGCTAGGATTTACAGGGTTTGAGCCACTGGTGGCATTGGGCTAGAAGCTTTTCTTAAGCAAGAGTTCTTCCCTGTGTTTGCCCTGACTCCTCCATGCAATGGATGCCTGAGGGTTAAGAGCTGTGAAAAATAGGCTTCCAGCCACAGGAAATGGCTGGGGTCCTTGGTGTAAAGCCAAGCTAATCTTCCTCCTGGGGCCCATTCTAGGACCCCACCCTCTGCCCTGTGACTCAAGTACAAACCTTGACCCAGCCTTGAATGTTCTACCAGACTTTTCTGAAGCCACAGAGCCTTCATTCCAACAACATCACCTGCTCTACAGCACACCTTAGGACCTTTGTCCATGCTGTACCTACTGCCTGAGGATCTCTTTCCTGTATCCACATCTTAGAACTCCTGTAGAAATTTGGCACTGGATATATCACCTCCTGGAACAAGTCTTTGCTTCCCTTCTACCTCTTTTGTTATATTGAGTTGGTAGAGATGGAATTTTTGCAGGCTGACTGGCAAATGCTCTATCTTGGTGTGTGTGTGTGTGTGTGTGTGTGTGTGTGTGTGTGTGTGTGTGTGTTTGTGTGGTGTGTGTGTGTGTGTCTGTGTGTGTGTGTGTGTGTGTGTGTGTGCCTCTCCTGGGTTTGAATTAATGGCCTGGATGCTATCCTATCCCTAAGCTTTTGTGCTCAAGGCTAGCACTTTACTACTTGAACCACAGTTCTATTTCTGGTTTTGGGGGTGTTTAATTGGAAAAGAGGTTCTCATATAGACTTTCTTGCCTGCAATTGGGATCCTTAGATCTCAGCCTCCTGAGTAACTTCCAAGGGTGAGCCACCAGCACCTGCCTTCTACCCTACTTCTTACATATAACCTTGGCCTTCCTCTGAGTCCCAGAAAAAATATGTCTCACCAGGTTCACATCTTTTTGTGCCAGTCTTGTAGCTTGAAATCAGGGTCTGGGCAAGTTCCTGAGCTTCTTTTGCTCAAGGGTATCACTTAAGCCAAAATGAGACTTTTGGCTTTTGCTGTTTCTGTGGTACTGAGGAATCGAACCGAGGATTTAGTGCATGCTAGGCAAGCACTCTACAACTAAGCCACATTCGCAGCCCAAGGCTCACTTCTAAAGGGAGTTATGAGGGTGGGATTTATTGGCATACCTCTTTCGGCATAGAAATCGCTGACTATTTCATACCTTTACCAAGATTTGGGAGCAGCCTGTGACTAGGCAATGAGGAATGATAATTGAGTGATAGCCACCAGGCACCAGAGGTCTAGGCTCACATCCTACAGAGGGATAGAGAATATGGAGCCAGAAACTTTGACAACTCCTACAGTCTAGGAACTGTGGTCTCCCTGGAGGCAGTGGCCGGCTTCTAATTGTCCCGATGGGACATCTCAGCCAGAACATCAAGCTTCAGTTATTTAATGGCATACAAGGATGCTTTGTTCAAGTTGCCGGCTCACACTTAGTACTCTTCAGGGCTTGTCTCAGCTTGCCCAGGTTGGGGGGCTGGGCATTGGCAACCTGCTGAATGCCCATCATCCATACATCATCCATCCATACACAGAGACATGGAGTTATTGCCTCCTTTTGGGGGGGGGGCAGTTCCGTGTTGTACTATCAGCCTAGGCCCTGTCCCTGAGCTCCTTTTGGTCAAGGGTATTGCTCTGCCCTTGAGCCACAGCCCCATTCATGTTTTTTTTTTCTGTAATCTCTTAGAAATAAGAGGGTCGCGGACTTTCCTGCCCCGGTTGAATTCAAATTGGCATTCTCTACATCTCAGCCTCCTGAGGAGCTAGGATTACAGGCAGGAGCCCCTGGGTCTTAGTTTTCTTTTCTTCTTGGTCTTTTTGTAATCATAACAATCTGAAATCTTCATGGTGTTATTCCAATGGTTTGGATTCAAAGAAAACTACCCAGGCTTGGAGTTCAAATGCCAGGACTGCCACCCACAAATGGAAAGAGATCCTGACAAACTCATTCCTATTTATGTGAATGCTAATGGAATGTTATAAAAGTAATAATTAAATTTGCAGTTAATTCATGATTCTATTTTAGAATGCCACGCAAAAATTATTGGATTTATATCTGGCATTGTAGCAACATGGTGTGATTTCCCCTAATGGAAGGATATTGAATAATTTTTAATTAATGCTTCTATAAATATTCAACCAAGATAATTTATTAAATGGAGGCATAATTTCATAACTAATAATCGGTAATAATGTATATAATTTAATATCCTCACATTCCCTCTCTCTTTATGCATATATATATATCTACACATCTATCTATCTATCTATTTATCTATCTATCTATCTATCTATCTATCTACCAATCTACACAATTGATCTGTTTATTCTCTTGTCACTACTGGCACTACTGGGGCTCAGTGGTAGAGTGCTTGCCTAGTGCATACAAAGCCTTGGGTTCAATCCTCACTACAATGTGCATAGAAAAATCCAGAAGTTGTGCTGTCGCTCAAGCAACGGAGCACTAGCTTTGAGCATAAAAGCTTAGGGACTGTGTCTAGACTCTTACTCAACACCCAGGAATGGCACCAAAAAAAGAATGTTCTGACTGCAACTATATAACGATAGCACTGCAAATACCTCATCACAGAGCAAGCCAGAAGTCTGATGCTGACAGCTGCCATCTAACCTGACTTAGCCAGAGGTAAAGGGCTGCAACCCAGCTCCACAAAACAAGATGGTGCTGGCTCCATCACCTTTGTCATGCAAGATACTCGGGGGCTGAGATCTGACACTGGTGGGTTTAAAACCCAGCCCTGGTAGGAAGTCGGTGAAATTCTGAGCTGTGGCACACAGTGGTAGAGTTCTAGCCTTGAGCAAAAGATCATAGGACAGTACCCCCAAACTTTCAGTGCAGTTCCCGTGGCTGACTCCACCTCCCCCCAAAACCCCACCCCTCTTAATCATTAGATGTGAACTTTATGTGGCTTGTTATGTGTTTCTGAAAGAATGGTGGTACTGAGGAAAGCACCCTAACACTGACAGCTTGTGGGATACAGCTATGTGATGAGTCCTTCATGGGGTGTTGTGTGCTGAGTCCTTCACGGGGTAAATTCTTCCACTTGGTCCTTGTAAGGGCTCCAGAAGTCAGATGATGGTGCAGATGAGAATCTTGAGGCTCAGATATGTTTCAATGTCAGTGCCAATTGTGAATGTACCTAACTCTAGTGAGTTGTCTCCTGCAGACAATTGTTTTGGTTTATTTTTCTTGGTCGTGAACCTTGAACTCAGGACCTAGCCACTGAACCATGTGGAGCCAAGAACCCTCTTTCAAAAGAGTGTTAGAGTCTAGGCATCTGTAGCTGAGGTCTGTCATCCTACCTACTCAAGAAGCTGGTATTTGACAACCTCGGTTCCAAACTATCCCAGACACAAAAGGTCCCAAGAGACTATTATCTCCTATTCACCACTTAGAAACTTGAAGTGGAAGCTGGGTGCCAATAACTCGCACCGTCATCCTAGCTACTCAGGAGCCTGAGAGCTGAGGATCACTTTCCAAAGCCAGCCTGGGCATGAAATTCCTTGAGAGGATTCTCTCCAGTGAATTAACAAAAACCTGCAGGGGTGCTGTAGCTCAAGTGGTAGAGCACTTGTATTTAGCTGAAGAGTGCAAGGACAGCACCCGGGCCTAGACTTCAATTCTTCTGACTTACAAGAAAAGAAAGAAAGAAACCTGAAGAGGATTGCTGGGAATGTGTCTTAGGGTAGAGTGCTTTGCATGTATGAATACCTGGGCTTGATTATTTAGTACCACATCACTAGAATAAAGCCTGAAGTGGCTCTGTGGCTAAAGTGGTAGAGTGCTATCTTTGTACAGGAGAAACTCAGGTACAGTGTTCAGGTCCTGAGTTCAAGCTCCAGGACAAGTGTATGCACACACATTCGTGCACACACACACACACACACACACACACACACACAGATACCAGAAGTGATGTTGTGACACCAAATGGTAAAGCACTGAGCTTCTGTTCTGAGCTCATGGTCAGCACCCAGGCCCTGTGTTCAACCCCAAAACCTAGCCACCCAGGGCCCAACTAGGAGAGTTCAAAGGTTTTAAAACTTGATGAGCTTCACCAGCTCTAGATGACAGGAAGTATTGTGATATTACACATGTGCTTAGATTTAGCAAGCTTCCAGAAACTAGGAAGGCACTGTTGCCAATCATGAATCATTTTATAAGGTTCAGCTCCCTTGTTGTCTGCCAGAAGGACCCTTGAATTTATTGTAGCAAGTTATTTCAACACTGGAACATAGACTAACAAAGACAGGATAAGTGCAGGGAACTTGGCCTTCCACAGGAGGTGGCACAAATGGAGGCTTCCAATCAAAATAGCACTGAGGAGAGAGATAGCTTGAGTTTCAAAGGGGCATATTTTCTCCTAGGATTCAGAGCCCACCAACACTCCTGCTCACTAATTGGCCCAGATGGAGTTGTTTGTTACACAGCTGTAAAGGTGTGAGGATTTTGTCTGCCTGTTCCAACAATGAGGCAGACTTCCTCCAGCAATCCCTGGTGCCGAGAAAACCTCAGGCTACACTGGTATCGGGGAGCCCCGGAACATGCACTGTCTTGAAAGCACTGTCTGTGCTATGAAATCATTTTATTCAAAGCAATTTTCCTAGCTTGGTGCCTTTCATCTTAGGGATTCTGGACCTTCACCGATAGAAATACATGCATACATATATGGGGAGACAGGGAGTTACTTTCTTTGGGCAGGTTCAGGGGTTGTATTATGAGCCTAGGCACATTTCCTGAGCTCCTTTTGCTCAAAGGTATCACTCTGTCCTTGAGCCACAGCCACACTCATGGCAATTTTTTTTATTTCTGGGATCCCACAGAAATAACAGTGCTGTGGACTTTCCTGTCCTGGCTGAATTCAAACTGGCATTCTCTACCTCTCAGAGTTCTGAAGAGCTAGGATTACAGGCAGGCACAAATGACACCTGGCTTTCTTTTCTTCTTGTTCTTTTTTTCATTGTGACAAACTGAAACCTTCACAGTGTCATTCTAATGGTTTGCATTTTGAAGTAAACTACCCAGGCCTGGAGTTCGAATGCCAGGACTGCCTCCTACAAATGGAGGGAGATCTTGAGAAAATCTTCACTATTCAAGTGAATGTTTAATGGAGTGTTATAAAAAAGTAATAATTATATTTGCAGTTAATTCATGATTCTCTTATACAGTGCCACACAAAAAGTATTGGATTATGTCTTCCATTCTAGCACCACGGTGTGATAGTCCCAATTAAGGAATACTGTCTACATTTACATTAATGCTTCAATAAGTATTCAACCATGATACTTCATTAAATGGAGGTATAATTTAATAATAATTCATAATATATATAATATAATATTCTCACATAGTCTCTCTCTCTCATATATAGCCAACTACACATCTATCTATCTATCTCTATATCAATCTCAATCTCTATATCTATATCAACCACTACTATGGCTTGTTCTCAGGTCCTCAAAACTGGCTGGCAGCTCAGTTTGCAAAGGGCTTTTTCTCTACACTGACCTTTTCATGGAAAAATAAGGGTAATAAATGTCATAAGGAATAAACCCCTGTATCTAAATAGATCTCATATATGAATATTATTTATCAGTGCTGGGGCTTGAATTCGGGCCCTGGAAACTGGGCTGAAATTGTTGTATTCAATGATAGTGAGCTTCCTCTGCACCACAGTGACACAGAATTGCCCAGGCCCTGAGTTCAAATTCTAGGCCTTCCAGAAAAATGGTGCAAATTCCAAGCCAGGGCCTTAATTTTTTTTGGCCAGGCCTGGAGCTTGAACTCAGCTCGTGGCAACTCTGCCTCAACTTCTATCATCCTAGGCTGGGGTGCAGCCTCTGGACCCACAGCCCATCCTAAGATCCTATGACCCGAGTTCAAATCTTGGGACTCGCAAAAAAAAAAAAAAAGAAGTGCTGGGAAGGTGGATCAGTAATAGAGTGCTTTGCTTGCATGCACAAGGCTCTGGGTTTGATTCCCCAGCACCACATAAGCAGAATAAAGCTGGAGGTAGTGCTATGGCTCAAGTGGTAGAACGATAGTCTTGAGCTGAATAGTTGATGGACAGCACCCAGATTCAGAGTTCTGGGCCCAATACCGAAAAAAAAAAAAGAAGAACAAAAAGCGGGGGAAAAAGGAGAAGGATACAACTGAGAAGTTCCAGAAGGCGGTTTTACATAGTTTATTCCTTTGCATTGCAACCATCCTGGGTCTAAATGACAGGGCCCGGAAAGTGTACATGACCTTGTACTGCTGAAGTTTGGTGGACTATCATGGAAGCCATAGCCAAAACCAGCAACATAGGCCCGGGGTGCGAATCTCAGGACTGCCACCTATGAATGGTGGGAGATCCTAAGAAATACATTCTGATATACATCCATACGAATGGAATGTTGTAAACTAACAATTACATTAGTACTGTATGATTATATTATAAAATTATGCAAAATAATTAGAGTACACTGACTAATTTTCAATTAATACTTTGTTATGTATTCAACCACCATTCTTAAATAAAGGAAGGCATAATTTATCGATAAGTGGTAGTAATATAGTATATAAAATCAAATAATATACAGATATCCTTTTCTTGTTTTATACATACATGCATATATATATATATTTCTATATATCTATGAAACAATCTATATATCTGTTTCTACATTTGTCATTCCTGCGGCTCAGTGGTAGAGTGCTTTCCTAGTACATACAATGCCCTGGGTTCGATTCCTCTCTACTGTGTGCACAGAAACATCCAGAAGTCATGCTGTTACTCAAACAGCCAAGCACTAGCTTAGCATAAAAGCTTAGGGACTGTGTCTAAACTCTTACTCAAGACCCAGGAATGGCATAAAAAAAAAGATAGACTGTTCTGACTGCAACTATATAAGGATAACACTGCAAATACCTCATCACAGAGCAAGCTGGGAATCTGAAGCTGATGGTTGGCATCTGACCTGACTTAGCCAGAGTTTAACAGCTGCAACCCAGCACCATGGAACCAGACACTGCTGGCTCACCCTTAGCTGCTCGGGGGATGAGATAAGACACTAGTGGGTTGAAAACTCAACCCTGGCAGGAAGTCTGCCAGACTATAAGCTGTGCCTCAAAGTGGTAGAGATGTAGCCTTGAGGAAAAGATCTCAGGACAGTACCTCCAACCTATAAGTGCAATCCCAGAGGCTGATGACCCTATCCACAAAAAAGACCTTTCTAAACCGTTAGATGTGAACTTGTGCGGTTTGTGAAATGTATCTAAAAGAATGGTGATACTGATGAAAGCACCCTAATTCTAATGACAGTTTGTGGAATACAGCTATGTGATGAGTCCTTCCAGGGGTGCTAGGTCGTTCATGGGGTACTGTGTGCTGAGTCCTTCACAGGGTCCTACATACTGAGTCCTTCATGAGTTATATTGGTTCATCTGGTCCTTATAAGAGCTACAGAAGTAAGATAATTGTGCAGAGGCTCATATATGTCCCCAAGGCAAGGCCAAATTTATGTATACACCGAGCTGTAGTGACTTGTCTCCTGCAGACAATTGTTTCGGTTTTGTTTTCTCCATCATGAACCTTGAACTCAGAGCCTAGTTGCTGACTTTCTTCTTGGGCTCATGGCTAACGTTCTACCATGTGGAGCCAAGGACATCCTTGCAGCAAAGTGTCAAGGGTTAGGTGTCTTTAGCTGAGGTCTATCATCCTGCCTGCTCAGGATGCTGAGGATCTTGGTTCAAAACTATCCCAGATCACGGTCCAAAGACAGCCTGGGCAGGAAATTCCTTGAGATGGTTATTTCCAATAAACTACCAGAAAGCCTAAAGGGGTGCTGTAGCTAAAGTGGTAGAGCATTACACATGAGCTGAAGAGGTCAGAGGCAGCACCCAGGCCCAGACTTCAACTCCTCTAACTTATAAGAAAAGAAAGAAAGAAACCAGAAGTGGAGCACTGGGAATTTTTTCTTAGAGGTAGACTGCTTTGCATGTGTGAAACCCAGGGTTAAATTCTCAGTACCACATCCCTAGTGAAAAAAAAGCCTGAAATGGCTGTGTGGTTCAATTGGTAGAGTGCTGTCCTTATACAGGAGAAAAACTCAGAGTGGTTAGGAACTGAGTTCAAGCACCATGACTGGTGTATGCACACACACACACACACACACACACACACACACACACACACACACACACACACACACAGAGAGAGAGAGGTACCGTTGCCAATAATGAATCATTTCATTAAGTTCAGCTCCCTAATTGTCTGCCAGAAGGACTCTTGAATTAGTGGTAGCAGTTTGTTTCAACACTGAAATATAGGCTTACAAAGACAGGATGAGTGCAGAGAACTTGGCCTGCCACGGAAGATGGCACAAATGAAGACTTTCTGTCAAAACAGAGCACTGGGAGGAGAGATAGCTTGGGGTGTAGAGCACATGGGCAGCAAAGATGGCGCTGAGAGGGGGTTGAGTGGGCAGAGCCTAGTTTACTGTAGAGCACATGGGCAGCAAAGATGGCACTGGGAGAGAGTAGAGTGGGCAGAGCCCAATTTACTGTAGGGCACATGGGCAGCCAAGATGGCGCTGGGAGAGAGTAGATTGGGCAGGGCCCAATTGATCTTCCGATCAGTGCCTAACCAGCCCGTGAAGGCTCAGGTTAATGATAGGGGGTGACCTTGACAGTGATTGGTTCCTCTTCCTCCCTTGCCATGCCACCAGCCCTTTTTGGCTTTAAAAAAGGCTGTTCTCTGTTAATAAAAGAGTTTTTCTTTTTTTGTTTAATTTAATTTAATTTTTGTTGCGTGAACATACTGTACAGAGGGGTTACAATTAAATGGGCAGGATAATGCATACATTTCTTATCAAGCATAGCAGCCTCATCTTTGTTTACCCTTCACATCCCTTCCCAGCCTCCCCCCCAATCTTCCCCACGCCCACCCCCACCAACGTTATAAAGCTCATTTTCGACATGACAACTTGTACTTCTCAATGTTGCAACAGGTCCACCTGTATCCTTAAACGACTTGTTTTTCCCCATCTCCTTCACAAGTTATGCTGACATCAAATATAGTGAAAGCAGTGGTTATTCTGTGGGGGAGGGACATACAAAGCAACAAAGAGATAATCTTATAAATGCGTTAGAAACAAATGCATGAAAGAAAAAAAAACATTAAAATACATATCTAAGGGTTCATTTTTCTAACATCACATTATCTGACCTTTTCTGCTTGACTCATACATATACTAGATATTGCAAATAAGGGAAACCATGGGACGTATGTTTCTCTGGGCCTGGCTTACTTCACTTAATATAATTTTTTCCAAGTTTATCCATTTCCTAACAAATGGGGAAATGTCATTCTTTCTGATGGAGGACCCCTTCCTTCTTTTGTGGGATGGACGAAGACCCAACATTGGGGTACAAAGAGGCCTTTTTCTCCTGATTTCAGATCCTGCCCACACACATCCTCCCTAATTGCCCTGCATGAATTGTTTGTTACAGAGTGTACAGGAGTGAGGCTTTTTCTGTGCCTGTTCCAACAATGAGGCAGACTTTCTCCAGCAGCCTGGGGTATGAAGAACCCCTCAGGCTATACTGGGAATATTGAGGGGAGTCAAGGAACATGCACCATCTTGAAAGTACTCTCTGTGCTATGAAATCTTTCTATTCAATGCAAATTTCCTATCTGGGTGCCTTTCTTCATAGAGAATCTGGATGTTCACCGATACAAATACATGGATAAATTCACAGACACATGGAGTTACTGGCTCTTTTTTTGTGGCAATTCCTGAGGCTTGAACTGTGAGCTTAGACATTTTCCCTGAGCTCCTTTTACTCAAGGAAGCATTTTATTGTGTCTTAAACCATGATTACCCTAGGCTGGGTGCAGCTTTTACACCCACAGATGATTCAGGGATCCTAAGACCCAAGTTTAACTCCTAGCTCTTGCAAAAACAAAAACAAAAAAACAAAAAAACAAACAAAACAAAAAACAAAAAAAAAAACCATCAAACCAACAAAAATGGAGGAGGAAAAGACCAGGAAGTTTTATACAACAGTTTTACCTTTGTTTCCTTAGTACTGTGACCCTCCTGGGTCTCAATTACTTGGTTTGAAAATTGTACATGACCTTGCATGGTCGAAGGCTGGAGACTGTCAGTGAAGCCTGAGTCCAACCCAGACACCTAGGCCCTGAGTTAGATCCCGGGAGTGCACACGGCTGAAGATCTAGGAAACTTGTTCCTATCTATAGGAATACAAATACAATGTTTGAAATGTACTAATTAAATTACTAATTAGCTAGTCATTCCAGTGTATGATTGTAAGCAATAAATATAGGTCATTCATTAATTAATACTTTATTAAGTCTCCTACTGTGATTAATTAATGGAGGTATAATTTTATACCAAATAATTTGTAATAATATAATATATAAAAATAAGATACAGACATCACTCAATAACTGGCCCGTACTGTGACCAGGTGAGGCAGGCCGGACTTGGCGAGTGGTACTAATTAGATGAAGGACCCACTAAGTTCCCCATAGCAGGAGTGAGACAAAACCTGGGTGAGCTTCTACCTGATTTTATAGACCAAGTCCAACAGAGTGTTCACCGCAAGTCGCCAGCAGGGGACCTCTGAGATCAGTTTGTAAAGCTACTGGTTTGGGAAGGGATGAATGCAGACCACCACACAGCCTGCGTGGGATTGAGAGAGTGTTCCCTGAGCACATGGGTGGTGGCCTCCCAGGATGTGGAACACAACAGCCCCAGGCCCAATCACTATCTACCTTTACAGGCTCAGACATCTGCAGGCTTTTACCCAGGCTCTGGCAGCCCAGGGCCAAGGAACCCCAAGGCCATCAGGGAGAGGGACTTGTTTTAAATGCAGACAGGAGGTCCCCTTTAAGTGGGACTGTTCAAAACAATCCCCCCTGCCCTCCACCCACTGCCAACCAGCCAGGGGGGTCCAAACCACTCCCAACACCCTGCCGCAAGTGCAGGAAGGGATACCATTGGAAAAAGGATTGTTGATCCAAATTTGATTTAGATGGGAAGCCTTTAAACTAGGGGAGGGGCATCCTCCCGCCCCGTTAGCTCAAGGAGGAACTCCCTCTGCTATAAGGCCCAGGCAACCTCATGGCAGGACGACCCAGGCCCATTGGACCATCCCCCTGAGGGAAGGACTCCACCCTAAAATGTGTATTTTCATAGGGGTAAAGCAGTTTCACTGCCTAATTGATGTGAGGGCAGATTGAACCATACTCAGGGAGGAGGAAGTTCCCTAGGACTGGAAGCTTGCACACGGACCCCCGATATTGGGGGTAGGGGGCAAATCCCAGTCCAAAGAGTCGGTCGCCCTTATGAAATGGAATAGCCTAGATGGAGAGCAGGGAAATATATGCCCTTTAGTGACAAAAAACCTCACCGCCAATTTACTAGGGCAAGACATGCTAAGACAAATGGATGCTGTGGTCACTACAGATCATCGACATCCTATGATGATATCCTGGATAGAGTAAAATCACAAAAACTTAAACAGGATCTAGAGGGAGTTAAGAAAAAGAATTTTTTAACTTTCATAAGTACAGAGAAGAACATAAGGGACCCACTTGGGTGCACCCCCAATCCTAAAGGCAATTGTCCCCCAAGTACCTCCCATTAGGTGGAAACCGAGAAGCCCTATTTGGGTGGAGCAGTGGCCATTGACCTAACCTAAACTTGTAGCACGCCACCTTTTGGTGGAGGAACAGATAAAATTTGGGCACATACTTCCTTCTGTGGGTCATTGGAACACACCTGTATTTGTTATCCAAAAAGCATCCGGGCTTGGTTTGTGCTCCAAGATTTACATAAGGTAACTGAAAGGATAGAGCTAGTAGGAATTCCCTAAGAGGAATGCCCTGGACTCCCGCTTCAGAATATACCTTGGTTGTAATTGATATTAAAGATAGGTTTTTTTTGATCCCCTTGCATCTGGATGACTGCAAGAAATTTGCCTTCTCCATCCCCTCTCTTAATTTTTTCCCATCCTGATCAGGGGTTTGAATGGACATTGCTGCCACAGGGAATGGCCAATAGCCTGGCCTTTTGCTAACAATACTTGGCCACACTTTTAGGGCCTGTGCTGGGTTCAGACACCTCCCTTGCCTATGCCTACATGGATGAAATAATTCTGGGGCATCAAGACCTGGGCCGCCTGGAGAGTCTTCTAGCCCAGGTTCTCACCATATTAAAAAAGGGTTGTTTTTTTTTTTTAACCATAGCCCTAAATAAAATTCAAATGGTACCTCCTTTAAGGTGTTCGGATCCCACCTTACCTTGACTCAGGCCAGCCCCCTTAAGCCTTTGCTGGATATTCCAGCATCTCTGTCCTTAACCAAACTTCAAAGTCTTTTAGGGGAAATCAATTGGCTGTTTCCATGGGTTCCCATCCCTAAAATAGTCTTGTGCCCTTATTCACCAGACTAAAAGACAGGACACCCCAAGAAGTTATTATAATTACAAGCAGCCATCGGGCAATATTTTTACAGTTCCAAAGAGCCCTGTATGAACTTTCCCTGAAAAGGTATTCTATTCTTAAGCCCATTTCCCTCTCGTTGTTTGCAGGTATTACATTGATTTCTGCAGTTTTAAGTCAAAGAGGGGGAGCCATTAGAGTGTGTTCACACTCCTCTGGGGGGCACACCTCAGGTGTACTCTCAGGCAGACCAACTTGCCGATGCTGTTTTCAAGGGAAGGACCCAATCCCAAAGGCATTATGGCCTTGACCCTCACTCCATTGTTTTTCCTTTTCGGAAGGCAGACGTTGAGTGTTCACTTGAGCCAATGCTCAACTTGCTCTCTCCCTGGAAGGGTTTCTAGGTCAAATTGACTGCCATTATGGGTCATCTAAATGGACCCTCATGTTATGGTGACTTCCCCTCATAATGCCTTCTCTATTTTCTCCTAAACTATTCCTGGCGCTTTCCATGTTTTTACTGATGAAGGTAAAACAGGCTCTGTGTATGCAGCCTTTGAGGAGCAACAAAAGACCCTAAGCCAACAAAGATTTCAACCTTGTCAAGGGTCAGCACAATAAAAAGAAATGTTTGCTGTAATTATGATCCTTCGGGACATTCAAAAACCCCTTGATTTGCATTCTGACAGTTTATATGATTAACTTGCTCCCTCATATTTCCCAGGCACATATTAAGCTGGATGGAAACCCTGTTTTCCCATTTTGGACACCCTTAAGTGCCTTTTAGATGGACGGGGAGCCCTTATTCATATTCAACATTTGAGAGGGCATTCAAAACTTCCTGGGTTTTTATCCATGGGCAATAATTGGACAGACCAGTTAGCTACTGGCCCACAAGCTTTAATGTTACAAGAGGCCACCCATTTACATGATTTAACCCACAATATTTGGAGAGGTTTTCAACATAGATTTCCTCAGGTTTCTGTAAAGGACCTCAAAAGGATAATACATACCCGTAAAACATGCCAGCCCTTCTTAAAAGTACCCCCGCTACAACCACCAGAGGTAAATCCCAGAGGCCTCAAACCCAATGTCCTGTGGCAACCTGATGTGACTCATTTTCCAGCCTTTGGTAAGCTTAAATATATATTTGTTTCTATATATACCTATTCAGGAGCATGTTGGGCTACAGCACATACAGGAGAAAGAACTAAACATTCAGAAGCACATTTTCTTCAATGCTTTGCCACCTTGGGTCTAGTAGCACATGTTAAAACTATAATGGACATTGTTTTGTTAGTAAAGCAATGTCATAGTTCTTTGAGAGATGGCATATTACTCATACAGGAAATCCCTATAATCTCCAAGGCCAAGCAATTATAGAAAGAAATGGGAGTTAACCCCCATATATAGTTACAGAAAGCTTTTTTTACCATTAACATTTTAAATTTTTCAAAAGGGGCAATTGAATCCAGGTTTCAGAAACACTGGGGACAACTAAATCCTAAGCCCCAAGTGAAAGTCAGGTGGAAGGACTCCCTGACACAACAATGGAGCAGACCTGACCCCCTAGTTACCATGGGCAGGGGATTCAGATATGTTTTTTCCATAGGGGAGACAGCCCTCATTTGGATCCCAGCCAGGAACTTTAAGTTTTAACCATTTCTTCTATACAGGAAGAAGTCCAAGGATAAACTAACCAACAAGGAAAGTAAAATGGCTATGCTGGTCGAGGCTTGTGTTTAAAAGAGAGAAAGCTAAAAAGATAATTACTGACCATCCCCAAGGGCAATCAGCCCTTGAGAAGCTCTTGCATTCTTTAACAATTGCAGATGGTGATACTCCAGCTGTTGGCTCTCCTGACCCTCCTAGTCCTGGCAATGGCCCTACGGAATCCACATCAACCTCAATGTGTGACCTGGGCAGTGATCAAATGGAGAAATCATCAACAGCACCAAAAGAGATGCTGTCCCTTCGACCTGGTGGCCTGAGCTGCATTTTGACATCTTTGACCTGGCTAGAGGATCCTGGGATGTTGGAGATTGAGACCCCCTTTACCAAGGGGGCCCACGAGGATGCACTGTGCCTCATGTGTGGTACCCCCCATATCCAGGCTGCTCCCATGCTTTAAAGAGGTCAACCTTATAAGATAGTGACTTTATATATGTCCCAGAAGTAATCGAACTGCTTCGGACATTTCTAACTGTGGTGGGGCTGACGTTTATTAACTTTACTGAGGAAGGGAAAAGGATAACTAACTGGGAGATGAGCAGGATGTGGGGGTTGCAGTTATATGGGAAAGGGTGGAGACCAAGAGATCCAACGCATGGCTCTCTGTGTCTATTATGATAAGCTCAGTGCTGAAGATTACTCCATACTTTAGGTGAACCACGGAAAGAGGAGGTGCCAATTGGGCGAACCTCATAGGAGGTGCCCTGACCTGAACCTCAGCAAAGAGGTGGGTTTGCCATTATAAAAGGGGGAATCTGTAGGACACATGGACAGCAAAGGTGGCGCTGAGAGGCAGTTGAGTGGGCAGAGTCGGAGTTGTTTATGTTAAAATCTGACTGTGTACCACAACCAGGAACAGTGACGTCTGTAGTTATATAGCACGAAAGACAGCAGAGAAAGTATAGACAGCTTAGGTGCATGATAGGATGACCTCTACAGTGATTGGTTGGTTCCTTTTCTTCCCCTTCCATGCCACGTGGTTTTTTGCTTTAAAAATTGCTTGCTGCATGGTGATAAACGAATTCCTGCTTGACTTGACTCCCTGCTGCATCTGACTGTCTCTGGGGCTACGGGAGGTTGGCGAATGGGCCAGCAGCACACTTACCTTTCCACGGACCCCATTCATCTTCCGCGGCACAGATGAAGATCAAACAGGTAGGAGGAGAACAAAGAAGGAAGCAACAATGCTCAATAGGAAATGTACTCATTACTTTGTTAATGTAACTGTAACCCCTCTGTACAACATTTTTACAATAGAAAACATACATAAATAATGTAGTGCTCAAAGAAGCACTTTGGGGGTAAGGTAAGGATATCTGAATAACTGTACAAAATTCTACATTGCTTTTTTTAATGTTCAGTATGGAACTGAATAAACATAAGTGCTTCCATTAAAAATTTTAAGTCATTGTCTTGGAATTGGAGCCAGTATTTCTGCCATTGAAGGGATTTGAGCTCATTTCCGGGTAACTCTTTTACTCCATTGGTGAAGGGGAAGCTCACTGTCCTTGAGGAAAAGAAATTCAAGCTAGAGTTCCCAGGGCCTGAATTGAGGCCCTGCAATGTAAAAAATATTTCTATACATGTGTAATATATGATATATATGTACATATGCATGAATATTATATATTGATTATTAGAATTATTGATTTTGTATTTATTTTATTTTATTCATTTTATAGTTTATTGTATTTAATATTATTATACACATAATATTTATTATGTTTTGTACATCTAGTATAAAATTATACACAATAAATCAGATCATTGACTTGTTATTCATTAATACTATATTAAATGTTGAAACATGATACATAATTAAATGGAGGCATTAGTCACAGTCATCACATGTTTAGAGTCTCTCCCAAGTATGTGCTATGTCTTAGTTATCTTTTGACAACTTACTATAGGGATTCCTTTAGATGATTTATAATCAGAAGCCTTTTCTTGAGGATAGGCAAGTTGAGGGATAAAATTTTAAGGGTGGGGCTGGGAATGTGGCTTAGTGGTATAGAGCTTGCTCAGCATGCATGAATGCCAGGGTTTGAATCCTCAGTGCCACATATTCAGAAAAACCTAGAACCTGTGAAGTGGCTCAAGTGATAGAGTGCTAGCCTTGAGAAAAAGAAGCTCAGAGACAGTACCCAGGCCCTTAGATCAAGCCCCAGGACTGGCAAAAACAATAGGCCAGTTGCTGGTGGGGAATTCTTGGAACCCTAGCTTCTCAGGAGACTGAGATCTGAAGACCACAGTTCCAAGACAGCCTACACAAGGAAAGCCTGTTAGACTCTTATCTCCAATGAATCACCAAAAGACCTCACATGGCACTGTGGCTCAAGTGGTAGAGTGTTTGCCTTGAGCTGAAGGGTGCAGGGAGAGCACCCAGGCTTCAGTATGAGAAAAACAACTGGAAAAAGAGTGAGGGATAATCAAAGTACTTTTCCAATTTGCTAATTATGAGAACATTTTCTGGAAAATGAACATTGATATACATCAGAGTTGGAGTCAGGGCTCAAGGTTCAAGTATAGCAGATCCATATATCCAGCCTCTCAGACTCTAACATTATAACCTTGTGTCCTACAGAGTTCTGAAAGGTCCAATGTTGAAAGGCATAATATGCTCCCCAAGCCCTTTGTGATAAGCACTTGACTTATATTGTCAATGTCATTACAGTTCTGAACCTAGCACAGCACCAGTAGCTCAAGCCCATAACTCTAGCTCAGGAGACTGAGGTCTCAGGATCACAGGGTGAAGCCAGCCAGGGCAGGAAAGTCTACCACACTCTGACTTCCACTTCTGAAAGGTCAGAAGTTCAAGAGCTTTCTGTGTGTTTCCCTTGGTGATGAGAGGTTACTTGCACTCTAAATGTTCTTAGAGTTCTCAAGCTATAGAAACAGGAAAGAAACATTGTTGACCCATCCTGGGTTCAAATGAAGTTCTCAGGATCCAAGCCTTAGCCCTGTTAGCAGGAAGAACTCCAGTGTAACACTGAATTTGAAGGACAGAAAACAGTTTCAAAAGCCGGGCTAGGTGAAGAGACCTAGGCCTGCAGGATTAGGAGGCAGAATGTACACACTCAACAGGGAAGTGAGCTGCAAAACCACTTTATTCATTCCAGGCATAGCCTGCAAAGAGGAAACCTCAAACATTTGTTAGAGTTACACCAGGGGCAGGCTTTTCTCAGCCTCTTCAAACAATGACTAATTAACCTTTTTCCTCAGGTGAAGGGAGCCTCAGTGTATCTTTACGTTAATAATAGAGAGCCAGTTTCATGGGGGAGAGGGGAGGAACAGAGTAGAAAAACCCTACTCTCTGATCTTAGGAAGTAGGTTTTTGACTCTCTGTCAGATTTGAAGGCCCTTCTTCTACCTCTTCCAGTCCATTCTCCTTCCTTCATTCTCCACATCATTAATGCAAATCCCCAGTCCAAGGAGAGGCAGGGACCTTTCTCTACTATCTCCAAGCACCTGAGTTAGAACCTGGCTCTGCCCTCTTGGCTCTTCTGCTGCCTGAAAAGTGGGATAGGGACAGTCTTCCTGCTCTGTGGTGTGTGATGGCGATGCTGGTGGCCTAGAGCACTGCAGAAGGTCTCAAGACTGGGAATTGTTTCCTTCTTTCCTCCTGATGTCTAAGACCAGATCGCCTATCTATCTATCTATCTATCTATCTATCTATCTATCTATCTATCTATCTATCTATCTATCTATCTATCTATCTATCTATCATCTACCTACCTACCTACCTACCTACCTACCTACCTACCTACCTAGTGAGCTAGCTATCTAATACTAAATTAATTCTTACTTTTATAACATTCCATTTGTATGGATGTAACATCGGGATGCATTTCTTAGACCATGCTGCCATTCATTAGTGGCAGTCCCAGGATTCGACCTCCAGGTCTAAGTTGCCGGTTTCGGCTATGGCTTCCCTAATAGCCCACCAAACATCAGCAATGCAAGGTCATGTGTACTTTCTGGGCCTTGTCATTTAGACCCAGGATGGTCACAGTTCAAAGGGAAAAAAAAGTAAAACCACCTTCTTGAACTTCTCAATTTTATACTTTTCCTTATTATTTTTGCCAGCCTTGAGATTTGATCTCGGGTCCTAGGAAACCAGGGTTGGCTGTGGCAGAGGTGCCAAAACCTAAGTTCAAGCCCTGTGCTTGGCAAATAAGTAAGTAGGTAAATAAATAAATAATAAGGCTCTGGAGTGCAATTTGCATCATTGTTCTGGCAGGCCTGGGATTGAACTCAGGGTCTGGGTAACTCTGTAGCATTGTGGGTGAAGGGGAAGCTCACTGACTTTAAAGACAAGAAATTCAGACCAGTTCCCAGGGTCGGAATTAAAGCCTCAGCATAACATTCATATATGAGATCTATTTACATACATGGGTTTAATGCGTATAAGGTTTATTACCCTTATTTATTTAGTATTATACATATAACACTTCATTTATTACATCATTTCATCTAGATTATATTTGCATATGGATTATACATCGTACTGAGACCCAGGACTTTCACAGAAAAGATAAAAATTTGTCAAATTGGCTTCTTACTTCATGAATAAATTTTGGACCTTGCTGGGATTTTAACTCACAGCCTAGAATGCCCAATTCATAAATGGGGTCTCAGTCTTAGCACACCAGTCTCTAGCAAACTGAGCTGTGAGGAAATTCTGAGGAGCTTAGATCAAGCCAGAGTAGTGCCCAATATACACATTGATAGATATGTATGTGAGTGTGTGTGTGTGTGTGTGTGTGTGTGTATATATATATATATATATATATATATATATATAATATAGAGAAAAAGAGGGAATGTGAGGATATTCAATTATGTATACTGTCACCAATAATTAGTTATTACATTATGCCACTATTTAATGAAGTATCATGGTAGAATACTTATAAAAGCATTAATTAAAAATTAGTCAATATCCTTCCATTTCGGGAATCATACTATGGTGCTAGAATGGAAGACATAAATCCAATAATATTTGTGTGGCATTCTAAAATAGAATCATGCATTAACTGCAAATTTAATTATTTCTTTTATAGCATTCCATTCGCATTCACAAAAATAGGAATGAGTTTGTCAGGATCTCCCTTCATTTGTGGGTAGCAGTCCTAGAATTTGAACTCCAGGACTGGGTAGTTTACTTCGAATGCAAACCATTGGAATGACACCTTGAAGATTTCAGACTGTCACGATTAAAAAAAGAACAACAGGAAGAAAAGAAACCCAGATGTCAGCGGCTCCTGCCTGTAATCCTAGCTCCTCAGGAGGCTGAGATGTAGCAAATGCCAATTTCAATTCAGCCAGGGCAGGAAAGTCGGCAACACTCTTATTTCTAAGAGATCACAGGAAAAAAATAACACCATGAGTGGGGCTGTAGCTCAAGTTGCATAGTGCTTCCCCTGAGCAAAAGTAGCTAAGGGACAAGGCCTAGGCTCATAGTTAAACCCCATACCTGCACCCTCCCCCCCCCAAAAAAGGAAGCAGTAACTCCATGTCTCTGTGTATGCATGGATGATGTATGGATGATGGGCATTCAGCAGGTTGTCCATGCCCAGCAGCCCCTGGGCCGGCTGGGACAAACCCTCAGAGAGTACTAAGTATGAGCCGGCAGCTTGAACAAAGCATCCCTCTGCCATTTAATAACTGAAGCCCCGAAGGCTTTGCCTAGGCTGGTGTGTGCAATGGATGCATTATGTTCTAGCTGAGGTGTCCCATTGGGACACCTAGCATCCAGCCACTGCCTCCAGGTGTGGTCGAAGTTTCTGGATCTATATTCTCTATCCTCTGTAGGATGTGAGCCTAGGCCTCTGTGGCCTGGTGGCTCTCACTCATTCATCATTCCTCATTGCCGAGTCATTGACTGGTCCCAAATCTTGGCAACGTTATGAAATAGTCAGCGATTTCTATGCCAAAGGGTAAGCCAATAAATCCTACCCTCATAACTCCTATTACAAGTCAGCCTTGGGCTTCAAATATGGCTTAGTGGTAGAGTGCTTAACTAATAGGCACGAAGCCCTGGTTTCAATTCTTCAGTACCACACAAACAGAAAAAGCCAAATGTGGCACTGTGACTAGCCTTGAGCAAAAGAATCTAAGGAACATGCCCATACCTTGAGTTCATGCCCCAACACTGGCAAAAAAATAAAAGGGAGCATGGTGAGACATATTCTTCTCCGACTCAGGAGGGCCGAGGTTAGAGGAAAGAGGTAGAGGGCCGGTGCTTGTGGCTCACCCCAGTAATCTAAGCTACTCAGGAGGCTGAGTTCTGAGGATCACAATTACAAGCCGGACAGTCTATATGAAACAATTTTGTCCAATTAAACACCCAAACAGCCAGAAGTAGAGTTGGGATTCAAGGAGTAGAGTGCTAGCTTTGAGCACAAAAGCTCAGGGATAGTGTCCAGGCCATGAATTCAAACCCCAAGACTGGCACAGACACACAGACACACAGACACACACACACAGACACACACACACACACACACACACACACACACACACACATATCTCGAGGGAAAAAGGAAGGGAAGACTTGCTCCAGCAGGTGATATAACCAGTGCCAAAATTCCACAGAAGTTCTAAGGCGTGAAACAGGATAGAGAGCCTCATGCAGAAGGTACAACATGGGCAAAGGTCCTGAGGTGTGGTGTAGAGCAGGTGGTGTGGGTGGAATGGAGGTTCTGTGGCTTCAGACAAATCTGGCAGGACATGCGAGTCTGGGTCAAGGTTTGTACTTGAGTCACTGGGAGGGAAGAGGATGGGGTTCCAGAATGAGGCCCAGGGGGAAGATTAGCTTGACTTTTCACCATGGACCTCAGCCATTTCTTGTGTCTGGAAGCCTATTTTTCACAGCTCCTGACACTCAGGCATCCTTTGCATTGAGGAGTCAGGGCAAACGCAGGGAAGAACTCTTGCTTAAGAAAAGCTTCTAGCCCAATGTTAACAGTGGTTCAACTCCTGTAAATCCTAGCTACTCAGGAGACTGGGTTCAGAGATCGTGGGGCAAAGCCAGCTCAGAGGAGGAAACTTAGTGAGACTCTTCTTGCCAGTGATATACCCAAAGCCAGAAATTGTGCTATGGCTCAAGTGGTAAAGTGCCAACCTCAAGGGAAAAAGTTAGGAGACCGGAGCCCAGTCCTGAGTTCAAAGCCAGTTCTGGCAAAAAAAAATAAAGAAAAGCTTTCAGGAGCTCCTAGTCAACTGTTGTGAAAGGCCAAATCAGCCAGGCACTGGGGGCTCATGCCTGTCCTCCTAGCTCCTCAGGAGGCTGAGATGTGAGGGTCCCGGTTCAAAGCCAGCCCAGGCAGGAAAGTCCGGGGACTCTGAAACTCCAGAAACCTGGAAGTGGCCCTCAGGCTCAAGTGGTAAGCTGAAGCTAGGTGACAGCAACCCATGACCAACACCTGGCCTGCTTGGATCTCACTTATTGGTTCTAAGCAGAGTATTTT
The DNA here is from genome assembly GCF_019054845.1 of Dipodomys spectabilis. Lineage (NCBI taxonomy): Eukaryota > Metazoa > Chordata > Mammalia > Rodentia > Heteromyidae > Dipodomys > Dipodomys spectabilis. The sequence continues at coordinate 7,022,016 of NW_024870905.1, forward strand.
CCAGTGGGCCCCTGAGTTTCTCCCAATGTCTAGGTATCCTACAAGTCTTGAGAGCAGCCCATTTGGAGGCTTTTGCCTACAGATTGAGCCACATTATCAGGGAAGTGTCCAGCCTTGGGGCATCGAGGTCATTGTCTGGCTCATCAGAATGAAATCTGTCATGGGTGCAGTGTGGGTCTGAGCAGTAAATCAATGTCTCAGACCATGGTTCTGGGCCAGGAGCGGCAGAAGGTGGCATGGCAGGTAAAGCCTACTCATGTAGATATCATAAGAGTGCAAATCTGTCAGGCACACCTCCGGTGGGTGTTGAGTTGGGCTCATGAAAGAGTTGTGGGTTCAGGAATCCACAGCCGGCTGGCTGGTGCTTGTAGCATTCACTATCCCTGGAGTTCCAGGGCTCACCAGTGCTTGAGGTCCAATGAAGGTCTTCAGTCATGGGCCGACTATAAAAGAGCATCCATAGTGACATTTCCCTTGGTCCTGTGGCCCTGTGCACGGATGGAGGGGCAGGTCCCATGGAACTTACTGCCATGGCCCAGACACAGTCAGGGGCTGCTGGGAGCTTATGTGTACTGTAGTTCAAGTGGTAGAGCACAAACCTTGTGCAAACAAGGTAAAGGATACCACATAGGCTCTGAGTTCAAGCCTCGGTAGATGCACGAACACACACATACACACACACTCACGCAAATACACACACACACACACACACACACACTCATGCACAAAAAAGCACACACAACAACATCCTTAGGAGGTCCCAATGTTCATACCAGCAATCCTACCTACTTACGATGTTGAGCTCTTAGGATGGCGGCTTGAAGCCAGCCCAGGCAGGAAAGTATGTGAGACTCTTCTCTCCAGTAAACTACTAAAAAAGATGAAAGGTGAGCTGTGGTTCAAGTGACACGGTTTTAGCTTTGAACAAAGGAAGCTCAGAGAAAGTGCTTAGGCCCTGAGTTCCAGCTCTAAGATTTTTTTTTACAGACACACTTTGCCTCCACCTCACCCCCAATCAGGCCATAAATCCAGACTTCGGTCACCCCTTGATCTCACTTCCACTCCTGCCACTTTTATAGCACTGCCACAAGTGGCCGGTGTGTGGCCAGCACTGGATTAAGAGAACTTTTAACAAGAGGGGCATAGCCAGGTCAAGGCTAATGCCCCAGAACATTGAGGTATTGGCCATACCAGTTTCTTATGCCCCAGTTCCCTGTACGTAGAATCTAAAGTCTGTGCCTCTGTATTCTGGGCATCCAGAATTGTCTAGAACGACCTGAGAGACCAAGCTGGGGCAGGAAGATAGACTTTCCTGCGACAAGTTACGTTGACATTTCCTAGACACCAACGGATACTTCTAAGCCACTTTGGCCTCACCTCCCATGTATCCCCGGACCTTCCTTGCATGGGCAGCCTTCAGTCAGATATCAAGCTCAAGTTGGCCAGAGCCACCAGAAACCCCCTTTTCTCCACTTCACTGCCAGCCTAAGGAGAGGGACATGCAGCCAGAGGCCCAGCTGAGAAAAAGAACAGGACATCGAATGACTAAGGACCCACAGAGGCAGGGGAGACCCTATGCCAGCCGGCCCTGCTGGCCCAGAATCCCCTGGAGGTGCCCAAAGATTTGGACAGGCCAGACTTGGGTCTCAAAGCAACGCTGAAATGCAGGCCTCTGGCAATTTAGGACTCATTGTTGACCTTGATAGGGTGCTAAAGCACAAGGTCGGCATGGAGGAGGGCACCATCTGAGGCAGAAAGAGTCAAACAGGCACCCAGGAAGTGGACAGAGAAAGAAGAGGGAAAAATACACACACACACACACACACACACACACACACGCACAAGTAGCCCAAGGCCTCAGAAGTCCCTGAGCAATCTGAACATCCCACCCCCAAGAAGATGGTACTACTATCCTCAGACCAACTGAAGACAAAACTCATGGCCTCTCACACATCTGGAATGGCTCATAACACAGCCTGGAATTTCCTAAATGTACACACGACTATGCAGAAATCTCAGCTACCTTATTTTTGGTCTGTCATGGGGTTTGAACTCTGAGCCTGTGCACAATCCCTCAGCTCTTCAGCTGTAGGTGGGCCCTCTACCACTGGAGCCACAGTGCCACTTCTGGCTTTCTGGTAGTTCACTGGAGATAAAGTCACACAGATTTTCCTTTCCAAGCTGGCTTTGAACCACGATCATCAATCAGATCTCAGCCTCCTGAGTATCTAGGATGACACAGTGTGAGCCACCAACGGCGCCTGGCTTCAGCCACCTTCTTAGACCCAGGGGAAACCCATCTGGTCATGCCACAAACCACATGCAACCCTTCAGTTCAGACTTTGACACCAGCATCCAAAACCATTCTTCCATGGATGGAGAGCATATAATTGACCCTAATATCCCACCCCTGCTCCCATTCACCCACTCCCTGCCTGCCACAGGCCACGACCTATAGAGTTCTTGGTAAGGCACCATCCATCCTACTGTGGTTTCACACTGGGGCAAACCTGGGGAGTTCTTAGAAATGTCTGTACAGTGAGGCCAGCACCTGGTCTCCCAACCACAGCAACCTCACTACTTCAACATCTCTTGCAAGCAAGGAAGGGCTGTCTTTCTTCCTTCCTTCCTTTCTTTGAATTTTGGTTGCGGGGTTTGAACTCAGGGCTTCGGTACTGTCCCTGAATTCTAATTTTCCTTAAGGCCGGTGCTCTACCACTTGAGCCACAGTACCACTGCCAGTTGCAGATTGGAGATGAGGCTCTCATGGGACTCTCTTGCCTGGGCTGGGAAATGAGATCCTTTGGATCTCAACCTCCCGAGTGGCCAGGATAACAGGCGTGAGATGACAGGTGTGAGCCACCTGCACACAGCTTAAGGTGTCTTGTCCTTCAGAATTTCCAGCTTGTCCTCCTCTAGATGTTACCACCTAGACACCCCTCTACCTCCCTCAGGGACAGCAAAGGGAAGCTCAGAATCTGGGTGGGGCCATGGGCATTAAAGGCCCCCCTCCACATCACTAGCCCTGTCTAAGCTACCATTTGCCTCCTATGTATGGCCTGGTCGTCCAGGACAGATCAGACCCACTAGGAGTTCTGGTGCCTTCTCTGTATCCCCCTGTCCCAATCAACCAGTACCTGAGAATTTCTGGGGCCAGCTGTTCCATGTCCCAGCGGAAGATGTTGGGAGGGTTGCTGATAATGTGTCCAGGGTTTCCAGGGAAGAAGGAGTGTCTAGCTCACTTCTGTCAAAGAAGGAAACACAAAGCATGCATGATCTATTAAGAGCTACAGGGCATAGCCATCCACCGGTCACCAAGGACCCTTGGAGAGCTGTTTTATGTTGACAGCCCTTGGGCTTGGCCTTGGGGCCTGGGTGGTATCCCCGAGTTTCTTTGGCTCCAGGTAAGTACTTCCACCTGAGCCACGGTGCCACTTCTGACATTTTCTGTGTATGCAGGACCTAGGAATCGAACCCGGGGTTTCCTGCATGCTAGGCAAGCCCTCTACCTCTAAGACACAATCCCAGCCCTGCATAGCTGTTCTTCTGTGACCCATCGGGCCTGTCTCCAGACAGTCTTGCACATCTCTACCATGTTTCCCACCAACAGTCCTGGCTGGAAATGAACACGCTCTGCTATGTTCTCCATCATCTGCTGCAACTTTGCTCTCTGTGCTTCCTGTCAGCTCCTCCTTGTTAAGCAAGACCCCCTTTTCAAGTAATGCCTCTAAGAAGCCCGTTCTGATCACCTTGGCAGAGCTGGAACCTCTCTGCTCTACAGGCTTCTGGCCTTATCACACCCTGTCTTCCGTCCAGTGTGGGTTGAGAATGCACAAAGGGGAAGGGCTCCACCAACGGATTTCTGAAGGCACTGATACACCACCCAGGGACAGGTGTTGTACCACATTCCGAGATAGGGCCCTCAAAGCTCAGGCAGTCTGTGGGCAAGAAGATGGGACCGTTTCTTTGTGTGGGGTTGAACTCAGGATCTGGGAGCTGTCTCTGAATTTTCGTGCTCAAGGTTGGGGCTCTACCACTTGAGCCACAGCTCCACTTCAGGCTTTTTGGTGGTTCCATGGAAAGTAGAGTCTCACAGGCTTTCTAGCTTATGGTTGGCTTCAAACTGTGATCCTCAGATCTCAGCCTCCCAAGTAGCTAGAATGACAGTGTGAGCCTTAGCCCCGGTTGATGGGCACCAAAGGCTATTATTTTATTGCTCCCCTTTCTACTAGCAAGCCCAAGTTAAAGTAATCAGTTTCAGGGGATCAAGATCCTCTCCTAGGTCAGTTAATCCAAGAAGATAAAGTGTCTTTGGAAAAGGCTAGTCTGAGTAGGCCTAGTGTGTGGGTGTGTGGGTGTGGGTGTGTGGAAGTCTGTCGGGGATAACTACCCCCATCTCTCCGGTACCACATCTTTCCAGCAGGGAGTGCATCCAGAATAGTCACCCCAAGGAAGACGAATGGGGGAGGGTACCTATGGTCACATCCAGGGGGATGATCTGAATTATGCACTGCAACCGAACATGGACAGATAAAGGAGAGAAAGAGAAGTTTTGGGGAACATCAAGGGAAGCCCCTTATCTTTGGCTACAGGTACCAGTGAGAAGACTGAATCCATCTGTCTTGGTTGTCAGATAAAATGTATACACAATTCACTTATTTTATTATTATTTTGTGAGTCCTAGGGCTTGGATTCAGGTTATCTCTGAGCTTCTTTTGTTCAAGGCTGAGGCTCTACCACTTGAGCCACAACACCAAATCTGGCTTTTCTGTGTGTGGGTTTTGAGGGGGAGGTTGTTCTTGGGAGATAAGAATCTCACGGACTCTCCTGCCCGGGCTGGCTCTTAGTCACGACCATCAGACCTCAGCTTCCCAAATAGCCAGGATGATGGGCCGGAGCCACCAGCTCCTGACCGCCACCATCCATTTATAATCCCTTAGGCCCAGGGCTGAGCCACCCACACTGCACCCCATTGTTGGGAGTGGGAAGCAGACATGAGTGGGTTTGATACTTTAACAGCCTTCCTATCTTTGAGCATTGTTCTGGGTCAGTCTGATGGTGGCTTCCTCCTTATCCACAGCAATGACTGGGCTCTGTCACAAGAACAAACGTCCCCCGGGAGGTTTCAGGTCTAGGTTTTTTTTTCTGCACTCTGCCCCCCTAACCGAAATGACACACCCTAACAAAGGATAGTAGACACTGAGTGTTTTCATTGTCTTATAACCAGGGTCTGACCAGATAGGTGAGGGTGAGGGTCAGAGGCCCAGGATAGTGCTAGGCAGAGGGACAATGCCTCCTCATCCAATTTCCTTCAATGGTCTAGCAGAGGGATTTGGGGAAGGACTGATGGGATGGACAATGCATAACCATCATGGTCCAGACAGTGCACAGAGGGGCTTACCTCATGAAGCTGGTTCAACAGGGTGAACGACACAGCTCCTGACCCACAGCCCACAACCAGAATGAGAGGACCACCTTGGGTTCCAGCCAGATAGGGATGCTGGGCCACCTCCTCCAACACCCATTTAACCAGTTTCTGTGTGAGAGAGAACCAGAGAGATAAATAAGGACAAAATTACACTTATGCCGGGTGCCGGTGGCTCAGGCCTATAATCCTAATTACACAGGAGGCTGAGATATGAAGATCATGGTTCAGAGCTGGCCCAGGCAGGAATGTCTGTGAGACTCTTATCCTCAAAGAACCACCAGAAAACCGGAAGTGATTCTGTGGCTCATGTGGTAGAGCACTAGCCTTGATCTGAGGAGCTTGGGTACAGTCCCTGGCCCAGTGTTCAAGCCCCACGACTGACAAGCAGTGGACTTCCCACCATAAGAAGTGGACTGCATAGCACCCACTGTCCTAGGGAGCATGGCAGAGAAGTCAGGCCAAGCTTCCTGTGCACTGGGGGTCATGAGTAGATCACCTGGCTTCTCAATGCCTCATTTTCCCCAGCTGCAAAACTGAATAGAGTGAAGGATTCCCTTCATCATGGAGATTGGGTAATGATGAAAGAGAACCATGTTCTGTTTCATTACCCCACACCTATTGCATGATTAAGAGCAGACCCCATCTGCCACATTACCTCATGCTGAGTCTCCCTGAGAGATCATGCCAGGCAAATCATAAGCTTCATGGAAGCATGCCTGCAGAAGGGGGTGTTGGTTCAAGGCTTCCTATACACTTGGCTGCACCTTTATTGCCTCTACCTTTATTCTTACTATATTCTTCTTGGCTGTACATTTGCTGCCTTTATTCTTGTTTTGGCTATTTTTCTATTGATCCGTGAACAGAGCATGTTGTTTCTTTCCAGTCCAATAGAGACGGCTTCTCTATATAATAAAGACTAGGACCAAAGATTAGATGTGGACAATTCCCCAATCAATATATCATCTGATGGGAAGCTGCCTCCAGAAACTCCTGCAACTTCAAAAGCAGTTTTACGGCTCCCTCACAGTAAATATAGAAATATAAAATTTCCAGATATGTTACAATAGGCAGAATTAATGAATTAAACTAAACCAGAAGGAGTTATCCCAAAAGCACAGAGAGTTATAGAAAAAGGGACCTCTGATAATAAAAGGAAAAGAAAGATTCCCACAACAGTTATGACTAATTTTGGTCCAGCTTACATTATAGGGAATAGATGGCAGTTTCCCACCTCTTTCATTTGGAAATATGATGGCTGACTTATTAACTAGAGAAACCATCATGCTTTATTTGTAATTAATCACCTTAATACTAATGAACAAAAACTTACACTTATGCAAAAACATTGGAGCGAAATTGGATTTAAAGTTCAGCCAAAAGTTTTTTTTTGTTTGTTTGTTTGTTTTGTTTTTTTTTTGGGTCCGGTCGTGGGGCCTGAACTCTGGGCCTGGGCACTGTCCCTCAGCTCTGCAGCTCAAGGCTAGTGCTCTACCACTTGAGCCACAGCGCCACTTCCGGCTTTTTTCTTATGTGGTGCTGAGGAATCGAACCCAGGGCCTTGAGCATGCAAAGCAAGCGCTCTACCACTGAGCCACCTTCCCAGCCCCAGCCAAAAGTTAAAAGGAAAGATTTGCTCACAGGCACCTGGAAAGGGCCTGATGTATTAATCACCTCGGGAAGAGGGTATACATGTGTGTTTCCACAGGATGCCGAGTCACCCATCTGGAATCTCAACCGACTCGTGTGCCTCTACAAAGATAAGAGAAACCCAGCAAAAAAAAAAAAAAAAAAAAAAAAACAGAAGATGCAAATGAAGAAAACGATGCGAAGCTCAAAAGTCTTCACCTTTCTCCTCAACAGGCAAAGACAACAAAAAAAGCTCAACCACCAACCTGGTAACAAATTAAGAAAATCACCCATTCTGCGGAGGAGATTGTGGTTTCTACGGGAAAGACTATCACAGTTGAAAATATGTTTCTTCCTATGCTTGCCATTATTGCTATGCAGTCAGTGTCTGTTTCAGGAGAACAATACAGGGCATATGTTCCTAATCCTCCTCTTCTATATCCCGTGCGATGGGAGGGATGAAGATTTAAGTAATGACAAATAATAGTGACCTGCTAGGGGGTTTGGAGGACTATTCTAATTCTCATATGACTTCTCAAACAATTAATTATGAAGGAATGACAGATAAAACTCCAATTTGTATAACGCTATCAGGAGAAAATCTCCCTGGGTGTTTGCCTATAAACTATAGAACTTTTTTGACTGATGCCCTTGATCAATCCAATGATAAAAAGTTCAAAAAAAGATTGATGTGGGAAATTGGCGTGATGACATTAGACTTTCATACTTATAATGAATCCTTTTTCATTCCCAAGAGGAATATACATTTAGGTAACTGCCTACGAAAATATCATGACAAGGATCAGTTTGGGGATGCATTAATTACCTCACCAAAATGGTGGGAATGTGGATTTCAAAAGGCCTCTTTTTTATAATCCTATTGGGCACCAGATAGTATTTTTGATTTTTCCATTGCTAACCCCGATTATGATTATGCCTGCTACTTAAAACATAATTCATCAAAGTTTAATGGCTATGCTCCTGATACGCATGGGGAACCCCTGAAAAGATGGCTCACTCCAGGGTGAGTGGCTTCCATTTTGGTTAGTCACTGTCCCTTTCACAATAAAACGGGCATTCAGCTGGATTTGTTCAGAATTTTTGCAGCAAAAACCATGATTTTACTGAAAAAGCCCAAGGAAACTAAGAGTACGGCAATTGGGGTAAGAGCATGTGTGGGTTATCCTATGGGAACTTTAGCTGGAAAACTAGATAATTTAATCATTATTAATCAAGGAAAATCTTATTATATTAGCTGTAAAGATTTTATTTTTACTAATTGTTTTACTTCTTCTCTGGGTAAAACATATTCTGTAATTTTTATTTTAAAAAGACCTTCGTATGTACTGTTACGTGTAGATCTATAAAATGACCCTTGGTTTAAAAATTCTGCTTTACAAATGTTGAAATCTCTGGATATTATGTTGCAGCCAGAACGCTTTGTTGCGGCCTTGATTTTAGGAATAAGTGCTTTAATAACAATAATTAGCTCTTTAGTGATTTCTACAGCAGCCTTAATAAATGAAGTAAACACTGCTCGTTTTGTTACTGATTTAAGCAAAAATATTTCATTAGCCCTAGTAAAACAATAAATTATAGATAAAAAGTTAGAAATGAAAATAAATGCTCTGGAGGAAGTGGTTCTGTCTATAGGTCAGGAAGTTCAAAATTTAAAAACACAACTCTTAGGTAAATGTCAGGCTAGTTTTAAATATATCTGTGTTACTGCTCTAAAATATAAATTTTCTTTTAATTGGAATGCCACCAAAAATCATTTGTTAGGAGCTTGGATAGATAAAGATATCTCTAATGTTATGGAGGTTTTACAAGACAAAATTACAGCAGTTAGTAAAGCTCATTCAGATGTAAAAAATTTACAGTCTTTGGCAGCGTTATTTAAGCATAACGTGGAGGCCCTCAATCCTCTGGATTGGATTCGTGTAATAATTATAATTGCCATTGTCAGATCAATTCACCCAATTCTTATTCTTATATTTCCAGTCATTTTCCGGATGATCTTTAGATTTGTCTCTTCTGTGAGCCAAGACATTCATGATCTTCAATAAAAAAATAAAAAAGGAAGAATTTCCATGACACCTCCTGCTGAATCTGCATGAGAGATCATGCCAGACAAAGCATAAGCTTCATGGAAGCATGCCTGCAGGAAGGGGGTGTTGGTTCAAGGCTTCCTATACACTTGGCTGCATCTTTATTGCCTCTACCTTTATTCTAACTATATTCTTCTTGGCTGTACATTTGTTGCCTTTTTCTCATTTTGGCTATTTTTCTATTGATCCACGAACAGAGCATGTGAAGCCACTTCCCCTCGTGCCTGTCCTAGCTACTCTCTGCTCTCTCTCTCTACCTCCACTTCTCTCGCGGGCCGCCTCACACCCTTTGTGTATGCGCACCTGCCCCTGTGAGATCCTGGCCACTGCTGCCTCCACAGTGAGGCCCCTGAGCCCTGCCTCCTCCTCCCCTCGGCCCAGTCCCCTCTTCCCCTTGGCTCTGCCCCCTACCCTTGCCCACAAGAGCAGCCCTGACTGGGCCCTAAGGCTTCCAGGCCATGGGAATTACAGCCTCACCTCAACTCAGCACTCCCCACCAACCTTAGCACTTGCTGAGGGGATCGAATCTCCCCTCAGCCCCACGACAAGAGGAGACTCTCCTCCAAGCCTCTCCACTCCACATATCAAGCACATGCACAGTGACCCCGTGAGAGAGAGAGAGAGAGAGACAGAAAGACAGAGAGAGACAGAGACAGAGACAGAGACAGAGATACTGAGAGACAGAGAGACTGAGAGAGATTGTTGGGGAAAACTACCTCTCAAGGACTCAGAACATAGCACCCTTTTGGATGACTCAGCACACAGCATACTTCAAAAAACATCACAAAGCACCCTGAGTAAAAGACTCAGCACAATGTGCCCTTTGAAGGACTTAGCATATAATAGCCTTTGGGATGACTCAGCACACAGCACCCGTTGAAGGAGGGAATCCATAGCATGCAGTGTATAGGACTCAGTGCATGGCACACTTTGAAAAACTCAGCACGTAGCACCCTTTCCCAGGACTCACCATATAGCATCCTGTGTTAAGTCTCCATTCACACTAAACTTTGAAGGGCTGAGTATGTAGCACCCTGTGTAAAACACTCAGTGCACAGCACCCTTTGAAAAACTCAGCACATAGCACAGTTTTGAAGGACTCAGCACATACCACCTTGTGGAAGAACTCAACACACACCGCTATTTGAAAGACAGTACAGATCATTGTCTACAGGACTCGGCACATAGCACTCACCTCATCATCTCTTCTCAAGGATGCAGCACATTGCACCCATTGAGATAACTCAGCACACAGCCCTCATTGAAGCACTCAGCAAAAGTACCCTGTGTAAATGAATGGGCCACAGCACCCATTGAAAAATTCACCTGTCCCTCCCTTCTCAAGCGGTCAGCACATAACACCATTTGGGATGAATTAGCATCCCACACTTTTGAAGGACTCAGCATAAAGTACATTGTGTAATGGACTCAGCACACAGCACCCTTTGAAAAATCCAGCACAGCCTACTCTTCTCAAGGACTCAGAACATAGCACCCTTTGGGATGACTCAGCACACAGAATGGTTTTTGAAGACTCAGAAAAAACACCCTATGTGGGAAGGACTCAGAAAACAGCACCCTGTGAAGGACTCAGCACATACCTGTATGTCACAAGTTCAGTTGTCATTAGAATTCGGGTGCTTTCTGCAGTATCATCATTCTTCAGAAACACTTCACAAATCCTACTAGTTCACATTTAACTAATGTGTGTTTTATGGGGGAAGGTCAGCTGGGGGTCTTGAAGTCAAAGCTTGGGGCCCCTGTCCCTGAGCTCTTTGGTTCAATGCTAGAGCTCTACCACTTTGATTCACAGATCCAATTTTGGTTTGTTTTTTTTGGGTTGTTCTTTGACAGGCCTTATGGTAATCAGGAAGGCCAAGTTGGGGTGTCCATGGGCAAAAGCTTCTAGCTGGCCCTGGAGCTGACTTCTCACTTCCTTGTGCCCCTAGGAGCAGGGCCTACTGGAGCTCTCTTGGCCTAGGGTGGAACAGATCTGCTCTGGAATCATCACTCAGGGTGAGCGAAAGTCAGGTTGGCCCTGGTCACTTTCCCAAATTGAACTCTAGAGGACGATAGTCCTCCATGATGGCAGAGGGATGCATGTTCCACCTCTAGCCACGAGGAGGCAGGATTTGTCCACCATAAGGTTTGTATCAGTTGTATTTACTCTTGTTTCCCTGGGGCTCCCATCACGCTTTGAAGCCACCCTGGACAGGAAAGTCCTTGAGGATTACCTACAATTAACCATTGAAAAGCACAAGTGGCAGAGCACTAGTCTTGAGCAAGAAAACTCAGGGAAAAAGCCTTGGCCCTGAGTTCACACACACACACACACACACACACACACACACACACACACACACACACGCACACACCACATGCATGCAAAATCAAGGATTTCTACACTGAAATCTTTGGGTATTCTCTACCTTTTCCCCACTGAGTCTGGTGGCTATTGGCCTAGGTTTTTGATGCATCCAACACCACCTGGCATTTTTAATTTTGGGGAACAGAATGGCTAGAAGGTCAGCCTTCCCCCACCCAGCTCCTTGACTGGGTCAAGGTCTATCCAGACCCTTTAGGTCTCCTTTTACAGACTCGCCAAGATGCCTTCAAAAGGTATCAAAAGCTGGGCACTGGTGGCTCATTCCTGTCATTCTAGCTAATCTGGAAGCTGAGATCTGGAGGATCATGGTTCAAAGCCAGCCTGGGCAGGAAAGTGTGTGAGACTCTTATCATCGATGAACCATCAGAAAACAAGAAGTGGCCCTGTGGCTCAAGTGGTAGAGTGCTAGCCATGAGACAAAGAGCTCAGGAACCTGAGTTCAAGCTCCAGGACTGGAAGAACAAATCTTTATTGGAGGCTTGTTTTCCCTTTGAAAACAATTTCTTCTTTGTGATAAGCATAGCATGGGCCTCTTCCCTGGCCACCAATAGATGTCCCTTGAATATGGGCCAACTCCCAGCAGCCTTTGCCCTACCCAACCCGCAGTTTACCCTTTCCATGACCCATCAGATGGAGGCCTGAGAGAAGGTCACCTGGCCACCTACTTATGGTGGCTGCTGAGGCTTTGGAGAATCATCATGTCACGTAGTCATCATCTACATCAGTCTACAGAAGAAAGGGAGGGACTGTTCCTCAACTGAGCCCATGAGCTGTGGGTAGCTCTGAATGTGGGGCAGCTGCGGCAGGATGTGCTTTGTGGGGGAGTCCTCTATGGGGTTGGGAATCTTGATCTCCCTTCTGGTAGTTTCCACACTGTGTTGAAGTGGCAATTCTTTAAAACCTTTCTTCTCCTCCCTCATTTCGCCCGCCCTGGAGCCTGGAGTCATCCAAAGCGGCGGCAGTGACAGGAGACTCAGCCTGTGCTGGCATCAGGAGCCCGTTGTCCATGTCTTCCCCTGTGAGGAGTGACAACGGCTCCCACAGCCCTCTCCATTTCTCCATCTTCTCCTAGGACAGCTGGTACACACGCTCAGGGTTCTTCTGATACAGCTCAGCCAGAATGAACATCTGCTCTTTACATGCCACGAGGGACTCCTCAACAGTGCGATCTGTGCCGACAGCTGGCTGCATCTATGTTGAAGATCACCCGCTGGACTATGGGAGTCCATCTTATCAGGCAGGTCGTGGACAAAGTATAATTTCTTCTCAGACGCCCACGTGTCCCGTTTCCCATCCCCACACAGCTGTGGTGCCAGCTCATGGGATGGAGTGCTTGTGGCTCAAGCTTTCTCTGGCACTGAGCTGCCAGGTGAACCTGGTGCCTGCAGCAGGCCTGCCACTCCTGCTGCAGGAGTTTCCCCCTGTGGATTTCAGCCACTAAGAGTGCTCACAAATCCATGTCCCTCTCAGTTTGGGGAATGTCTCCATCCTCTGCAATGGTCATGTGGTGGAGAGTCGACTCCTCTCCTTTTGCTTCTCCAGGGTTTTAGACTTCCCCTTTCCCAAGGAACACCAGGAAGCTCAGCTGGGCCTGCAGCCACTCCTCCTGTGGTCTGATTACTTTCAGGCACTTGAGAGTGTCCTGCCACTTTGAGGGCACCACCTGGTCTCCTCAGTTGGTCGGGCTGTGCACTTTATTCAGCTGTTCCAGGAGTTGGGTCTGCCTCTCTATGTGCTGCTGCAGGGCCTCCTTCTGGGAGCTAAGTCGCTAATTGGTGGTGATGTGCCGCTCATAGATGGCTCTGAGCTCCTGCAGCGGGGCCAGGGACTGCTCCTGCTGGTCCTGAGATGCTTGGCTTTCTTTCTCTCTCAGCCACTTCTTTCCATTCCTCTCTCTTCTCCTCTGTGTGGACCAGCTGTTCCCACAGGTGTTTCTTCACCTGCTACTGTGTCTAAGATCCTGGTGAGCTCCTTCTCCTCACCGATCACCCTGTGGAGAGCCTCCCACAGCAGGGCCACCTGTTCCTCCAGCTGTCTGTCACACACATATGCACATCATGGGGTCTCGGGGATCTCCTGCCAATCCTTGGCCTTCTCCTCCAGTCTGCACAATTGCTCCTGATGCTCTGCGTTCTGGAGATGGAGCCTCTGGTTTTCCTAGATCTGGATGTGAAGTTATTCCTCCAGGTTTTTCAGCTCCATCTTTGTGCACTACGCCTGGGCCTGGAACTGCCACTCAGCCTGAGATGGGCCATGGTTCTTCCAGTATTCTCTAGGCCGAAAACCTGCCTCGACCCTCGCTCCTTCTCCTCTGTCAGTTGTTTTACCTTCTGGGTCAGCTGCCGGGCCTCCTCCTTCCACGTGGTCCTCTCAATGCTCAGGTCTTCTGTGAAGGTGTCTCTCTCTAGATTCGCTGTGCTCACCAGTCAGCTCACGTTGTCTAGTAGTCTCTTCAATTCTTCATGCCCCACCAGTGCTTGTTGGAACTTGCAGATTCCTTTCTCCCTGTTGTCCAGAGCACATCCAGCTTCTCCTGTAACTTTGAGTTCACTTGCTCCAGGTCATCGAAGCTTCTCGCCTTCCTTGAGCAGAAGGGTCACCACATGCAGCAGTTCAAAGAACATTTCAGTCTCATTCTGTGATCAGTAACCACAGAAGCCGACATCTCCAGCTCTACCACACACTGCTCTGCGGCTTGCAGGCAGCTGGTGAGAGCTTCGTGCTCCCTTTCTGTGTCATTGGCCACCTGCTGCATGCAGGCGGGTGCACATTGTAAATTGCCTTCTGCGGAAATCAAACTCTGTATGGGTGCCTTGTGGATCTCTAGCTCCATTTTAGGTGCTGCATGCACCTGCCTCTCTTTCTTCCATTGATCCTGCAGGTCTGACTTTTCCTGCTTCAGTGGTTGGATCTTGGCATAGAGTGCCTGGTTTCTTCTTTTGCTGGGATCCAGGGTGGGCACCACGTGTCAGTAGCACCTCTGCAGATCCTTGGTGGTATCAGGACCATTGACACTCTGGAACCTCGTGGCTGTGACTGTGTCCAAAGGCACGGGAGGCCAGTGGTGGGCATCACCTTTGGCCGGATCCTTCCCTTTTTCATGTTCTTTGTTTTCTTGAATGTTGCAGATCTGTCAGGAGGATTCTTCTACCGGTGTTCTGGTGGCAGTTTCATCCCCACAGCTTTCTCATGGAGTCTTGTTGTTTCAGACATCTGAGCACTAGGATGGGAAAGATGGGCTGGCCACGTTCCCAGGCTCTGGGAAATCCTGTCTTCTCCCACTCACTGATTAGGATGTCAATTTCGTACTCTACTCCAAAGTCACCTGGAGTCTCTTGCTCACCACTTAGCCACCTCTACTTTCCTCAACTGCTGGTAGTGGTGTCAACCAACAGAGGGAATCCTGGTCCTTCTGGGCAGCATGGAATTTGGGTGTGGCTGCCATTCTTGTATCCCATTGTTCAGAAAGAACCATGAAAGAATGGAGATGTGACCAGAATACTGTGATGCAGGCAGAATGGGCTGAGTCAAGATGAGAGCAGCTGCTTTCCAAGGAAACTCTGTCCAATCCTGCTGGGGAAACGAAGGTGACCTGCTTTAGCTGGATGGCTGCACAGATTGTTCTGTATGTCTGTTTGTTGCCAGTCCTGGACCTTTAACTCTGGATCTGGGCACAGTACTTGAGCTGCTTTTGCTCAAGGCTAGCCCTCAACCTCTGGAGCCACACGACTCTACTTCTGACTTTGTTGGCACTGAAGTTGGACAAGGGTGACTTTGACCATGATCCTCCTATCACAGACTTGTAAGTATTAAGGAGAACTACTGAGAGCCACGGGTGCCTGCCTAATCATTGGTATTGCTGATGTTCTTGGACAGACTTGTGAGTTCCCTATCCTGAGGATTAAATGGTGGAAGCTGGAGCCCACAGTTTGAATCCTGTTCCTGCCACCTCCAAATGGCAGGAGATCCTCAGAAACTTATTCCTATCCATATGAATACCAATGGAATGTGATATATGTCATGATTGAATGGGCAGTTCTTGAACGATTCTAGGATAAAATAATACACAATTATATCCTAGGACTCTAATCAATTTTAAACTAACACTTTATGAAGCATTTAAACAATCATATTCATTAAATGGAGGCATAATGAAATATCTAAGAATTGGATGTCACATTGTATGAAGGTGCCATTTTTTCTGCCAGGACTGGGATTGGAACTCATGGTCTGGGTAACTCTGTTGCACTGTGTGGGAAGGAGAAGCTCACCTCCGTGAAGTCAAGAAATTCAAGTCTGTTCCTTAGGCCTGAAATCGATCCCCAGCACTAGAAAACATCTTTTTCATGTATATTTTACATACATTATTTATGTTTACATACATATGTTGACTCTTTATTGCATTCAGTGTAGTTATTCATTTTATTTTTTGTTTTATTCACGTATTGGCCATTTATTTTATTGAGTATTATGGCACATAGAATATTGATTACATTGATTACATAGGATATAGGTCTGCATATGTATTCCACTTCATACCTGACACCCAGGAATTTCACAGAAAAAGAAAATGTGTCACCATCAGCTTCTTACGCTATGATTCATTGTTTGGGAGTGTTGGTGTCTGAACTCAAAGCCTACAAGGCCAAATTCCTTAATGGGTGAATATCAGAACGCCATCCTGGGGCAAACTGAGCTGACAGGCAGTTCCCAGGGTCTGAGATCAAGCCCCTAGGGTTGACAAAATAAGAACAAATTGACATGTAGATGGTATTATGCTAATAAATATATATCTTTATAGAGTGCCAGAGGTGTCTACACATTATTCAGTTATATAGACTACATTTCTACCAATTCTTGGGTATTTATTATGCCTCTATGTAATTAATAGTATTTTTTTCATCCTTAACAAACTATTAAGTAAATCAAGGTCCTGAAATTATTATATCCCTGTAAGAAATTGTATTCTTTTAATGCTTCATATCAAATAAAATCAGTCTACTGAAATTATGTCTAATTTTATATGAGTAGCATTCACGATTAGCTCATTCAACTGTGACATTGATAACATTCCATCGTTATTCCTATGGATGAGAACGAGTCTCTTAAGATCTTCCACTATTTGGAAGTGGCATGACTGGGATTCGAAATCTATATCTATGTTCCTGTGCGGGATTATGGCTTCCTCAATAGCCTGCTAGCCTTCAGCAATGCAAGATGAAGCACCCTTTGGAGCCCTGTCATTCAGATCCAGATGGTCATAGTGCAAAGGAAGGAAATGTAAAAGTGCAATCATGCAACATTTTTTTCTTTGGTAGGTCACAGGGCTTGAATTCTGGGCCTGGGTACTGTCCCTGTGCTCTTCAGCTCAAGGCGAACACTCTACCGCTTGAGTCACAGTGTTACTTCCGGATTTCTAGTGGTTTATTGGAGATAAGATTCTAACGGACTTTCTTTCCCGGGCTAGCTTTGAACTGCGATACTCAGATCTCAGCCTCCTCTGTAGCTTGGATTTCAGTTGTGAGCCACCTGCCCCCGGCTCTGTCACTTTTTTTCTGTGCATATTTTTTCCACTTGCAAGGCTTGGAGATCTAGGATTCCAGGATTGGCTGTGGCTCCAGTGGCTGCACCCCAGCCTAGGATGATGGAAGCTGAGGCAGAGTTGCCATGACCTGAGTTCAAGACCTTGCTTCGCAAAAATAAATAAATAAATAAATTAGCTCCTTGGCTTGCAATTCACGCTGTTTTCTTCTACTAGGCTTTGTATTTGAACTCAGGGTCTGGGTAACTCTGTAGCACTGTGCACGAAGGGGAAGCTCACCATGCTTGAAGACAATAAAGTTGGGCCTGGTCCCTAGGCCTGAATTCAAGCCTCAGCCCTGGAAAACATACTATTTATATTTATTGTAAAGATAGTATTTTTATTTACTACAGATGTTCAGTCCATATCCTGTTAGTTGTGGTTATTGATTGCATTTTTGTTTTATTCAATTATTTACCATTTATTGACTGTGATGATATGCATTCCATTTATTATACTGATGGCATCCCATCACACAGTATCTAAATTTGTAGACGTGTTCTCCATCATGTCTGACACGCAGGACTCTCAGAGAAAAGGAAAACAGGTGTCACACTTGACTTCTTATTCCACAATCCAATTGTTTGCAGTGCTGGGATCTGAACTCAGGGCCTAGCAGACCTAATTCAACACAGCAACCTCTAGCCAAGGAAGCTGCCAGACAGTTCTCAGACCCTGAGATTGAGCCACAAGGGTGGACAAAATAGCCATACATGGATAGGCAGGTGGCAGTATACCAATAAATATATATTTGTATAGAATTCCAGAGACATCTACTTAGGATTCAATGACATCAACTACATTCCTACCAACTCTTATGTATTATTATGCTGCCATTGAAGGAGTAGTATTGTTTTCATGCTTAATAAACCATTCGTTAAGATCAATCAGCATCCTAGGATCATTGCATCCCATTTTAGATTGGACCGATGCCCGCAGAAACTTATACATTCATGAGTTTGCAAACATTCCATCGTTATTCCCGTGCATAGGAACAAGTCTCTTGGGAAATCTCCCCACTGGTAGGTGTCAGGACCAGGATTCAATATTAGGGCCTTCGATGACATATGGGCCTGTGGCTTCCACAATAGCCCGCTAGCCTTGGCCAATGCTAAGTGAAGTAAACTTGTAGCTTTGTCATTCAGATCCAGGTTGGTCACCATGCAAAGGAATAAAATGTAAAAAATCCATCCCGCAGCTATTTTCCAGTGCAGTTTTTTTTTTTTTTATCTCCTGCAAGGCTTCAGGGCCTAGGATCACAGGATCGGCTATGCGCCCATGGCAGCCCACCAGCCTAAAGTGATCGAAGCTGAGGCAGAGTTGCCATGAACTGAGTTCAAATCCCTTGGTTGGCAAAAAATAAAATAAAATAATAAATAATAAACCACCTTAGCCCAGAATTAGCACCATTTTTTCTGCCACAGCTGGGATTCCAACTCAGATCTGGGTAACACTATAGCACAGTGGGTGAAGGGGAAGCTCACCATTCTTGAAGACTACAAGGTCAGGTCTGCTCCCAGGGCCTGAACGGAAGCCCAGGTCACCTTCACTCTGCAGGCCGCCGAGTTCGGACCCAGCATGGTCACCATGCAAAGGAAAATGAACATAAAAAGCGCCAGATCGAACTTCCTGCCACTTTTTTTTCCCCTTTGCTGCTTTTTTTTCCCTGCAAGCCCTGGGGTCCTAGGATGCGATGATGAGTTGTAGGTCCAGAGGCTGCAGCCCAGGATGATTGGAACTGAAGCAGAGTTGCCACGACTTGAGTTCAAGCTCTGAGTCTGTTAAAAAAAAATTGTGAAGGAAGAACCCTAGCTCCGAATTCACCCCATTTTACTGCCTTAGCTGGGATTTGAACTCAGGTCTGGGTAACTCTGTTGCACTGTGGGGGAAGGGGAAGATCACCATTCTTGAAGAGTACAAGTTCAGGCCTGCTCTCAGTGCCTGAATTGAAGCCCCAACACTAGCAAAAATCATATGCCCACCTATTTTACACATAGGATCTCTATTTACATACATGTGTGAAATGCATCATGTTTTCAGTGTAGTTATTTATTTTATTCTGTGTATTAGAGATGCATTTTGTATTTTATTGTGTATGATGACAGATATAAATGTGCTGACATGCATGACAACCTATTCACATGTCTATAGAGTTGCCTATGCCTTGTCCATCCTAGATGATACCCAGGACTTTCACAGGGCCGGAAAGAAGGTGAACTGATGTACTGCTCACATCAGGATTCATGTTTGGCAGTGTTGTGATTTATACTCAGAACCTAGCAGGCCCATTTGCCGAAAGGGTCAAGGTGAGGACACTGGCCTGTGAGCAACTGAGGAGCTAGACCGTTTCCAGGACTTGACATTGAGCACCAGGGAGGGCCCGGATAGGCATAAATTCATAATTTAAACATAGGACCTCTATTTATATACATGTGTGGACAGCATCTTGAGGTCAGTGCACTTCTCCTTAATTTGTGTCTAATTCATGGAAGTAATGTGTATTTTACTGAGTATGGTGACAGGTATAACTGTGCTGACATGGATGTCAACCTGTTCACATGGCTATAAAGTTGCCTATATAGCATGCTCCATTCCTAGCTGAGAAGCAGGACTTTCACAGCAAAGGAAAAGAGGAGGATCACTTGGCTTCTCACATCAGTATTCATCTTTTGACAGTGCTGGGATTTGAACTCAAGGCCTAGAAAACCAAAGCGGTGAATGGGTCACGGTGAGTACACCAGCCTCTGAACCAATAGAGGATTAGGTCCATCCCGGGTCCTGAGATTGAGCCCTGGTGGGGGCCATTATTGTTATAAATTCATAATTTACAGAGATGATCTCTATTTACTTACATGTGTGGAATGCATCATGCATTCAGTGTAGTTATTCTCTTTATTTTATGTCTTAATCAGGGATGCATTTTGTATTTTATTGCATATGATGACAGATATAACTTTGCTGATATGGATGGCAACCTATTCCAATGTGTATAGAGTTGCCTAGATAGCATACTGTGTCCTAGCTGAGACCCAGGACTTCACAGCACAGGAAAACAGGTGCAACAATGGGCTTCTGAAAGAAGCATTCATGTTTTGGCAGAGTTGGGATTTGAACTCAAAGCCTAGCAGTCCCAATTGGTAAAAGGGTCAAGGGGAGGACACTTGCCTGTGAGCAGCTGAGGAGTTAGGCCATTCCCAGGACCTGACATCGAGCCCCAGGGAGAGCCAGGATAGGCATAAATTTATAATTGAAACAAGATCTGTATTAACATATTGGTGTAGATAGCATCTTGCGTTTGGCGCACTTCTCCTTAACTTGTGTCTAATTCATGGAGGTATTGTGTATTTTACTGAGTATGGTGACAGATATAACTGTGCTGACATGGATGGCAACCTGTTCACATGGTTACAGAGTTGCCTATGCATTCATTCTCCATCCTAGCTGAGACCAAGGACTTCCACATGAGAGGAAAACAGGTGCAAAGACTGGCTTCTGACATCAGGATGAAACTTTTGTCAGTGCTGGGATTTGAACTCAAATCTGGGTAACCCCATTGCACTGTGGGGAAAGGGGAAGCTCACCATCCTTGAAGACTAGAATGTCAGGCCTGGTCCAGGGCCTGATTTGAAGCCCCAGCACTGGACAAAATAACAAGCCCACCACTTTAAAACATAGGATCTCTACTTCCATACTGGGGTGGTATGCATCTTGCCTTCAAGGTAGTTTTTTTTTTTAATTTTGAGTCTTATTCATGGATGTATTGTGTATTTTATTGAGTATGGTAACAGGTATATCTGTGCTGCCCTGGATGACAACTGATTCCCATGAGTAGAGAGTTGCCTATGCATTCTTCATCGTAGCTGAGACCCAGAACTTGCACAGCACAGAAGAACAGGTGCAACGACTGGTTTCTCACATCAGGGTGAATTTTTGGCAGAGCTGGGATTCGAACTTGGGGCCTAGGAGGCCCAACTGCCCAATGGATCCATGTGAGCACACAAGCCTGTGAACCACTAAGGAGCTGGGCCTTTCCCAGGAACTGAGATCTAGCCCTAGGGAGGCCACAATAATCCTCAATGCATCATTGAAACATGGGATTTCTATTCACATCCATGTGTGGACTTCCTCCTGCATTGAGGATAGTTATCCTCTCCATTTTGTGTGTTATTCATGGATGTATTGTGTATGTTCTTGAGTATATGATGACAGGTATAACTGGGCTGGCATGGATGAAAACCTATTCCTATGGCCACAGGGTGGCTCATGCATTTTCCATCTTAGAGGAGACCCAGGACTCGCACAGGAAAGGAAAACAGGTGCAATGATTGGCTTCAGACATCAGGATGAATCTTTTGGCACTGCTGGTATCTGAACTTGGCGCCTAGCAGGCCCAATAGGCAAATGGGTCCAAGTGAGCACGCCAGCCTGTGAGCCACTAAGGATCTAGGCCATTCCCAGGACCTGAGATCAAGGCCGGGAGTGAGGGGGAGCACAAATGTTGTCCATTTATAAGCTGAAGGTAGTATGCAAATAAGTACATATTTGAATAGAGTAGGAGACATGGCGACCTGTGATGGAATCCAATTTACCATGTGACTACCTATTCTCAGATCTTCCCCAATGCCTCCATTTCTTGACTGTGATGATTATTGTCACACTTCATCAACTCTTCATAAAAAATAATGGATACCCCATGAGTCTTGCTTATCATTTCCTACTCTCATCCTGCAGGAACCACTAATTCAAGGATGAGATGATCACATTCCACACTTCCTAGGTCCGGAAAGGAGTACTTCAGGATCTTCCACCATTCCCACAATGTAGGGGGGCTGACCCGGATTCCAACCCCTGCCCTCCGTTGCACGGTTGGCTGTGACTTCCCCTATAGCCAGCAGGCCTTCAGCCATGCCAGGTCACCTTCACTCTGTAGGCCGCTGGGTTCAGACCAACATGGTCACTATGCAAAGGAAAATAAACGTACAAGCACGAGGTGAAAATTCCCGATGCTTTTTTCCCCTTCTGGCCGTTTTTTGTTTTTTTTTTTTTTTCTGCAAGCCTGGGGCTCCTAGGATCCAAGGATGGTCTGTGGGTCCAGAGGCTAAAGCCTAGGATGATTGCATTTAAAGGCAGTGTTGCCTCGACTTGAGTTCAAGGCCTGGGTTTGGCAAAAAAAAAAAAAAAACATAAATAAATAAAAAATTATGAATGAAGCACCCTCGCTCAGAATTCACGCCATTTTATTGCCAGAGCTGGGATTTGAATTCAGGTCTGGGTAACTTTGTTGCACTGTGGGGGAAGGGGAAGATCACCATCCTTAAAGACAACAAGGTCAGGGCTGGGAAGGTGGCTCAGTGGTAGAGTGCTTGCCTTGCATGCCTGACGCCCTGGGTTCAATTCCTCAGCACCACATAAGCAAAAAGAAAAAAGCCGGAAGTGGTGATGTGGCTCAAGTGGTAGAGCACTAGCCTTGAGCTGAAGAGCTGAGGGACAGTGCCCAGGAACAGAGTTCAGGCCCCACGACTGGACCCAAAAAAAAAAAAAAAGACTACAAGGTTAGGCCTGCTCCCAGGGCCTGAACTGAAGCCCCAACACTGGCAAAAATCATATGCCCACCTATTTTACACATGGGATCTCTATTTACATATGTGTGTGGAATGCCTCATGCTTTCAGTGTGTTTCTTAGTCAAGACTGCATTTTGTATTTTACTGAGTATGATGACAGATATAACTATACTGACATGGATGGACACCGATTCCCATGTCCATGAAGTTGCCTATGCTTTCTACATCCTAGCTGAGACCTAGGACTTTCACTGGACAGGAAAGCAGGTGGATCTATGGGCTTCTAATATCAGGATTCATGTTTCGGTACTGTTGTGATTTGAACTCAGAACCCAGGAGGCCAATTGGCAAAAGGGTCAAGGAGAGGACACTGGCCTGTGAGCAACTGAGGAGCTAGGCTGTTCCCAGGACCTGACATCTAGCCCCAGGGAGGGCCAGGATAGGTATAGATTCATGCTTGAAACATAGGATCTATATTGACATATATGTGTGAACAGCATCTTGCATTCAGTGCACTCCTTTTCCTTATTTTGGGTCTAATTCATGGAGGTATTGTGCATTTTTCTGAGTATGGTGTCAGATAGAACTGTGCTGACATGGATGATGAACTGTTCCCATGGTTATAGGGTTGCCTATGCATTCATTCTCTATCCTAGCTGAGACCCAGGACTTCCACATGAGAGGAAAACAGGTGCAATGACTGGCTTCTGACATCAAGATGAAACATTTGTCAGTGCTGTCATTTGAACTCAGGTCTGGTTAACTCCATTACACTGTGGGGGAAGGGGAGCTCAACATCCTTGAAAACTAGAATGTCAGGCCTGGTCCAGGGCCTGATTTGAAGCCCCAGCACTAGACAAAATATAAAGCTCATCTCTTTTAAACATAAGATCTCTATTTACATACAGTTGTGGTATGCATCTTCCATTCAATGTAGTTTTTTTTAATTTTGAGTCTTATTCATGGATGTATTGTGTATTTTATTGAGTATGGTGACAGGTATATCTGTGCTGCCATGGATGACAACCTATTCCCATGGCTATAGAATTGCCTATATAGCATTCTCCATCCTCGCTTAGGTGCAGGACTTTCACAGGACAGGAAAACTGGTAGATTGATGGACTTCTCACATCAGGATGGATCTTTTGGAAGTACTGGGATTTGAACTCAGGGCCTAGCAAGCAAAATTGGTGAATGGGTCAAGGTGAGCACATCAGCCTGTGAGCCACTAAGGTGCTAGGGCGTTCCCATAACTTGAGCTTGAGCCCCAGGGTGGGGCTGGTGCAACATATTCCTCCATTCTTATGCTGAAACTTGTGTGCTAATAAATACCTATTTGTATACAGTAGGAGATGTGGCAAACCGTGTTGGAATCTTATCTACCATGTGAGTACCGATTCTTGGATCTTTCCCAATGCCTTGATTTCCTGAACGTAAGTATTATTGTCACACTTCATGAAGTCTTAATTTAAAATAATCATTGTGCCAAAGGTCTTGTCTATCATTTCCTATGTGAATCATGCATTAACTTCTCAACTCTTCCCTAGACCTGAATTCAAGCACCAGCCCGAAAAACGTAACATTTATAGACATCTTAAATATATGATTTATACTTAAATCTATATATTCAATCTATATCGTGTTTGTTGGAGTGATTCATTATATTTTATTATTGATAGATTGATTTAGCATTCATTTTATGGGCTGTGAGTGCACCTATAACATTTATTACATTTATTCCAATCTATTCCATAGCATGTAGCTTTGCAGATATATTATGTACATCATACCTGACACCCAGTACTTGCACAGAAAAGGAAAACAGGTGTCACACATGGAATCTTACACCAGAAAGAAACTTTTGGCAATGATGGAAACTAGACTAAGAGCCAAGGAGTCCCAATTCATGAATGGGTGAGTGTCATCATGGCAGCCGCTAGCCCATTCAACTGCCAAGTGGATCCCAGTGTCTGGGATCAAGCCCCAGGTTTGGCCAAAATAGCAATAACTCTCTATGCAGATGATGGTATATAAATAAATATAAATTTAGATATTTAGATACTGTCAGAAATGTCTATCTGGTATTCAATGATATATACTACATTCCTATGGATTCTCAGGTCTTCAGTGAGGATTCCATTTAATCAATGGTATTCTTTTAATGCAAAATAGACTATGAATTTTAATCAATCTGTGTCCTGTGATTATTGGGTCTAATTTTATGCCAGACTGATTCATGAACTACTCATCCAACCATGACATTGATCACATTCCTTTCGTGCTCCTAGGGACAGGCAATAATTTTGTAGGCTCTCCAGCCCTTTGTAAGTGGTATAATCAGGATTCAAACTCAGGGCCTAGGTGTCCAGGTTGGCCTATGGCTTCCCTGACAGCCCGACAGCCTTCAGCAATGCCAGGTGAACTACAGGTTGCAGCCGTGTCACTTGGACAAAGGAATGGTCACCATGAAAGGAAGGGAAACCCGAGAAACTACTGACCATCCGCAGTTCACAGCTTTTTTTCAATGCCATTTTCATTTTGATTTCCTGTCAGCCCCTAAGGCCTAGGATCCTAGGATGGGCTGTGGGTCCAGAGGTTGCACCATCCCAGCCTAGGGTGATGTTAGCTGAGGCAGAGTTTCCACGACCTGAGTTCAAGCCCTGTGATTGGCAAATAAATAAATAAAACCTAAAAATATTAAAAGGACTAATGAAGCTCCCTGGCTTGGAATTTGTGCCTTTTTTTTTCTGCTAGTCCTGAGGTTTGAACTCGGAGTCTGAGTAAATCTGGTGCACTGTGGGGAAAGAGGAAGTTTACCCTCCTGTAAGATAAGAAATTCAGGACAGTTCCCTAGGCCTGAATTCTAGCCCCAATCTTGGAGAACATAACATTTATAGTAATTTTTAGTATATGATTTATACTAACATCCATATGTTCAGTCCATATCGTGTTTGTTGGAGTGTTTCATTATATTTTAGTATTTATTTATTTACCAATTATTTTATTGATCCTGAGTACACCTATAATATTTATTTCATTTATTCCAACCTATTCCATAGCATGTAGCTTTGCAGACATACTAATACTATATACATCATACCTGACACAAAGCATTTGCAAAGAAAAGGAAAACAAGTGTCACACTTGGAATCTTACTGCAAGATGAAATTTTTGGCAATGCTGGGACCTGAACTGAGGGAAAAAGAGGCTCAATTCATGAATGGGTGAGTGTCAGCATGGCATCCTCTAGCCCATTCAGCTGCCAAGTGAATCCTAGGACCTGGGATGGAGCCACAAGTTTGGCCAAAAGAGCAATACCTTTCTATGCAGACAGTGGTATACAGATAAATATATATTTAGGTATTTAGATACTGCCAGTGATGTCTATCTTGTATTAAATGACATATATTGTGTTCCTACAGATTTTCAGGTCTTTAGTGAGGACTCCATTTAATGAATAGTATTCTTTTAATGCATAATAAACTATGAATTAAAATCAATTTGTGTCCTGTGATTATTAGGTCTAATTTTATGCTAGACTGATTTATGAACTACTCATACAAACATTCCTCTGGTGTTCCTAGGGACAGACAATAGTTTCTTAGGCTCTCCAGCCCTTTATACTGGCATGACCGGGATTCAGACTCAGGGGCTAGGTGTCCAGGTTGGCCTATGACTTCGCTAACAGCCTTCCAGCCTTCAGCAATGCTAGGTGACATACAGGTTGCAGTCTTGTCATTTGGATCCAGGATGGTCACCATGCAAGTAAGGAAAACCAAGAAACCGTCATCCATCCACAGTTTGTGACATTTTTTCACTGCCGTTTTCATTTTGTTTTCCTGTCAGCCCCCTAGGCCTGGGATCCCAAGATGGGCTATGGGTCCAGATACTGCACCATCCCAGACTAGGGTGATATTAGTTGAGGCAGAGTTGCCACGACCTGAGTTCAATCCCTGTGCTTGGCAATAAATAAATGAATGAATGAATAAATAAATAAATAAAATAATTTTAAAATATTAAAAATAGTCGGGTACCAAAGGCTCATGCCTGTAATCTTAGCTACTCAGGAGGTTGAGATCTGAAAATCGCGGTTCAAAGCCAGCCCAAGCAGGAAAGTCCTTGAGACTCTTATCTCCAATAAACCACTATAAAGCCTGAAGTAGCGAAGTAGCGCTGTGGTTCAAGTGGTAGAGTGCTTGCTTTGAGCTGAAGAGCCCAAGGACATCTTCCAAGGCCAGAGTTCAAGTCCCAATGTATATATATATATATATAACTAATGAAGCTCCCTGGCTTGGAATTCATGCCTTTTTTTTTCTGCCAGGCCTGGGAATTGAACTCGGAGACTGGGTAACTCTAATGCACTGCTGTGGACAGAGAAACTTACCCACTTTGAACACAAGAAATTCAGGCCTGTTCCCTAGGCCTGAATTCAATCCCCAGCCCTGTTAAAGTAATATTCATCCACATTTGAAATAATGATTAATATCTACATACTTATGCTTATTGCATATTGCTTTGAGTATATTTATTTTACTTTTTGTATTATTCATTCCTTCATTATTTTTATTGACTATTATTATACTTATGTATTAAATTGATTACATCTTCTGAGAACTATACAGGTTTACATATGCATTATATATCTTACTTCAAACCCAGGACATTCACAGAAATTCTATAGTAGATCATCCCATGCATAGAAAAACAGAATGAATACATCAACCAAAGTCTAATTTATCCATAGGTACCCCAGTGGCTCACATCTGTAATCCCAGCTACTCAGAGGTGAGAAGTGGAAGATTAAGTTTCAAAGCCAATCCAAGCAGAAAAGTCTGAGAGATGTCATCTCCAATTAAATGGTCAAAAACCAGGTTACGGGGATGGCTGAATTGGTAGAAAATCAGCTATGAAAAACAAAGCCAAGAAAGAGCAAGCTGAGATCAAGCGCAGGGAGAGGGGGTTTGGGGCATAAAGGGGAGAGAACTCCTCCAAAAACAGAGAACAAACAACAGTACACAAATCCCACCTAATTTAGGGTACCAAACAAAGGGAAAAAAAGATCAAGCTTGTGCAGTTGTATAACTTTACATGATCACATATGTTCTTAGGTACACTTCAAAGCTATGTTTCTAGAAATATATATGTATATGTTAATAACGTATGTTATGTATATATATTAATAATGTATATAAATGTGAAGAAACTAAGAAACCAGTCAATGAATAAATACTTCTGAATTAGTGCCTTAACCATGGCATTATAAATTATTTGTACTAAAAGTATATTCCAAGTTTCTTTCTTCAGAATCAATCTTTAAGACGTTTGTTCATGTGCCAGGCATTGGAGGCCCATGCCTATGATCCTAGTTACTCAGGAGGCAGAGATCTGAGGATGGTGCTTCAAGGCCTGCTCTGGCAGGAAAGGCCATGAAACTGTTATCTCCATTAAACCACTAGAAAACTGGAAGTGGTGCTGTAGCTCAAGCAGTAGAGTGCACGCCTTTGGTCTGAAGAGCACAGGGATAACGCCCAAGCCAAGAGTTCAAGCCCCACCACCGAAGAAAGAACTTTGTTCATACAAAATTCTACCATTCTAAGCTTTAGGAATCTTTTCTTCCAGGGTCTTATGCTCTTTAGGCAACTACTCCACTGCTGGGCTACATCCCAGTCCCAATGTTTTTGTTTTTAATTTTACAATCCAGTTTATTCCCAAAATGCTTACAAGTAACTACTCTCCTCACACAAGTGAGTTTTTATCCACAAACCCAACCTTTTGTGGTATGAAGACACCCCTAGTGTATTTCGTGGTAGGCACGAGGAAAACTCACACAAATTGCAGACAGTTTATAATTACAGAAGTAACTCTGAATTGGAAAAAAACATCAGTTGCCAGGTGCCAATGACTCAGATCTGAGAGTCACGGTTAAAAGCCAGCCCAGGCAAGAAAGTCCATGAGACTCTTATCTCCAATAAACCACTAGAAAACCGGAAGTGGTGCTGAGGCTCAAGAGGTAGAGTGCTCGCCTTGATCTGAAGAGCGCAGGGACAGCGCCCAAGCCCAGAGTTCAAGCTACAGGACCAACCAAAAAAAAAAAAAAAAAAGAAATATCATCAACTCTCCCAACCTTCTAGGGAGAAATGATGTCCTCATTTTCATTCTCACTCTTCATGGCAGATGGCCAAAATAGAAACACCAATGTGCTATGCTAAAATGTAAAAGTTTAAACCCCTTTATTGAAAAACTCTCATGTTTTAAAATCAAAATGTATCAAATAAAGGCAAAGTGAACTTTAAAAAAATATTTAAAATGCTAATGGCGCTCCCTGGCTTGGAATGTGTGACATTTTTTGTCTGCAAGACCTGGGATTTGAACTTGGGGTCCAGGTACCTCTGTTGCACTGTGGGGGAAGTGGAAGCTCACTGTGCTTGAAGACCAGAAAGTCGGGCCTTTTCCCTAGGCCTGAATTCAGGCCCTAGCCTTGTAAAACGTACTCCTTATATATATTTTAAAGATAGGATTGAACTTCCATACAGATGTTCATTCTATATTATGTTTGGTGTGGTTATTTATTGTATTTTTTGTTTTATTCATTTATTTGCCATTTATTTTATTGGCTGTGATGATACCTAACCATGTATTACATCCTATCACATAGCATTTAGATTTGTAGACTTGTTATCCATCATGCCTGACACCCAGCACTCTCACAGAAAAGAAAAACAGATGTCACACTTGGCTTCTAACTCCAGGATGAAATTTTTGTCAGGAGCTGAGATCGAGCATCAGGGGTGACCAAAATAGCCATAGATGGATAGGCAGGTGGTGGTATACCAATAAATGCATATTAGTACAGAGTGCCATAGCCATGTATCTAGTATTCAATGACATCTACTACATTCCTACCAAATCTTTGGTATTTGTTATGCCTCAATTGTAAGAATATTATTCTTTTTGTGCCTAATTAACCACTAATTAAATTCAATATGCATCCTAGGATTATTGCGTCTAATTTGAGACTAGACCTCTGCACGGACTACTCATTCTATCATGAGTTGGATACCATTCCATCTGAACTTCTATGAATGGGCAGGAGTCTCTTGGGATCTTCTGCCATTGGTAGGTGTCAGGACAGGGATTTGAACTCAGGCATTCTGTTGTGTGGTTGGCCTATGGCTTTTCTGACAGCCATCCAGCCTTCAGCAATGACAGGTCACCTGTGTGTTGCAGACATGTCATTCAGACCTATGATGGTAACCGTGCAAGGAACCAAAGCCAATAAACCACCTACCATGTGTGGCTCGCGGCTTTTTTTTTTTTTGGTGACATTTTCATTTTGTTTTCCTGTCAGACCTCGGGTCTTAGGATTCCAGGATCAGCTTTGGTTCCAGAGGCTGCACCCCAGGGTAGTGTGATAGAAGCTTAGGCAGAGCTGCCACGATCTGAGTTCAAGCCACATGCATGGCCAAAAAAATAAAAAAGGAAAAGAAAAGAAAAGAAAAAAGAAAAAAATTAAGACAACTAAAAAAAGTAAGAAAAAAATTACTTAACTCCCTGGTTTGCAATTCGTGGTATTTTTTTTCTGCCATGCCTGGAATTTGAACTCAAGGTCTGGGCAAATATGCAGCACTGTGGGGGAAGGGGAATCTCACCATGCTTGAAGACAGAAAGTCAGGCCTGTTCCCTAAGCCTGAATTCAAGCCTTAGTCCTGGAAAACATACTCTTTATGTAGATTTTAAAGATAGGATTTACACTTCCATACAGATATTCAGTCCATATCATGTTTGATGTGGTTATTCATTTTATTTCTTGTTTTATGCATTTATTTACCATATATTTTATTGACTCTGATGACACCTATACCATTTATTACATTGTTTACATCCTATCACATAGGATCTAGATTGGCAGATGTGGTCTCCATCATGCCAGACACCCAGGACTCTCCCTGAAAAGGAAAACATGTGTCACACTCAACTTCTTACTCCAAGATTAAATTTTTGGCAGTGCTGGGATCTGAAGTCAGGGCCTAGCAGGCCCAATTCATGAATGGGTCTGTGTGAGCACGACAGCCGCTAGACAATGAAACTGTCAGGTGGTTCCCACATAGTGAGATCGAGTTCCAGGTTTGGCCAAAACAGCAATACATGAATAGCCAGACGGTGGTATACAAACAAATATATATTGGTAAAGATTGCCAGAGCTGTCTATCTATAACTGAATGACCTCTACTACATTCCGACCAACACTTAGGTATTTATTATACTGCCATTGAAGGAATATTATTCTTTCCATGCTTAATAAACTATTAATTAAGATCAATCAGGGGCTGGGAAGGTGGCTCAGTGGTAGAGCGCTCGCCTTGCATGCATGAGGCCTGAATTTGATTCCTCAGCACCACATAAGCAGAAAAAAGAAAAAAGCTGGAAGTAGTGCTGTGGCTCAATGGGTAGAGTGCTAGCCTTGAGCTGAAGAGCTGAAGGACATTGCCCAGGCCCAGATTTCAGGCTCCATGACTGGATGCATCCCCGCCCCCCAAAAAAAGATCCATCAGCATCCTAGGATTATTGCATCCAATTTTAGACTTGACTGATGCACAAACTACTCTCTCAATCGAGTCTCTTGTGATCTCCTGCCATTGGTAGTTGTCGGGACTGGGATTTGAAAATGAGGTCTATGTTGACAGGTCGGCCTATAGCTTTCCTGATAGTCCACCAGCCTTCACCTATGGCAGGTCAGGTCCACTTTGCAACTGAGTCACCATGCAAAGAAAAAAAATGTAAAACCTCCAGCCCTCTGTAGCTTGTAACTTTTTGTGCTGTCCCACTTTTTGTTTCATCCTGCAAACCCTCTGGGCCTAGGATCCCAGGACTGGCTGTGGGTCTGGAAGCTGCACCCCAGCCTAGGGTGATTAAAGCTGAGACAGAGTTTCCACGACCCGAGTTCAATCCCCATGGCTGGCAAAAGTAAAAAGAATAAATACAAAATTAATTAATTAACTAAATAAAAAAATCTCCCTGGTATGAAATATATGCTAATTTTCTTTCCTACCTTGGGATTTGAACTCAGGGTCTTGGTATATCTGTAGCAATGTCAGGGAAGGTTCTGAGTTGCCAATACTTGAGTTCAAACCCCATGCCAAGCCAAAAATAAAAAATTAAGTCACTGACCTTGGCACGGGGAGCAAATATGGAGATTGGAGGGAAGGGATGGTAGGAGGAAAACAAAAGAGGAAGCAACAATGCTCAATAGAAAATGTACTCATTACCTTGTTCATGTAACTGTAACTCTCAGTCCAACATTTTTACAATTATAAATGTGCAAAAAAAAAAACAAAACAATATAATGCTCAGAGAAGCATTTGGGGCGTAAGGGAAGGATGTCTAACTAGCTGTACAAAATTCTACACTGCTTTGCTTTTAATGCTCAGTATGGAACTGAATAAACATAACTGCTTCCATTAAAAAAAATCAAGTCACTGTCTTGGAACTGGGCCAGTATTTCTGCCATTGCTGGGATTTGATTGCATTGCCCAGTAACTCTTTTGCAACAAGGTTGAAGGTGAAGTTCACTGTACTTGAGGAAAAGAAATTCAGTCTAGAGTTCCCAGGAACTAAATGAAGGCCCTGCAATGGAAAAAATATTTCCATGCATGTGTAATATATGATATATACTTACATATGTATGTTTATTACGTATTATTATTTTTATTATTGATTTTGTATTTATTTGATTCATTTATTGTTTATTGTATGTAGTATTATTATACACATATTTTACATGTTGTACATGTATTATAAAAAAAAACAAAATAAATTAGGACATTGACTCATTTTTCATTAATACTATATTACGTGTTGAAACAAAATACATAATAAAATGGAGGTATTTGTCACAGTCTTAACATGTTTAGAATCTGTCCCTAGTATGAACCTTGTCTTACTTATCTATAGCATCTTCCTATAGGGATTTCTTTACATGATTTATACTCAGAAGCCTTTTCTTGAGGATAGGCAAATTGACGGATAAAATTGCAAGGGTGTGGTTAAAACGTGGCTTAGTGGTAAAGAGATTGCTCAGCATGCATGAATGCCAAAGTTTGAATTCTCAGAGCCACATACTCAGAAAAAGCCAGAAGCTGTGGAGTGGCTCAAGTGGTACAGCGCTAGGCTTGAGAAAAAGAAGCTCAGAGACAGTACCCAGGCCCTAAATTCAAGCCCCAGGACTGTCAAAAACAATAGGCTAGATGCCAGTGGCTCACTCTTGGAAACCTAGCTTCTCAGGAGGCTGAGATTTGAACACCACAGTTCAAAGACAGCCTGCACAAGGAAAGCCTGTTAGACTCTTATCTCCAATGAACCACCAAAAGACTTCACATGGCACTGTGGCTCAAGTGGTAGAGTGTTCACCTTGAACTGAAGGGCTCAGGGACAGTGCCCAGGCTTGATACAAGACACACAACTGGAAAAAAGTGAGGATTAATGAAAGTACTTTTCCTATTTGCTAATTATGAGAACATCCTGTGGAAAATGAACACAGATGTAACCAGAATTGGAGTCAGAGCTCAAGGTTCAAGTGAACACATCCATATACCCAGCCTCTCTGACTCTAGCATTATAACTTTGTGTCCTACAGGGTTCTGAAAGGTCCAATGTTGAAGGGATTAATATCATCCCCAAGCCCTTTGTGATAAGCAGTTGACTTCTATTGTCAATGTCATTACAGTTCTGAAGCTAGCAGAGTACCAGTAGCTCATGCCCATCACCCTAGCACAGGAGGCTGAGGTCTCAGTATCACAGGCTGAAGCCAGCCAGGGCAGCAAAGTCTATGACACTCTGACTTCCACTTCTGAAAGGTCAGATGTTCAAGAGCTTACTGTGTTTCGCTCGGTGATGAGAAGTTACTCACACTCTAAATGTTCTAATGATGTTTCTTTCCTGCTTCTATAGCTCAAGAATTCGTTTCTTTCCTGCTTCTATAGCTCAAGAATTCTAGAATTCTTGAGCTATAGAAGCAGGAAAGAAACATCATTGACCCATCCTGGGTTCAAATGAAGTTCTCAGGATCCAAGCCTTAGCCCTGTTGGCAGGAAGAACTCCACTGAAACACTATATTTGGACAGAAAACAGTTTCAAAAGCCGGGCCTGCAGGATAAGGAGGCAGAATGTACACACTCAACAGTGAAGAGAGCTGCAAAACCACTTCATTCATTCCAATCACAGCCAGAAATAGGGGGAAACTTGAAATATTTGTTAGACTTTCACTAGGGTCAGGCTTTTCTCAGCCTCTTCAAACAATGACTAATTAACCTTCCTCCCTCAGGTGAACTGAGCTTCAAGCTATCATTAAGTTCATAATAGTGAGCCAGTTTAGTGGGGGAGAGGGCAGGAGCAGAGTAGAAACGCCATGCTCTCTGGACTTAGGGAGTGGATTTTTGACTCTCCATCTGTCAGATTTGAAGGCCCTTCTTCTACCTCTTCCAGGCCATTTTCCTTCCTTCATTCTCCACATCATTAATGCAAATCCCCAGTCCAAGGAGAGGCAATGCCCTTTCTTTACTGTCTCCAAGCACCTGAGTTAGAACCTGGCTGTGCCCTCTTGGCTCTGGGGCCATCAGCTGCCTGAGAAGTGGGACAGAGACTGTCTTCTTGCTCTGTGATTGTGTGAAGTCGATGCTGGTGTCTGGCACACTGTAAAAGGCCTCATGACAGAATTGTTCCTTTCTTTCCTTCTAACTACCAAGATCAGCTTCATTTATCATCTATCTATGTATCTATGTATCTATGTATCTATCTATTTATCTATCATCAATCTACCTACCTAGCCAGCTAGGTATCTTTTTGCCAGTTCTTGGGTTGAACTCTAGGCCTGGGCACTGTCTATAGCACTCTACTACTTGAGCCACAGCATCAATTTTGGCTTTTTTTGTATATGTGCTATTGAGAAATCAAACCCAGGACTTCTTGCATGTTAGGTACTCTCACTAATCCACATTCCCAGCCCCCTCATTTTTTGTTAATGGTAGTTTTTACTTAAGCATGCTTCCATTTCACGTTTAATTTTGCGTTTAATTTTCTGAATACCGGTTACTACTATGAAACCTGATCTTCTCTTTCCCTGCCTCATTTGTGGCATTGGCCTCATAAGAAAATATAAATAAAGGCTGCTAAAAGCTTAAGTGTGCATCATATAAAGACAGAGGCCAGGAACCCTAGAAGAGAAAAGAGATGGGCCTTAAGTGAAGAGAATGATGTAGTACGCACAATGAACATATCTGAAAAATAAATCAGTAAATAAAAGCAGAAGCATTACATGTGCTCTGTTTACATTCAGGGAGGTAATTTACACACATAAATAGGTAGGGCACTGATTCATAAACATGGCCTCCTCTTTTTGAATTTTCTTTTTGGCCATCCCAGGGCTTAAGCTCAGGGCCCTATGCGTTGCTGAGCTGTTTTGCTCAAGGCTGAGGCTCTACCACCGCCACAGCTCCAGCCATCTGGTTGTTAATTGGACATAAGCACCTCCCAGGCTTTCCTGCCTCGTCTGGACTGAATCTCCCACTCAGCTTGTTCTCTTAAAGCTCGAGCTCAACCCTCTGGGCCACTGCTCTACTTCTGGTTTTCTGGTGGTTTATTGGAGATAAGAGTCTCACAGACGTTCCTGTTTGAGCTGACTTTGGATGGCGATCTCCTGAGGAGGTTTCAAGCGGCTTCTCTCAGGGATTCGCTGAGAAGCCTCTCCACACAAACCCTTAGTCTAAATCTGGGGAGGTACTAGAGAAAACAGAAACATGCAGTTGCTTCTAGTATTCTCCAGATACTTAAGGTTGGAGACACAAAACACTCATAATTATTAGATCATTTTATAGGCAAAAGGAGCAATGCAAACAGTATGAGGATCACTCCAGCTTCAGTACTCTCATCTTGAGACAGTAAAATCATTTCAGCTCAATGCTAAGTGACAGAACTGGCATGCCCTGTGGACATATGCTCCCAAATCCTGTGACACTCATTTCTCACTTTTGGCTTCAAATCTGTGACCAGAGAAGATGAGGAGAGAAAATCCTTCTCAGAGAAAGCAGCTATAAAAAATATTGGGGTAGTTTACTTATAAATTCAAACTATTGGAATGATCCTGTTAAGAAGTCAGATTGTCCAGATTAAAAAAATGAAGAAGAAAAGTAAGGCAGGTGTCAGTGTAATCCCAGCTTCTTAAGAGGCTGAGATGTAGAGAATCTTAGTTTGAACCCAGCCAGCATAGGAAAGGACATGACATTTTTATTTCTAAGAGATCCCAGAAAAACCCAGAAGTGAGGCTGTGACTCAAGGTTAATGCACTACCCTTGAGCAAAAGGAATTCAGGGACAATGTCTAGGCTCAATGTTCAACCCCTGGACCTGCCCACCACCAATAGAGCCTATACCTCCATGTCTTTGTGTATGTATGGATGTATTCCTATAGGCAAATCTCCAGAGTAGATATGATGAATGGCACCAAGCAAGGATTTTTTTTTCAATACAATGATTTCATAACACAGAGACTACTTTTATGACAATGTATGTTCCAGGGCTACCTTCACTGTTCCCAGTGTAGCCTGAGGAATTCTCTGCATCCCAGGCCTGCTGGAAGAAGTCTCTCTCATTTTCTGTACAGGCAGACAAAAGGCCTCAGACCTGTAAAGCTTTGTAACAACAACTCCATCTAGGCCAATTAGTTAGGATGAGTGTGGGTGGGCTCTGAAGGCCAGGAGAAAAAGGCCTCTTTCACTACAAGCTTTCTCTCTTCCCAGTGCTCTGTTTTTACAGGAAGCCTTCATTTGTGCCACCTCCCATGGCAGTCCAAGTTCCCTGCACTTTGTGAGACTATATTCCGGTGCTCAGATACCGTGCTCAATATAATATATAATGAAATATTACATTGCAGGCGATGATAGGCCTATGATACCTCTCCTTGGTTTTCCGGAAGCTTGAGAAATCCAAGCACATGTCTGTTATAACAAAGCTTCCTGTCATCTAGGTCTCGTGAAGATCATCAGGTTCTGAAACTTTGACCTCTCCTAATTGGGCCTTGGGTGGGTACATTTGGGGATTAAACACAGGGCCTGGTTGCTGACCATAAGTTCAGTGCAGAAGTCCAGTGCTTTACCATTTTGTGTCAGAGCTTCACTTCTGGTCTATGTGTGTGTCTGTGTGTGTATGTCCATGTGTGCACACATACAGTCATGGAGCTTGAACTCAGCACTGTACCTAATTTCTCTTGTACAAGGATAGCCTTCTATCACTTGAGCCACAGAACCACTTCATACTTTTTCTAGTGATTTGGTCCTGAGTAATCAAGTCCAGGGTTTCATATATGCAAAGCACTCTACCCCTAAGGCACATTCCCAGCCTTGTATTTCAGGTTTGTTAGATTGTTTCTGTTTTTTTTTTTTTTTTTTTTTTTTTTTTTTTTTTATGTTGTCGGTTGTAGGAGTTGAAGTCTGGGCCTGGGTGCTGTCCCTGAGCTCTTCAGCTCAAGTCTTGTGCTCTATCACTTGAGTCACAGCTCCACTTCAGGTTTTCTGGTGGTCCATTGGAGCTAAGTGTCTCAAGGACATTCCTGCCGAGGCTAGCTTTGAACCATGATCCTTAGTTCTTTTTTTTCTCATTATTTAGAGAATACTTTATTAGTTTCTGTAATCAAACCCACATAGAAAAGACCTTACATATTTAATACAGTGCTTTTACCCCTGTACAAATGGAAAAACTTAAGTTTAACGTTTCTAGACCAATATGGCTATTAATTTCTGTACAATGCCAACTCAACACGGTAAACTGGGATCCTTTTTCCAAAGCTGACAGCACAGGTAAAGTTTCCAAAAATTCAAATTATATATATGTATATATATATTTGTATAAAAAGACCAATAATAGCAGTATGTTATGCATCAATAGCAGCAACAGCTTTTCCAGCTTTGAACCATGATCCTTAGTTCTCATCCTCCTGAGAACCTAGGATGATAGTCATGAGCCACAAGCACCAAGCTTCCACTTAATGTTTGTTAGTGGTGAATTGGAGATAATAGTCTCATGGGACTTTTTGTGTCTGGGATAGTTTAGAACCCAGATCCTCAGATCTCAACTTGCTGAGAAGGCAGGATGACAGACCTCAGCTATCGACCCTTAGGCCATGGAACTCTGCTGCAAAGGGATCCTTGGCTCCACGTGTGGAGTGCTAGCCTTGAGCCCAAGAGGTAAGGGTCAGAATCTAGGTCCTGAGATCAAGGTTCATGACTGAGAAAAAAACAAAGCAAAACAATGGTCTGCAGGAGACAACTCACTAGTCTTCAGTAATACTTAATTTTGTCCCTTCCATGGGGTTATATCTGAGCCTCAATATTCTTATCTGTGTAAGCATCTCAGTTGTGGAGCTCTTACAAGGACCAGATGAATAAATGCACCCTGTGAAGGACACAGCACATGACACTGTTTGAAGGACTCAGCACACAGCATCATGTGAAAGACTCAGCACCCAGAACCCAATGCAGGACTCAGCACACTGTAACCTGTGAAGGACTCAGCATATAGCACCCTGTGCATTACTCAGCACAGAGCACCCTATGAAGGACTCAGCACATAGCTCTATTCCACAAGCTGTCATTAGAATCAGCATGCTTTCTTCAGTATCACCATTCTTTGAGGAACATTTCACAAACCACACAAGTTCACATCTAATGGTTTAGTGGGGTGTTTTTTTTTAGGGGGGGAGGTTACCCATGGGGCTTGAACTCAAATATAGGGATACTGTTCTAATAAAATTTGCTCAAGGCTACAGCCCTACTACTTGGAACCACATTTTGAAGAGTCTCACAGACTTCCTGCCAGGGCTGGGTTTTAAAGCCCATGAGCAGCTAGAATGACTGAGGTAAGCCAGCAGCGTCTGGTTTGGTGGAGCTGGGTTGCAGCGATTTACATCTGGATAAGTCAGGTTAGGTGGAAATTGTCAGCACCCAACTCCTACCTTGCTCTGTGATGAGGTATTTGAAGTCTTGACTTTCTATAGTTGCAGTTAGAACAGTCTACCTTTTTTGGCGGCAGTCCTGGGCCTTTAGTAAGGGCTTAGACACTCTCCTCAAGCATTTGTGCTCCAGGCTAGTACACAATTGATTGAAAGAAAGCAGAACTTCCGGTTTTTCTTTGTATGTGGTACTGAGGAATGGAAGCCAGAGCTTCCTGCTTACTAGGTGAGCACTCAACCACCCAGTCCCAGGAGTGCATGAGGTATAAATAGAGATTGCTGAATATAAATATTATATATACAAAAAGAGATATGTGGTCTGGGAAGGTGACTCAGTGATAGAGCCCTTGCCTTGCAAGCATGAGGCCCTGAGTTCAATTCCTCAGTACCACATAAGCAGAAAAAAAGCCGGAAGTGGTGCTGTGGCTCAAGTGGTAGAGTGCTACCTTGAGCTGAAGGGCTGAGGGACAGCACCCAGGCCCAGACTTCAGGCCCACGACTGGACCCCAAAAAAAAATAAAGAGAGACAGAGGTATGCATATTATTAAATTATAGCTAATAGTACTACCAATTATTAGGTATTAAATGATGTCTCCATTTAATGATGGATCCCAGTTGAACAATTAATAAAACATTAATTATTACTCAATATACTGTTATTGTTTATCATATATGTACATACATCCATACATACAATTACATATTTTATAGAATGAGACGTCTATTTATATTAATTTATGCATCATGTGTTACTACCAATTATTAGGTTTTTAACTATGTCTCCATTTACTTTTCATTCTGTTAATGCTTAATAATATAATGACTAAACTTAATCCACATCCTATAATTATTTTGTCTAATATTATCCCAGAATGATTCACTACTAATTCAATCTGTTTTTCATTTATTATAGTGACAATTCTTCCACCTATGACATTTTTACCTTTATGATATCCTATTACATAGCATATAGATTTGCATATGAATTATACATCCTACCTGACATCGAGCAATTTCATAGAAAAGGAAAATATGTGTCACTCTCGGCTTCTTACACCAAGATTGCATTTTTGGCAGGGCTGGGATCTAAACTCAGGGCCTAGAAGGCTCAGTTCATGAATGGGTGACTGTCAGCACAGCAGCCTCTAGCCAATTCAGCTGGCAGGCAGTTCCCAGGCCATGAGACTGAGCCCCGTATGTTGACCCCATATTGCGCTTAGTGTAGTTATGCATTTTATTTGTTGTTTTATTCATTTATTTTATTGACTGGTATTACTCATAGAACATTTATTGCATTTATTACATGGGATATAGATTTGCCTGTGTAAGAAACTTCACAACGGACACCCAGACGCTCACAGAAAAAGAAAACATGTGTCACCAGTGCTTCTTACTCCACGATTCAATTTTTGTGAGTGCTGGCATCTGAACTCAAAGCCTACAAGGCCCAATTCATGAATGGGTAAGTGTCAGCACGGCCAGCCTGAGCCATATGGAGCTGACAAGCAGTTCCCAGCACCTGAGATCCAGCCCCAGGGATTGACAAAATAAGATAGATTGACATGTGGATGGTAGTACACAAATAAATATAGATCTTTATAGAGTGGCAGAGATGTTTATATATTTTTATATACATTTTTAACAATTATACATTTAAAAATTATACATTTTTAACAATTCTTGGGTATTTATTATGCCCCCATGTAATTAATATTATTGTGTTCATCCTTAATGAATTATTAATTTCATTAACCACTATCACAAAACTATTGCGTCCATGTAATTAATAATATTCTTTAATGTGTCAAAATATTCCTTAAAATCCATCAGCCTCCTAAAATCACTAATTTTATAGTAGTATCATTCAGGAACAATTAATTTAATCTTGATATTCATAATCATCCATCAGTATTCCTATGAATAGGAATGAGACCCTTAAGATCTCCCACCATTGGTAGGGGTCGGGACCAGGTCTCAACCACAGGGCCTATGTTGCAGTTGTGACCTATGGCTTGCCTGGTAGCCCACCAGCCTTCAGCAATGTCAGGTTACAAAATTTTCAGCAATGTCATTCAGACCTAAGATGGTTACCTTGCAAAAAAAACAAATGTAAAACAGACAGCCATCTGCAAGTTGCCAGATTTTTATCTGTGTCATTTTATTTATATTTTTCCTGTAAATCTTTGGGGCCCAGGAACCCAGGTTTGGTTGTGGGTCCAGTGGTTACACCCCAGTCTAGAGCAATTAAAGATGAGGCAGAGTTGCCACAACCTGAGTTCAAGCCCTGTGCTTGACAAACTAAAAATATATAAATAAATTCATTAAAAATATTTTAAAAAATTATGAGGCTCCTTGGCTTGGAATTCACGCCATTTTTTCTGGCAGGCCTAGGATTTGAATTCAGAGTCTGGGTAAATCTGCAGCATTGTCGGGGAAGGGGAAGCTCACCGTGCTGGAAGACAAGAAATTCAGGCCTGTTCCCAGGGCCTGAATTCAAGTCTTAGAACTCAAAAAATAATATTCATATACATTTTAAATACATGATTTATATTTGCATACACATGTTTACTTATCTTGCAGTTAGTGTAGTTATTCATTTTATTTTATTTTTATGTATTTTTTATGTATTTTAGTGAGTATGATTACACATATAACATTTTTTACATCCTATTACATAGGACATAAATTTGCCTATGTATTATACATCATTCCTGAGACCCAGGAATTTTGACACCCATAAAGAAAACAAGTGGGACAATTGGCTTCTTCCACCAGTATTAAGTTTTTGGCAGTTCTGTGATTTGAACTCCGGCCCTAGAAGGCCAACTTCATGAATGGCTCAATGTTAGCACACCAATCTGATGCAAATGAAGTTGTCGGGCAAATTTGAGGACCTGAGATCAAGCCCTAGGAGTGACCAATATATAAAAAGATAGATATATAGATTGAAGTGGGTGTGTATTAACATATGAATATGGATCTATAAATAATGTATACAGAGACAGACATTTATGTAGAT
This sequence comes from Dipodomys spectabilis, assembly GCF_019054845.1. Classification (NCBI taxonomy): domain Eukaryota; kingdom Metazoa; phylum Chordata; class Mammalia; order Rodentia; family Heteromyidae; genus Dipodomys; species Dipodomys spectabilis. The sequence continues at coordinate 7,063,722 of NW_024870905.1, forward strand.
TCTAGTGTATAACTCTTTATATAAAGTGATGTCTATATCTTATTTTTATATATTCTATTACTACAAAATATATATTCTATTACTACCAATTATTTGGTCTAAAATTATGCCTCCATTAATTAATCACGGTAGAAGACTTAATAAGTTATTAATTAAATTAATCGATGACATATATTTATGCGTACAATATTATATTAGAAAGTCTAGCTAAATAGTAATTCAATTTGTACATGCCAAACATACTATTAATGTTTCTATTGATAGGAACAAGATTCCTAGGATCTTCAGCTGTGTGTAGGTGGCAGTCCGAGGATCGGACTCACGGCCTAGGTATCTGGGTTGGGCTCAGGCTTCACCAACAATCTGTGAGCCTTTGGCCATGCAAGGTCACATACAATTTTCAAGCTGAGATATTGAGACCCATGGTGGTCACAGTGCAAAGGAAACAAAGGTAAAACGGTTGTGTAAAATTTTCTGGATTTTTCCTCCTCCATTTTTGTTGGTTTGATGTATTTTTGCCAGTGCTGGGAGTTGAACTGGGGTCCTAGGATGACTGGATCATCTGTGGGTGTAAATGCGGTAAACCGGCCTAGGGTAATCATGGGTTAAGACACAATTCGGTGCTTCCTTGTGAAAAAGAACCTCAGGGATAGTGCCTAGGGTCACAGTTCAAGCCTCATGACCTGCTACAAAAATAGAGCCAGTAACTCCATGTGTCTGTGTATGTATGCATGTATTTCTAGCAGTGAACATCTAGAGTTGCTATGAAGAAAGGTATGAATGGAATGATTTCATAACACAGAGAATGCTTTCAAGACAGTGCATGTTCCAGGGCTCCCCTTACTGTTCCCAGTGTACCCTGAGGGCTTCTGTGCACCCCAGACTGGTGGAGGAAGTCTGCCTCAATGTTGGAACAGGCAGACAAAAGGCCTCCCTCTTGAACATCTGTGTAACAAACAATTCATCCGTAGCAATTAGTGAGGATGAGCAAAGAGTGAGGATGAGGGCAGACTCTGAAGGCCAGGAGGAAAAGGCCTCTTTGTACACCAAGCTATCTCTCCTCCCAGTCCTCTGTTTTGACAGGAAGCCTTCATTTGTGCTGCCTCTCGGGGCAGTCCAAGTTTCCTGCACTCACCCTTTCTTTGTTAGACTATTTTCCAGTGTTGAAAAAACTACTACAATTAATTCAAGGGTCCTTCTGGCAGAAAACAAGTGAGCTGAACCTAATGAAAAGATTCCTAATTGGAAAAGGTGCCTCCCTAGTTTTCCGGATGCTTGCTAAATCTAAGCACTTGTGCAAAATCACAATGCTTCCTGTCATCTAGTGCTGGTGAAACTCATCAGGTTTTGAAACCTTTGCCCTCTCCTAGTTGGGCTCTGGGTGTTTATATTTTGGGGTTTAACACAGGGCCAGGGTGCTGACCAAGAGCTCAGAGCAGAAGCTCTTTCCTTTACCATTTAGTGTCACAGCTTCACTTATGGTACCTGTGTGTGTGTGTGTGTGTGTGTGTGTGTAGGTGTGTGTCTGTGTGTGTGTCTGTGTGCGTCTGTGCGTGTGTGTGCAAACACCAGTCCTGGAGCTTGAACTCAGTACCTCAGCTCTGTACCTGAGTTTCTCCTGTACAAGGATAGTGCATTACCACTTGAGCCACAAAACCACATCAGGCTTTTTTTTTCTAGGGATATAGTACTGAGGATTCAAACCCAGGGTTTCATACATGCAAAGCACTCTACCCCTAAGACACATTTCCAGCACTCCACTTCAGGTTTCTTTCTTTCTCTTCTTGTAGTTGGAGGAGTTGATATCTGGGACTGGGTGCTCAAGTCTAGAACTCTACCACTTGAGCTACAGCGCCCCTTCAGGCTTTCTGGTGGTTCACTGGAGATAAGCATCTCAAGGAATCTCCTGCCCAGGCTGGCTTTGGACTGTGATCCTCAGCTCTCAGGATCCTGAGTAGCTAGGATGACAGGCATGAATCACCAGTACCCAGCTTCCACTTCAAGTTTCTAAGTAGTGAATAGGAAATAATATTCTCATGGGACCTTTTGTGTCTGGGATAGTTTGGAACCCAGATCATCAGCTTCCTGAGAAGGCAGGAGGACAGACCTCAGCTAAAGACACACTTTGCTCCAAGGGGGTCCTTAGCTACGAGGTAGAGCACTAGCCATGAGCCCAAGAGGAAAGTCAGTGCCTAGGCTCTAAGTTGAATGTTCATGATGGAGAAAACTAAACCAAAAAAATTATTTCTTCCTTTATTTAAGTATCATGGTTAAATACATAATAAAGGATTTATTGAAAATTAGTCAATGTACTATGATTATTGTGTATAATTTTAATATAATCATACACTAAATACTAATGTAATTGTTACTTTTACAACATTCCATTCATATGGATGTCTAACAGAGTATGTTTCTTAGGATCTCCTGCCATTTGTAGATAGCAGTATGGGATCCCAACCCTGGACCTAGGTTCCTGGTTCAGGCTGTGGCTTCCCTGATAGCCTACCAAACTTCAACAATGTGAGGCCATGTACAGTTTTCGGGTCCTGTCATTTAGACACAGGATGGTCACAATGCAAAGGAAAAAAAAAATGTAAAACTGCCTTCCGGAACTTCCCAGTTTTATACTTCTCCTTTTTTCCCCATCTTTTTTTTTTTGTCTGTTGTGGGGCCAGAAGTCTGGGTCTGGGCGCTGTACCTCAAATCTTCAGCTCAAGGCTATCGTTCTACCATTTGAGTCATAGCACCACTTCCAGCTTGTTTCTGCTTATGTGGTGCTGAGGAATCGAACCCAGGGCCTTATGCATGCAAGGCAAGCACTCTACTATTGAGCCACCTTCCCAGCCCTTCACCTTTTTTTTCTTTTTGCCAGTCCCGAGATTTAAACTTGGGTTCTGGGATCTCAGGATGGGCTGTGGGTCCAGAGGTTGCACCCCAGCCTAGGATAATCAAAGCTGAGGCAGAGTTGATACAAGCTGAGTTCAAGTCCTGGGTCTGGCCATAGAAAAATGAGGCCCTGGGTTGGAATTTGCACCAATTTTCTGGCAGGCCTGGGATTTGAACTTAGGGTCTAGGTAACTCTGTGGCACTGTGGGGGAGAGGAAACTCACCATCATTGAAAACAAGAAATTCAGACCAATTTCCAGGGCCGAATTCAAGCCACGGCACTGGAAAAAATAATATTCATGTATGAGATCTTTTTACATACATGTGTTTACCCCATATTACATTTATTACCCTTATTTATTTATTCTTTATTTTATTATTATTACATATATAATATTTATTTCATTTATTACATCATATCACATGGATATATTTGCACGTGGATTTTACATCATCCTTAGACCCAGGACTTTTACAGAGAAGGAAAAATATATGTCAAATGTGGCTTCTTACTCCACCTATAAACTTTTGGCCATTCTGGGATAAGAACTCACAGCCCACAATGCCCAATTCATGAAAGTGTCAGTTGTAGACAAAGCCTTTGGCAAATTGAGCTGCCAGCCAGTTCTGAGGACGTGTGATCAAGCCATAGTAGTGGCCTTGATATAGATTTAAATATAGATATAGATATAGATAGATAGATGTGTAGTTTTCTCTCTCTATATATATTTGAGAGAGAGACAATATGAGGATATTGAATAATATATATTGTGATTTATTAGTTATTAAATTAAGCCTCCATTTAATGAAGTATCATGGTTGAATACTTATTAAAGCATTAATGTAAAAGTATTCAGTATTCTTTAATTAGGAGAATCATACCATGGTGCTAGAATTAAAGACATAATCCAATACTTTTTGTGTGGCATTCTTTAAGAGAATCATGAAAAACTGTGGATTTAATTGTTACTTTTATAACATTCCATTAAGCACTCCCATGAATAGGAATTATTTTCTCAAGATCTCCCTCTATTTGTAGGTGTCAGTCCTGGCATTTGAACTCCAGGCCTGGGTAATTTACTTTGAAATGCAAACCATTAGTATGACACTGTGAAGATTTCAGATTGTCATGATAAAACAAAGAACAACAAGAATAAAAGAAAGCCAGGTCTCAGAGGCTCATACTTGTAATCGTAGCTCCTCAGGAGGCTGAGAGTTAGAGAATGGCAGCTTGAATTCAGTCTGGACAGGAAAGATCAGGACACTCTCATTTCTAAGGGATCACAGGAATATAAAAACCCATGAGTGGGACTGAAACACAAGGGCAGAGCACCACCCTTGAACAAAAGGAGCTCTGGGAGAGTGCCTAGGCTCATAGTACAAGCCCTGGACCTGCCAAAAAAGAAAAAGCCAGTAAATCCATGTCTCCCCATGTATGTATGCATGTATTTGTATTGGTGAAGATCCAGAGTCGCTATGTTGAAAGGCACCCAGCTAGGAAATTTGCTTTGAATAGAATGATTTCATAGCACAGAGAGTGTTTTCAAGACATGCCTGTTCTGGGGCTCCCCTCACTGTTCCCAGTGTTGCCTGAGGGTTTCTGTGCACTCCAGGCTATTGGAGGAAGTCTGCCTCATGGTCTGGACAGACAGACAAAAAGGACTCATTCCTATACAGCTGTGTAACAAACAACTCCATCTGAGCCAATTAGTGAGGATGAGTGTAGGCAGAATTTGAAGGCCAGGAGAAAAAGGCCTCTTTGTACTCTAAGCTATCTCTCTCCCCAGGAAGCTTTCATTTGTGCCAACTCCTGTGGCAGGCCAAGTTCCCTGCACTTATCCTGTCTTTGTTAGATTATGTTCCAGTATTGAAATAACCTGCTACAATTAATTCATGGGTCCTTCTGGCAGTCAATAAGGGAGCTGAACCTAATGAAAAGATTCCTAATTGGCAATGGTGCCTCCCTAGGTTTCCAGAAGCTTGCTAATATAAGCATTTGTGCAAAATCCCAAAGTTTCCTGTCATCTAGGGCTGTTGAAGTGCATCAAATTGTGAAACCTTTGACCTATCCTAGTTGAGCCCTGGATGGCTAGGTTTCGGGGTTGAACACAGGGCTAGAGTGCTGACCATGAGCTCAGAAGAGAAGCTCAGTGCTTTACCACCATTTGGTGTCACAGCTTCACTTCTGGTATCTGTGTGTGTGTGTGTGTGTGTGTGTGTGTGTGTGTGTGTGTGTGTGTGTGTGTGTGTGCACGCATGCATACACTTATCCTGGAACTTGACCTCAGGACCTGAGCATGGTTCCTGAGTTTCTCCTGTACAAAGATAGAACTCTACCACTTGAGCCACAGGGCCACTTCAGGCTTTTTTCTAGTGATGTGGTAGTGAGTTTTCAAATTCAGGGATTCATACATGCAAAGCAGTCTAACCCCTCCTCTTTAGGTTTCTTTCTTTCTTTTCTTTTCTTGTAAGTTGGAAGAGTTGAAGTCTAGGCCTGGGTGCTATCTATCCTAGAGCTCTTCAGCTAAAACCAAGCACTCTACCACTTAAGCTACAGCACCCCTTCAGGTTTTTGGTGGATCACTGGAGAGAATTGTCCATCTCAAGGAATTTCCTGACCAGGCTGGCTTTGGACCATGATCCTCAGCTCTCAGGCTCCTGAGTAGTTAGGATGACAGGCGTTAGTCACTGGTGCCAAGCTTCCATTTCAAGTTTCTAAGTGGTGAATAGGAGATAATAGTCTCATGGGAACTTTTGTGTCTGGGATAGTTTGGAACCCAGATCCTTACATCTCAGTTTCTTGAGTAGGCAGGGTGACAGACCTCAGCTACAGACGTCTAGATCATAACTCTGTTGCAAGGAGCCACGGGGAATGCACTGAAAATTTGGGGGTACTGTTCTAAGATCTCTTGCTCAAGGCTAGATCTCTACTACTGTGAAGCAAACTCAGAGTTTCACAGATCAGCCCACGAGTATCTTGGATGACAGTGGTGAGTGAACCAGCAGCTTCTGGTTCCGTGGAGCTGGGTTGCAGTGGTTTATTTCTGGCTAAGTCAGGTAGTATGGCAGCTGCAAGCACCAAACTCCATGCTTGTTCTGTGATGAGGTATTTCCAGTACTAATACTTATATTGTTGCAGTCAGAACATTCTATTTTTTTTTTTTTTGGTGCCAATCCTGGGTCTTGAGAAAGGGTCTAGACACAGTCCCGAAGCTTTTATGCTCAAAGTGAGTGCTCGACTGCTTAAGCAACAGCACGACTTCTAGATTTTTCTGTGCACAAGGTAGTGAGGAATTGAACCCAGGCCTTTGTACGTAGTACGTGAGCAATCTATAAATGAGCCCCATGACTGACAAGTGTATGAACACATAAATATGTAAATTGAATATGTAAATATGAATATGTAAATATGAATACATAAATATGTAGATTGGTAGATAGATAAATAGATGCATATGTATAAAACAAGAGAAAGATATCTGTATACTAGGAAATTGCATATAAATTTTAGTACCGATTATTGATATTTAAATTATTCCTCCCTTTTTTAAGTAACATGATTGAATAACTAATAAAGTATTAAATAAATTAGTCAATGTAGTATAATTGCTGTGTATAATTTTATATAATCAAAAATTTAATTGTTACTTTTTTCTTTTATTTTAAATTGTGAAAATACTGTACAGAGGGTTTACAATTACATGGGCAAGATAATGGGTACATTTCTTATCAAGCATCATAGCCTCTTCTTTTTGTTTCCCCCTCTATCTTTTCCCACTCTCTCCCCTCCTCCCATCCCCCCACACAATCATCCCCCAATGTCCCCCACCCCCACCACAGTTGTAAAGATCGTATTTTGACATAACGTCTTATACATCTCATTGTTGCAATGGGTCCACCTGTATCCCTATTTAAATGATTTGATTTTTCCCTTCCCCTCCACAAAATACACCGACAACAAATACAGTGAAAGCAGGGGTTATACCATGGGGGAGCAAGAAAGAAATAATCTTATAAATGTGTTAGAAACAATTGCATGAAAGAAAAAAAAACATTTGAATACATATCTTAGGGTTCATTTCCCTAACATCAACTTATCTGACCTTTTCTGCTTGACTCAGACATATGCTAGTTATTGCAAATAAGGGAAACAATGGGACCTATGCTTCTTTGGGCATGGATTACTTCACTTAATATAATTTTTCCAAGTCTTTCCATTTCCTAACAAATGGGGCAATATCATTCTTTCTGATAGAGGTATAGAATTCCATTGTGTATATATACCACATTTTCTTGATCCATTCATCTACTAAGGGGGATCTGGGCTGGTTCCATATTTTAGCTATGGTAAATAATGCTGCAATAAACATAATCATGCAGGTAGCTTTCGTGTGCTCTTGTTTGTGAAAATTTGGGTAAATGCCCAAAAGTGGGATGGCTGGGTAATAGGGAGGCTCTATGTGGAGTCTTTTGAGGAAACTCCATATTGTTCTCCAAAGTGGTTAAACAAGTTTACACTCCCACCAACAATGCAGTAAGGTTCCCTTCTGTACACATACCCTCCAGCACCTGTTGTTATTATAGTTCGTGATTATAGCCTTTCTAACTGGGGTGAGGTGGTATCTCAATGTTGTTTCGATTTGCATTTCTTTAATGGCTAGGGAGGTTGAGCATTTCTTCATGTGTCTAGATTTATTTTAGGAGGATTTAATTTTTTGAGTTCCAGGTATATTTTAGATATGAGACCCTTGTCCATTGTATGGCTACTGAAGATTTTCTCCCAATCCGTGGACTTTTGATTGATCTTACTAACTATGTCCTTTGCCATGCCGAAGCTCTGCAATTCCATGCAATCCCATTTGTCCAACCTTTCTTTGATTTGTTGCGTTTCTGGGTCTCTATTAAGAAAATTTTGGTCTGTCCCAAGGAGAACTAGGGTTTCACCTATTACACCCTGTAATGTTTTCAGAGTGTCTGCTTTGACTCCGAGGTCTTTCATCTTTTTGGAGTTGATTCTGGTTCAGTGTGATATATAAAGATCTATCTATAGTTTTCTACAAGTGATTAACCAGTTTTGCGAGCACTATTTACTGAAGAGGCTGTCTTTTTTCCATTCTATTTTTTTAGCTCCCTCATCGAAGATTAGGTGGCAATAAATCTGTAAGTTCATTTCTGGGTTTTCAATTCTATTCCCTTGGTCCTGAGGTCTGTTCATGTGCCAGTAGCAAGATGTTTTGATTACTATGGCTTTGTAGTAGAGTTTGAAATTTGGTATTGATATTCCTCCAGCACTGTTCTTTCTGTTGAGGATCGTTTTTGCTATTTGGGGTCATTTATTGTTCCATATAAATTTTTGGAATGCGTCTTCTATTTCCTTGAAGAATGAGGTTGGAATATTGATGGGTATCACATTGAATTTGTAGATACCCTTTGGAAGTATTGCCATTTTCATGATGTTGATCTTTCCAATCCAGGAACATCAGAGTTTTCGCCACTTTCTAAATTCTGTTTTGATTTCCTTTTTCAGTTTTGTGAAGTTTTCATCATAGAGGTCCTTCACTTCTTTGGTTAAGTTAATTCCTAGGTATTTTATTTTTTGTGGGGCTATAACGAATGGAGTTGCTTTCCTAATTTCAGCCACACTTTTCTCATTGTTGGCATACAGAAAAGCCAATGATTTTTGAGGGTTAATTTTATACCCTGCTACTTTGCCAAAGTTTTGAATCAGCCTGAGAAATCTGGGAGTGGAGTCTGTGGGATTCTTTAAATACAAGATCATGTCATCTGCAAAGAGGGAGAGTTTTACTTCTTTCCCTATTTGGATCCCCTTTATGTTTACATCTTGTCTTATTCCTGTCGCTAGGTATTCTAATACTAGGAGAGAGTGGACTTCCTTGTCTCGTTCCTGAGTTAAGAGGAAATGGCTTTAGTTTTTCACCATTAAGTATAATGCTTGCTGTTGGTTTGTAATATATAGCCTTTATTGTATTGAGGAATGTTCCATGGATTCCTACTTTTTCCAGAACCTTCATTATAAAGGGGTGTTAGATCTTGGCAAATGCTTTTTCTGCATCTATTGAGATAATCATGTGGTTCTTATCCTTGCTCCTTTTTATGTGACGAATTATATTAATTGATTTGCATATATTGAACCAGCTGTGCATCCCTGAAATGAATGCTGTTTGATCGTGGTGTATGATTTTTTGGATGAATTGTTGAATGTCGATTGACCAAAATTTTGTAGAAATATGACATTTATTACCCTTACATATTTAGCATTATTACACATATAACATTTCTTTTATTACATCATCTCACATAGGATATATATAAATATAGATTATACATCATTCTGAGACTTTAACAGAAAAGGAAAACAATGTGCTAATATTGGCTTCTTACTGCATGAACAAATTTTTGGCCATCCTGCGATTTCAACTCACAGCCTAGAATGCCCAATCCATAAATGGGATCACGGTCTTATCAGACCAGCCTCTGGCAAACTGAGCTGCAAGGAAGTTCTGAGTACCTGTGATCAATCCACAGGAGTGCCTGGTACTTAGATAGATAGATAAATAAATAGATAGATAGATTGATAGATAGATATAGATAGAGACGTGCATACATTGATATATATACATATACAAAGAGAAGGACTGTGAGGAAATTAAATTATATATATATTATTACCAATTATTAGTTATTAAATTATGCCTCCATTTAATGAAATATCACTGTTGAATACTTATAAAAATATTAATTAAAAATTATTCAATATCCTAAATCATACCATGGTGCTAGAATGGAAGACATAAATCCAATATTTTTTGTGTGGCATTCTAAAATAGAATCATGAATCAATGGCACATTTATTACTTTTATAACATTCCATTAGCATTCACATGAACAGGAATGAGTTTGTCAGGATCTCCCTCTATTTGTGGGTGGCAGTCTTAGTATTCGAGCTCCAGGCCTGGGTAGTTTACTTTGAATGCAAACCATTGGAATGACACATTGAAAATTTCAGACTGTTATGATTGAAAAAAAGAACAACAAGAAGAAAGTAAGGTGCCAGTGGCTCCTTCCTATAACCCTAGCTCCTCAGGATGCTGAGATGTAGAAAATGCCAATTTAAATTCAGCTGGGGTGGGAAAGTCTAGGAGACTCTTCTTTCTAAGAGATCACCGGAAAAATAAACATGAATGGGGCTGTGACACAAGGGCAGATCGCTACCCTTGAGAAAAGGAAGTCAAGAACAGGGACTAGGATCATAGTACAACTGTGTACCTGCCCTCCCCTAAAAAGGTTACAATAACTCCATGCATGGATCTCTGTATGGATGACGGGCATTCAGCAGGTTGCCCATGCCCAGCCGTCCCAACCTGGGCAAACTGGGACAAGCCCTCATAGAGTTCTAAGTGCGAGCTGGCAGTTTGAACAAAGCACCCTCTGCCATTTAATAACTGAAGCCCTGAAGGCTTTGCCTGGGCTAGTGTGTGCAATGGGTGCATAATGTTCTGACTGAGGCATCCCATTGGGACACATTGCAGCCAGCCACTGCCTCCAGAGAATCCACAGTCCCTAGGCTGTATGAGTTGTCCAAGGTTCTCTCTCCATAGTCTCTATCCCTCTGTAGGATGTGAGCCTAGAGCTCTGGGGCCTGGTGGCTATCACTCATCTATCATTCCTCATTGCCAAGTCAAAGGCTAGTCCCTAATCTTGGCATAGACATGAAATAATCAGTGATTTCTATGCAAAAAGGGGTAAGTCAATAAATCCCACCCTCATAACTCCTGTTAGAAGTGAACCTTGGGCTGCGAATGTGGCTTAGTGATAGAGCGCTTATATAGCACGCACGAAGCTCTGAGTTCCATTCCTCAGTACCACAGAAACAGAAAAAGCCAAAAGTGGCACTGTGGCTTAAGTGAGAGAGTGCTAGCCTTGAGCAAAAGAAGCTCAGAAACACACCCAGACCCTGAGTTCAGGCCCCAAGACCGGCAAAAAGAAAAAAAAAGTGAGTCTGGTGAGACATATTCTTCTGGGACACAGAGGAGGGCGGAGGTTATAGGTAAGAGGTAAGGTAGAAGGCAGGTGCTGCTGGCTCACCCCTGTAATCTTAGCTACTCAGGAGGCTGATATCTGAGGATCCCAATTACAAACATAAAAATCTGTATGAGACATTTTTCTCCAATTAAACAGCCAAAAAGTGAGAAGTAGAGCAGTGGTTCTAGTAGAAGAGTGCTAGCCTTGAGCACAAAAGCTCAGGGATAGGACAATGTCCAGGCCATAATTTCAAACATCAGGACTGGCACGCACACACGCGCATGCTCGCACCTGTGCGCGCGCGTGCTCACACACACACACACACACACACACACACACACACACACACACACACACTCAACACACCAAGATAGAGCATTTGCCAGTCACCATGCACAAAGTTCCGTCTATAGCAACTCAATGTTAAAAAAAAAATGAGGTAGAAGGGTAGGAAAGACTTGCTCCAGGAGGTGATATAACCAATGCCAAAATTCCACTAGAGTTCTAAGGACAGAGAGCCTCAGGCAGAAGGTCCATCATGGATGGACAACGGTCCTTCGATGTCGATTGGAGCAAGTGGTGTAGGTAGAATGAAGGTTCTGTGGCTTCAGACATTCTGGCAGAACATTCAAGGCTGAGTCAAGGTTTGTTGAGACACAGGTAGGGCAAATGGTGGGGTACCAGAATGGGGCCCGGGGGAAGATTAGCTTGGTTTTTCACCATGGACCCCAGCCATTTCCTGTGGCTGGAAGCTTATTTTTCACACCTCCTGACCCTCAGGCCTCCTTTGCATGGAGGATTCAAGGTAAACACAGGGAAGAATGCTTGCTTAAGAAAAGCTTCTAACACAATGCCAGAAGTGGCTCAACCCCTGTAAATCCTAGCTATTCAGAAGACTGAGATCAGAGATCATGGGTCAAGCCAGCTCAGGTGAGAAAAGTTAGTGAGACTCTTCTTGCCGATGAACTACCAAAGGCCAGAAATGGAGCTGTGGCTCAAGTGGTAGAGTGTCAGCTTTGAGGGAAAAATTTAAGAGACCAGAGGCCAGACCCTGAGTTCAAGCCCAGCATTGGCACCTAAAAATTAAAATAAAACTTTCAGGAGCTCCTGAAAGGTCAGATCAGCCAGGTGCTAGTGACTCACACCTCTCCTACCTCCTCAGGAAGCTGAGATATGAGGATCTCAGTTCAAAACCAACCCCAGGCAGGAATTCTGGGAGACTATGATCTAAAAGGAACGTCCTGAATAACGGAATTGGCCCTGTAACTCAAATGGTAAGCTGAAGAGCTGGGGGACAGCACCCAGGACTAGCATTCCAGCCCCATGACCAACACCTGGCCTTCTTGGACCTCACTCTGTGACTCTAGGCAGAGTACTTTCCAGTGGGCCCCTGAGGATCTCCTAATGTCTTGGTGTATTACAAGTCTTGAGTGCAGCCTCTTCTGAGGCCTTTTCCTGTAGAGCAGGCCACAGTATCAGAGAAGGATCGAGCCCTGGGGTACGGAGGTCATCGGTCAGGTCATCAGAACGGCGTCTGTCATGGGTGCAGTGTGCATCAGACCATGCAATTGACGTCTCAGATCATAGTTCTGGGCCTGGAGGGGCAAGGGCTGCAAAATAGCACAGCAGATAACACCCACTTACATGAGTATCATAACTGTGAATCATCAGGCACACCTTGAGCGGGTGTTGAGTTGGGCTCATGATAGACTTGTAGGCTTAAGAATCTAAAGCCAGCTGGCTGCTGCTTGTAGCAGTGGCTATCTCTGGAATCCCAGGGCTCAGAGCCCTGCTTTCCCCACCAGTGCTTGGGGGTATATGAAGGTCTGCAATCGTGGGCTGACTACAAAGGAGCATCCATAGTGTCCTTCCCTTGGTCCTGTGGCCCCATGCATGGATGGAGGGGCAGGTTCCATGACACTAACTGCCATGGCCCAGAATCCTCAGCCCAAGAAGGATAGGGAGAAACTACTTGATTTGCCTTGAGAGTTTACTATGTCTATGCCTCAGGACTGCCCACAGTTCTAGCTCAGCTCATCATTACTACCTTCCTCTGTGTGTGTGTGTGTGTGTGGGGGTGTGCACACATCTTGATACTAGGGCTTAAACTCAGGGCCTGAGCTCTGTCCCATAGTTTTTTTTTTGTTCAAGGCTAGCACTCTACCACTTGAGCCACAGCTTTTCTTCCAGCTTTCAGGTGGTTATTTGCAAAATGGAGTCTCACAGACTTTTCTAGCTGGGCTGCCTCTGAATGGCAATCCTCATATCTCAGTCTCCTGAGGAGCTAGGAATATGAGAATATGAGCTATTAATATCTGGCCACGCTTTCCTTCTTGGCTAATACAAACTACCTTTCTCCAAGCCGTGCACCCATCTACCGCTACCCCTCCTACCCCAGGCTTCAGATGAAACATACCCACCCTTGATCTAGGCCAGGGCAAGTAGACAGCTGTTAGAACAGAAGAGAGGATGAAAATACATCCTTGCAGCTGGGTGCCAGTGGCTCATGCCTATAATCCTAGCTATCCAAGGCTGACACCTGAGGATCAATTAAGATTTAAAGCTAGCCTGGGCAGACTCTTATCTCCAATAAATCATCAAAAAGGTGGGAAGCATAGCTGCTGTAGTTCAAGTGGTACAGCACCATCCTTGTGCAAACAAGCTAAAGGATACCCACCTACGCTCTGAGTTCAAGCCCCACTAAACACACCTACACACACACACACACACACACACACACACAAACATACACACTCACGCGTGCACGCGCGCACACATACACACACACACGGACATCCTTAGTAGGTGCCAAGTGGTCAAACAAGCAATCCTAGCTACTCAAGAAGCTACACTCTTAGGATGGCAACTTAAAGCCAGCTTAGGCAGGGAAGTATGTGAGACTCTTCTCTCTACTAAACTACTAAAAAAAATGAAAGGTGAGCTGTGATTCAAGTGGTAGAGTGTTAGCTTTGAGCAAAGGAAACTCACGGGCAGTGTCTAGAACCTGAGTTCCAGTTCTAAGATTTATTTTAAAGACACCCTTTGCCTCCACCCCACCCCCAATCAGGCCATAAATCCAGACTTCAGTCACCCTAGATCTCACTTCCATAGCACTGCCAGAAGTGGCTGGTGTGTGGCCAGCACTGGGTTAAAAAGTGAGCATACACAAGGGGAGCATAGCCAGGTCAAGGCTAATGCCCCAGAAAATTAAGGCATTGTCCATAACACTCTCTCATTCCCCAGTTCCATGGCCCTGGAATCTAAAGTCTGTGCCTCTGTATTCTGGGCATCTGGAAATGTCTAGAAGGACCTGAGAGATAGACTTGCCTGTGATAAGGTATGCTGACATTTCCTAGACACCTACGGATACACTTCCAAGCCACCTTGGCCCCACCTCCCATGTAGCCCCGGATCCTACTTGCTTGGGTGGCCTTCAGTCAGCTATCAAGGTTAATTTGACCAGAGCCCCTGGCAATGCTCCTACCTTCTCCCACTCCACTGCCAGCCTGCTGGGAGGGATGCACAGCCAAAAATCCAGCTGAAGAAAGGACAGGACATCCCATGACTAAGCCCCACCCCAAGACCCACGGATACCCTAATTCCAGCTGGCCTTGCTGACCCAGAATCTCCAAGAGGTGGCCAAAGATTTGGACAGGCCAGACTTGGGCCCCAATGAATATCTGGAATGTGGGTCTCTGGCAATTAAGGATTCATTGTAGACCCTGATAGGGGTCTAAAGGCAAGGTCGGCATGGAGGTGGGGCCCCATCAGAGGTCAGAAAGAGACAGACAGGCACCCAGAGAGGGGACAGAGAAAGATGAGGGGAAAATCCACACACACACACACACACACAATGACACATACTGAACTAGACAGAACAGAGGTCCAGGAGCAAGATGGATGGGACACAATTAGAGGAGAACAGACAAAAAACATTCGTTGATAGATGGATAGGCATTCAGAAAGGGAGACAAAGACAAAGACAGCCAGAGAAGTGAGAGAAAAAGTGCTGGCCGACCAATCAGAAACAATCAGGTGAAGAGACAAACAGAGCAAGAGATGGCAGGGGTGCATGTCATGAAAGACTCAGAGAGCCCCAGAAAATTCAAGGAGAGAGGGAAGCAAGATGCCTTTTCTTGGTGACAGTGGGCCTAGTGGGCTCTGGGAAGACAGCCAGCCAGAACCCCCAGAAACCATTTGAAGGCCACTACCTCCTTTCTATGTCTCCCTAGGGTGGGGCTATGCTTCCCCCAGGTACACTGCCAGTCAGTGCCAGCCTTGTTCCTGTAAGACCAAGCTCAGCTAGGAAGCTTAAGGAACCTGCAGCTAACACCTAAGGCTCATCTACCTGAACAGTCAAAAAGACATGACAGTCAGCCAGAGTGACTACCATGATCAGCAGTCACACAGATGGGCAGACACGTTGGCTGAGAAGCTGTATTGGGGATGTGGCTCACAGGGCGGAAATTCAAAAGCAAGCACCTTTAGGCCCCTGGCAGAAAAGTCACTCCTGCCCTATTGGCTGGGCCTTTTTCCCTTTGGTCCCCCCAGAAGCCTTGCCTGGTACTCTAGAGCCCCACCCTGCCCTCTTGTGTCTCCTACATCAGGGCTTTCATTCCAAAGGCCTACCTCTTCAGTATTCTTGCATTCACCAGACTGCTGGTGTGTAGTGCATGGTCAATGCCCTTTGAGCCAACCCTAAGATCCTCTCAAGTGTTCTAAGAGGGCCTGTTCTCTATCTGTGCCTGGTGTCTAGACTAGAACATTCTCCCATGCACTCTACTAGGCTGCACATCCCATTTCAGTTTCCTGTTCCTGAACCACATCTTTTCAGTGGGCCACCAGCTTCTCCCTTATGACGTATGTATATGGCCTGGCACCGATGATTCGTGTCTGTAATACCCAGCTAGTGAGCAGGCTGAGATCTGAGCATCGTGGTTCAAATCCAGCCAGGGACTGAAGTTCACAAGTATCTCTTCTTCAATGAAGAACCAAATATATACATTGGCATATATATATATATATATATATATATGTATATATATATATGTATATATATATATATATATACATATATATATATATATATATATATATATATATATATATATATATATATATGCCAAAGGTGGAGGGAGGTATCACTCAAGTGTTAGAATGCCAGCCTTGAGCAAAAGAGCTCGGGCACAGCATCCAGACCCTCAGTTCAAGTCGTGCACATGAACTCATGAGAACATATGTGTTCATATCCAGACTTCCTGGCTGTGTTTACTCAGCTTAAAATCCTTTCTTGGCTCAGAAATCATGAATCACCTCCTAGTCTCATGATGCCTCAGGTTTCTCCAGTTAAAGCTACTTGATATGGGATTGGTACATGCACGGGAGCAGTCGGCAAGCACGGCGTCGCCATGTGGAAGATTTTGAGAGGCCAGTGAAGAACTATCCATGGCGGTCTGTGCAGAATGAGGTGCTGAGACACACACACCCTGCCCAGAAATTAGAGATATACCATTCCTGATTTCAGTCATTCATGGCCTCTCAGAGATGTGTCAGGCTTGGCTTCATACAATCCCATTCCATCCTAACACTAGGGACTCTTAGAGGAGAGAAGACCTCCAACATCTCTGGTGTGTAAACTCTCCCTTCCTTTCAAACGAGAACTGGTGCCTGGATCTCTCTATCATTTGCCTTTCCATTTGGAGTGTTCCACCGGGCTGGTCTTTCTCTTCCAGAAGGAACTAAGCCCCTATCCTAGACTGTCTGCTAATGGGTTTCTTCCAGAACTGATTCAGTTGGCTTCTAGCATGGAAGGAAACAGGTGTGGTTGGCTGAAGGAAGGACTCAAGAAGCAACACTCTTTGTGTTAGCCCTTCTCAGTCCTGTTCGGGAGCCCATAGCTGGCCACAGGTCTCAGGTCACTGGAGGGGAAAGGCACATTACTCATAGACCCCCCCACCTCCTTCCTCCAGTGTAAAGGAATGCACCCACTTGACATGGCCACTGAAAGGGGCCAATGTGGGGGGTGAGGGGTCTGGGTGCCTTCTCTCCTTTGAACTGGGATTGGTGGTAGGTGCAGGTGCAGGCAACCTCCTCAGAATGCCATCTGACTCCCTAATTATGGAGCCAAGAGAAGATCTAGGTCCACATTCATCTTGAAGTCTCTCCCTGTCAATATTTAGGGTCTCAAAGCTTTAGATCTCAGGAGAAACCTGAGTCCCCTACAGAGTTTCTATGGGAGAAAAGCCCTACCCAAGTCGGGTCCTAGCTTACTAATGTTGGGCAACCTCACTTTTCTATCATTCATCGGAGACAAAATGCATGAATGTGTGTATATATACTCATGTGTATTTATAGAGTCTGCATGACCGAAGTCAAAAAAGTCCAGTACAGAAAAAGGGCATGTATAAATACATACACATATGGCAAATGTATTGATGTGAATATACATAGAGAGAGGAGAGAGGCGCATAGTCCCAGGACCCAGGTCCTGGTGTCATGCACATTAGGGAGGATCCAGCAGCGTAGTGGATTTCAAAGAAGTGGTAGTATGGAACGACATTTGAACCTGCTCAGGCCTGCTACCCAAACTGTTACTCAGGAACCTGACATGGAGAGGATGGCGGTTTGAATCCAGTCGGGCTTCAAAGTCCCTGTTCCATGAACCTTGCAAGTTTATCTTGTTTTCTAATTTTCTGACAGAACTGCAGGGAGGCTCCAACACTTGGTTTGCCCACCAGTCCCCAGGCCTTTGGCAAGACCAACCCTGGACTCCCCGCATTAGGTCACAACCACCCCTGCTCCCTGCATTAGGTCACGACCCTCTTTGGGGCTTGACCCTTGGGAGAGACCTGCACCACCCCTCCATTAGATGGCCAGTAGGGGCGCCTTGGGTGGGACTAACACAGGAGCTCCGTCCCTCTGTTTGCCAGCAGGCATAGGTGCTTTGGATGACACCTGCATCGGGGCCCCGCTCCTTGACTCAGCCGCCAGTACTGGCAACCTTGAGAGATGGCCGGTGGGCTCCACCCATTAATTAGTTGATGGTGTTGGTGCCTTGGGCGACATCAGCACTGGGGCTCTGCCCCTCAGACTGCCCACCAGCAGCGGTCCTTTTGACAACATCCACACCTTGGCTCTGCCCATTCGTTCACACTCCTGCAGTAAGCGAGACCTGCACAAGTGTTCCACCCCTTAGTTCGCCCGCCAGCACCAGCACCAGCGCTTTCAAGGAGGTTCACACCTGGAATCTGCCCCTTTGGCTGCCTAGGGCGGGACTGGCATTAGGGATCTGCCCCTTATGTAGCCCGCTGGCACTGGGGCTCTGTTCCTAATAATGCCTGTCTGCACCCCTTGCCTGGGGCAGGACCTGCACCAGGGCTCTGTCCCTCAATTCACTCACAAGCAGAGGTGTCTTAGGAGGGACTGGCAACTACACCTGGGCTCCACCCCGTAGTTCAGCCTCCAGAATCCCCTGCCTTGGAGGAGACAGTACGGGCCTCCACCCCTTGGCTGGCACCTGCTGGCACTTGGGCTCCACCTATCCATTTTTGCCTGCAGGCACCAGCATCATTTGACAAGACCAGCCCCAAGGCTCCACCTCCTAGCTTGCCTGCCAGCAGAGGTGCTTGGGGTGGTTTCTGCCATGGGACTCTCCGGCAAGAGTGCCTTGGGCAGCATCTGAACTAGGGCCCCATCCCATCAGTTTGCCCACCAGTACCCGCACCTTGGGCAGGAATCACCCTTTAGGTCTCCCACCATCCCTTAGATTCAGGGCAGAACAGATGCAGGGGCCTGACTGATCCCACCCACTTCCTCCTGCTCCCACCTGCATCACAGGACAGACTTGTGCCAGGGCCCTGCCCTTTCAGGCTTGCTGACATCTGTTTCCTGAGCCTGGTCCCACCCCATTTTTCCTGCTGCTGCTCGTATCCCGGATCCCAGGTCAGACCCACAAATCAGTGCCTTGTTCCCAGTAGGCCTTTTGCAGCCCCGGTACCCCAGGCAAGACCTCCAGGCTGAGGACCCAGCAACTCTTCCTCCTCCCCGTGTTAGCCCATGAGAGTGGGAAAGCTCCAGAAGTCATTTCCTGGAAATCAGGGGATGGCCCTGTACCACAGGAAGTCAAGTTGGGAACAGGCTGGGAAGCTGGAAGGTAAGACATGGGTGATCCAAGGTGCTATTGTCCTGCATGGCCTCTGAATCCCGTGGGCTTTCCTACCCAGACCCAGTGAGAACTGGTGCAGAGCCCTTGACAGAGGAATGAGGAGCTGAGCCAGCAAAGTGTGCTTTTGCACCCTTGGGGAGCGGGGCCCTCAGTAGAGATTTGTGGGTTGGGAGTAGAAGGGGGAATGGGGGCCTGCACCTGAGAACTTTGTACCAGGAAAGGCTGCTTTGGAAGGAGCAGGCCCGGAAGGGAAGAGGTTGGAGCAAGCTCCAGGACTGGGAACTGACTCTTGATGGCCCATGGAGCATTTGGCATTCTGAGAGGGCCGGGCTGCCCAGGAGGGTTGGCATAAGTGGAAGGGGCATGAAACTTAGGACAGGGGCAGGCCAGGAATGGAGGAGGTGGGGCTGATAGGGGAAATGGAGGATCAAGGAGGGAGCAGATGGGGAGGGAGTCTTGGTGTTGTGGCTGCTGGTCCCCTATGCCCCTATGGTTAGGAGAAGCAGGAGAGGGATTGGAGGGGCAGGAGAGGCAAGAGCAGTCAGTGAGAAAGGGCTGGCCAAGCGGGGAAGAGGAAGGCAGGAGTTCTGGGCCTTCTCAATGAGAACCAACCCGGGCTGCCAGGGAGGGGCAGCAAATGGAGAGCAGGCCAACCCAGCAATGTGGAAGGGGGAACTCGGGGCTGCTGCCATCTGCCTGGGGGGGGGGCTAGGCCTCCAGCAGGCTTTGCTACAGCACATCTGACCATACCAGTGGGGCCACGGGGCACCAGCACCATCAGTGGGTGAGGCCTACCTCCTCCCAGCATAACATCCTGGGAAGGGGGAATGTAGGAGATAGGAAACGCTGCCCTCAACCTGTGGGTCCCTTCTGGCTCCTGAGGCCTCTCTAATTCAGACCCACTGTGGCTGACATGACCCAGCTCTGTGTGTGGCTGTGGCTGTGTGTGAGGTCATTTCCCAGGGAAATGGGGGAGCCTGCAGGATGGAACTCAAGACACATCTGGGAGCAGTGGAGGGGGGAGCCTCCCATGCAGCAGCCCAGCTTCTGGATTTCCCACACAGATCAGACTTGGTTGCATAGGGCTGGGCAGCCAAGAGGGAGCCAAGAAGGAGCTGGGGATGAGTGTGGGGTGGGAATCAGCTGGTGACCTCCCCAGGTGGGGTGAGGAAAGGCATCTCCAGAGGAAAGGGTTTGGGGGAGGCCTCATGCACCTGCAGAGACCACAGCAGAAACAGGCCAGGAAGGAAAAGGGAGAAACGTGAGCCAGGTGCTTGGGCCTACCCCTGCCCCACCAGGGAGTCCATCTCTCCTAGTGAGCTGTCTCCCTGGAGTGGAGGGAGGGGTGGGATTGCGCCTTTGGCTCCCTAGGTGGGGGAGGGGGCAAGGGTATGTCCCACAAGCCTTATCCAGCGATAGAGAGGTCCTTCCTGCACGGGGAAGGTGGAGAGGGAGAGCACAGTGCAGAATCAAGCCTAGGAAGGAGCAATGGAGGATGCATGGTGTACAGGGAGCACCCTTTGGCTCAGCAGTGGGTGGAGTAGGAAAGAGCTGGCGGGGGGTGGGGGGCGAGGGGGAGAGTTGTGAAAAACCCCATCTGGTGCTGGGCACAGAAGTGCGGGAAGGCTCCAGTGGGCCTCTTGTCCTAGGGGCAGGCACACTTATGGCCTGGACTGCTGGACATGCAGGAACTGGGGCCTGGAGAAACAGGAAAGTGGGGAGTAGTTAGCATCCAGGCTCCGGGGCATGGGACAGGGGGTGGGAATGGCTGGAGAGCATGAGGCCCATGGCGGCCATGGAAACAGAAGGCTGGGTGGACTCTAACTCCCACATGAGTCCTGGCACAAGGGGAGAAGGAGGGATGGGTTGGCCTGGCTCTGGAGCCAGTTCCTGGCCCAGAGTGATGGCTGGGGCATGCCCCTACATGCTGGGAGGGGAGGAGGCCTCTGGGGACAGATATAAATGAACTTTCCTGTCCATACCCAGAAGCTTTCAGGAGCCAGGGGCCAGGGATGGGATTAAATCATCTACTTGAAAAGCATTTTGTAATATCCTATAGAATATGAAATTACAAACCCAAAACATTATTTTAAATCTAAATTCTAATTTAGCCAGGTCTACTAAGTCCTACATTAGATGAACTTTGCTATTTCTCCAGGCTTAAGCTTTCGTAATACTTCATCATTTCTTTGGAATCCAACAGAATGATGCTTACTTTTTCAAATTTTTCATTGGGAATCATGAGTCATTTTGCATCTGGGAATGTTCTGTAATGAAAAGAGCATTTAAAACACAACTGAGGATTATATATGAGTTGCATGTTAATAGGAAACTTGACATCTCAAAACATAGTGACAAAATTAGCCCAAACTTCAAACTGTGTATTCCTTTCTTGTTGTTTGGTTTGTTTTATTGAGACAAAATTATGCTACCTGGTCCAGGGAAGGTATCGCTATGTAATTCCACTCTCTATTCTCTTGTCTTAGTCTCAGTGCTAGAATTTTTGTCTTGTATCACATTCTCCTACCATGGTTTGTTGGTTTATTTAATCTATATACAGACTAGCAATTCTGAACTTCTCTGATGATATCATCCATGAGACTGACTGCTTGGACTGTTTATGTACATTTTTGAAAGATGTTCTAACATTTGACACAGGATATGAATATTTTCAGATGCACCTGCAGGTGTCTCTGATTCATTTCTCCATGGATCTGATCCCATTAATAATGATTACTTGACTCTCTTACTATCTCTAGTCTCTACCTATGTATTAGTCTCAAACTTTTTTGAAGAAAGTTCACTTGAATACTTTCTAATATTAAAAATTATCACTTGATTCTAGTCTTACTCAGGAAATATTTTTTATTGTTTTCTAACTTTTCTATATATTCTGAGAGTTGTTTCATTTGTGTATTTGTTTGTGCACATATAAGTGCCTCTGAGTGTATGTGTATATGTATATTTGTATGTATGTATGCAAAAGCCTCAATCTCTTATTCAGCCATCTTTCTCATGACTGGTATTCCATCACCTGAGACCTTCTTCCAATTCAGCTTTTGCCTGGATAATTATACGTAGTGTCTCAAAGCCTGTTCTTCCCAGGCAAGATATAAACTGAACTTCCCAGACTCCTTTACATCCTTAGGTTTTATTTCTCCAGGAGTATCAACTTTTAAATGACAAACATTTTTGTGAGTATAAAGTCTGAGCTGTAGCCCAAATTTTTAACTCAAGAATACATATAAAGATAGATGAACATACACATTACATATCCTGAGTGTACACTGTTAAAAATGTGATCTTAAGCTGGGTGGCAATGAGATCTGAGGATGGGGTTCAAAGCCAGCCCAGCTAGGAAAGTCCCAGAGACTCTTTTCTCCAATTAACTACCAGAATCCTGAAATGGCACTGTGGCTCAAGTGGTAGAGCACTAGCCTTGAGCTGAATAGCAGAGGGACAGTTCCCAACCCCAGAGTTTAAGCCCCACTACCATAAAAAAGAGAGAGAAAGGAAAAGAAAGAAAAAAAGAAAAAGAAAAGTGATCTTAGCCACCATTTCATTGCTAGTATCATTCCTGCTCTCTCAACATGCCCTTTTTTTCCAGTTATGTCCATGCTCTTATATCTGACTTGCTAGGAACCAAAATTATACTTCCACTGTAATTTTCACTAATTTACATGATTAGCTACCATGATGAAAGAGATGAAAGAGCCTCATACGTCATGTTCCACTTAGTAGTAATGCTTTCTCTATATCACACTCATAGATCAAAATATTGGCTTTGGCCTTATTGTTTCAAAGTTGTCTTATTTGCAGAGTCTTCTATAGTGTTTTGAACCATTATTCTTAAACACAAAAATTCTCTTTCTCCTATTATTCCTAATGCTTCTCCTAATGTTAACCTATGTACACTTGGAAAAGAATGAACAACACCCACACTCACAAAAAAATGTTTCTGAGAACCTTCTTCCCAATTAAAATTGGGCTTAATTTACAGAGCATTTAGGAAATTTATACTTAATGTACTCCAGGATAATGTTTTCTTTCATGTTTTTTATTGTGGGTTAGTTACATAAAGTAAGCTAATGAGTACATTATCTAATGAGCATTGTTAGCTCCTCTTTTATTTGTCCCCTGCCATCCCTTTTCTCTCCCCCTCCACAACTTACTCCTCCCCTCCCCAAGTTGTAAAGTTTGTTCTCTACATGGTGTCTTGTTCATCTTATTGTTACAATGGATCATACTTTATCCTTGGTTCAGCATTTTGATATTTCCCTTCCCATCCCCACATTAGGAAAATGTATGTGCAAGAAGCAGATCACCAAACTCAAATACGGTGAAAAAATACCGTGGAGGATGAAAATAACAGAAACAAACAAACGACATAGTAGGGCTGGGAAGGTGGCTCAGTGGTATAGCGCTTGCCTTGCATGCATGAGGCCCTGGGTTCTATTCTTCATAACCACAGAATCAAAAAGAAAAAAGCCGAAAGTGGTGCTGTGGCTCAAGTGGTAGAGTGCTAGCCTTGAGCTGAAGAGCTGAGGGACAGCGCCCAGGCCCAGAGTTCAGGACCCACCACCGGACCCCCACCCCAAAAAAGACATATTACATGTTAGATACATTAAAAATAGCAAGAAAGCAAAAAAAAAAGTTGTGTCTCTATCTTGGGATTCATTTCACTTAACATCATCTTATATGGCCATATGTACATGGATAATTTTTATAAGCCATGTAAATTCCACATTTTCTCATTTCTAAGTTGTTTCTGAAAGACATGTTACCTCATGTCCAAAGATGTACTTGTGCTATTTCAATGAATCCAGAAAATATTCCTTTTTACTGGGAGCAGCACCATAGATTGTTATTGGAAGTAGATGGAAGGAACTGTTATGGGCAGTGGAAAATGATTCCAAGACAGGAATTGAACATAGAGAAATGATAAAGTTCAAGATAATTTGTGCTGTTCTTTTTACTGAAAAAGAAAATAATCCAAGGCTGGAAGGAAAATCTGTCCCTGATTTTTCTAGTGTGTTCTTTACTCATATAAAACTTTTCTGTAAACTTCTAGTTGAGAGTATTACAAAAAGAAACAATATGCCATTCGCAGGCCAGCATAGAAAAAAAAACGAAATAACTTTGTTTTAAAGTGTTCTACTGCAAAGAAAGAAAGACATGGAGGTTTTAAAATGTCTTAGGCATGGATATTTCACTCCTGACATGATTGTCTTGTTGCAGAAGTCCTTTATCCATTCCTTTAATCTGGTCCTGAGTTTGCCATAGCAATAAAGATTCCCAAAAGCAGGATGCAGTGCGTATGATCAGCAAAAAGAGCCTTTTCTCAAACAGTGTTAAAGGATGTCCCAAAGAAATATGTGGGGTTATTTTTTTGTTTGTTTAGTTTGTGCTGGTTCTGGGGCTTGAACTCAGAGGCTGGACCCTGTCCCTGAACAATTGTCTTTCCTGCCCACCTGACCCCAAAGCTAGTACACTATTGCTTGAACAAATACTCCACTTCTGGTTTTTTTTGGTGTTTAATTAGAGATAAGAATTTGACAGACTTCTCTTGCCAGGGTTGGCTTTGAACTGTGATAGTAAGAAAGCCAAGTGACATCAACTATATGGACTTCTCATTTGAGAAATATTAGATGAAGTTTATTATAAAGCTGATATTTGACAATTTTTAAAAGAAGAGAATATGTCCAACAAAGAAGCCATAACAAATAACAGCAAAAGTAGGTACACTGAATCATTTTGAAATCATTTTTTTTCTGCTTGGGAAGATTACTATTGACTTTGTAGTTCTTTTTGGGGAAACTTTATGTCATATTTGCTCTTTTGTTTATTGGTCGTGAGGCTTGGACTCTGATTCTGGGCAATGTCCCTCAGCTCTTCAGCTCCAGTTGAGTGCTTTACCACTTTAGCTACAGCACCACTTCCGAGTTTCTGGTGGTTAATTGAATATAAGAGTCTCATGGACTTTGCTGACCAGGCTGGCTTTGATCTACAATCGTCTTGTTTCAACCTCCTGAGTAGCTAGAATTACAGGCGTGAACCACCAGCACCCGGCTCATATTTGCATTTATGTGCACTTAATGACACTATGTGGACAAAGAATGGAAATTTGAATCAAATGATCTGACATTGCAGGTTTTCAGAAAAATTGAGGTAGCAATAAATATGTCCTCCTTTTCCATGTTGTTACATTAATGACTCTTACATTAGCATCCTCTGCTGTCTGTGAATGTGGACTTAGTATCAATAATTGTTAATAGGGAAATAGAGAAAGACTGATTTTTAGAAAGCAAAGAAGATCCGGTATGAAAAACAACATAGAAATAGATACAACTTATCCCACAGAGATTAAGAACTAGCCTAAGAGATAAAGGCAATGAGGAATAAGTATAGTTGATAATTAGTTCTTCAATAAACAAAACTGGTTCCCTAGAACAATTTCCAATATAATTATTTATTATTATCATTTATTTCTTCCATCTGGAGTTATTTCTTCACTTCTGTCAAAACTATTAATTACCCTGTGCTTTTTGGTGCCATAACTGAACAAAACTTTTCCAAATCTCACTTAGACTATCCTCGTTGTTATTAGCAGTGACCACTCAGAAGCCTGGAATCTTTGAATTTCCAGGATTAATCCTCACCTGATATCTAAGCACATTCCTAACATTAATTGCTGTGATCTATTAGCAAACCTTTTTTTGTTTTGCTTTCAACACAGTATACTAATATAGGTAAAGTATATGAATTAAGGACGATTGTTAGACATAGTTGGGAAGAACAATTATATATTTCAAGTATACTTTCTTTATTTGTCATTTACTAGCTAAATGACTTTTTTTTGCCAGTCCTGGGGCTTGAACTCAGGACCATGGGAATGTTCCGGAGCTTTTCTGTTTTTTTTGCTCAAGTCTAGCACTCTACAACTTGAGGCGCATCACCACTTCTTTTTCTGTTTATGTGGTACTGAGGAATTGAACCCAGGGTTTCATGCATGATAAGCAATCTCTGCCATGAAGCCACATTCTCATAGCCTTAAATGACTTTCTTAAGATGGCATTACTTTTACATTCCATTATTTTAATTTAGACTGGATGGTAGAATAGGATGTGGAAACCAATACTAAGTCCAGTAAGGTTGACATTCCTATCACATCACTAAGGAAGTAAAGTGTTAAGAACTGCAGGACTCAAAAGGCTGTTTCATGTAACATTATTATGGGAAAAAAAAAAAAAAATTTAACAGTCATCTCCGACATCCAAAACATTCTGTTTCACTTTCAAGGTCAAGAGTCAAACGATTTGTTTTTCCTCTTCCCCTCCACAAATTATGCCGACATCAAATACAGTGAAAGCAGTTGTTATACTGTGGACGAGGGACATACAAAACAACAAAGAAATAATCTTATAAATGTGTTAGAAACAATGGCATGAAAGTAAAAAAAAAACATTTGAATACGTATCTTAGGGTTCATTTCCCTAACATCAACTTATCTGAACTTTTCTGCTTGACTCAGACAAATACTAGTTGTTGCAAATAAGGGAAACCATGGGACCTATGTTTCTTTGGGCCTGCCTTACTTCACTTAATATAATTTTTTTCCAATTCTTTCCATTTCCTAACAAGTGCCATTCTTTCTGGTAGAGGCATAGAATTCCATTGTGTATATATACCACATTTTCTTGATGTTAGGGGAATGAACCCCAAGATAAGTATTTAAATGTTTTTTTTCCTTTCACACAATTGTTTCTAACATATTTATAAGGTGATTTCTGTGTTGCTTTGTATGTCGCTCCCCACAGCATAACCCCTGTTTTCACTGTATTTTATGTTGGTATAATTTGTGAAGGGGAAGGGCAAAATCAAATCGTTTATCTAGGGATACAGCTGGGCCCTTTGCAACAATGAGATGTACAAGTCGTTATGTGGAAAATGAACTTTACCACTTTGGTGTGGGGCGGTGGGAAGGATCGGGTGGGGGGCTGGGGGAGGATGGGAAGGGATGGGAAGGGGAAACAAAGAAGGAGGCTACAATGCTTGATAAGAAATATACTCATTATCTTGTCCATGTCATTGTAACCCCTCTGTACAGTATTTTCACAATAAAAAAAATAAAAAAGAGTCAAATATCTCAGCCTTTTATTGATTGAGTGTGATTCCAAGGAAGGAAGAAGGAGGATGTGGAAGTTGATGGTGGGAAAATATGTATATTGGCTCCCTGTCCACATTTTTTGCATTTTTAAAAAGTGCTACTGATGAATTCGCACATAAATATAGTTGACTATGCTATCGGCACAAGATGCAGATAAATGAAGATATTTCTTCTGGTGGATAGTCACATATATTAACAAAATCCAGTTCTGGAAACAAAAGAGACTAGGTAAGAAAGTACAAAGTATTGTTCCTAGCAAAACAAAAATGTAATATTGAAATGATTACTCCAGATTTCTTTGATATTTTACGCTGTCTCAGTATCAAAATGTTCTCTAATTCTAGTAATATCCAAGCATAAAAGACATAATTTGAAGATATCAGTAGTTTTAGAAACAAAGGTACATAATACCTCCCTTCCTGCAAAGACATGTGATGGCAAGTATGATTGATTGTATTATAGTTCTCTTCTTTTTCTTCTTTATCTCAAGTGTTGAATACCTTGGCATATTATACTGTCCTGCATCAGCTTCCTGTAGGTGAGATTTACCTCTACTCTGCAATGTCAAGATGGGTCATGTGACATACTTAAGCTTACAAAAATGAACCAGAAGTGGTCAAAGGTTATTTCTAGGGGAAGATTTCTATCCCCTTGTCTCTGTCTAAGAACTAACTTCTTTTTGCTTAGCTATAAAAATAGCATATATACAGAGGAAATCTTTCAACTTATATACTGGGAGAATATAGCATGTGAAATTGAGGCAAAACTCAAACACAGCAAGAATTAAGCTAATATTAGAATATGATATTTAAGATATTAGTTTCTCACCATTCTTGTATACCTTTATGATAGTTGACTACAGCACACCAAAATTTAACAAATAATAAATAAGTACTAAACAAATAGATAACACTTTCTGTTTTATGCTCTTACATTTTTTAATAAATAAGCATTATCTATGTGATCACTTGTGGGGCTAACTTTTTTATAAATGTGTTTAATCACTTTAGACCACTGTATCTAATATCCACAATCATTATCCAGACCTTGTAATTGAGATGAGGAAGAACAAAATATCTAGATTTCACCTTCTCTTTTGCTCTTCTCCTTTTTCTAGTGTGAATTCTCATCCTATCTCCAAATTCTCCTATTAATAAAGGAAGAATGACACATTGTGGATATCAAGCAAAAGGCTTCAAAGCCAGAATTTCATTCTTTCAGAAATAGATGAAGTAAATCAGAGTGGCAAGAGGAAGAATAAAAACATGAATATTTTCCCTTTCTGGCTTCCGTCATAGAGTCTGAACATGACTCTAAATAACTAATACACCATTTGTTTGGCTAACTTTTTAAAAATATAGTTTTTTAAATAAATAGAATTTTAAAAATTAAAAAGAATATTTTTAAAATAAATAGTAATTTGTCGTTTGCTTTTAGGAGGTATGAAATAAGACTGCATTAACATTGTGTGAGTTGAGAGGCTAAATTTTATCAGAATCTAAACATAATGAAAAATAGATGATTTTAATATACATAGTTTTTAGATACATTTTTAACGTGACATACACACAGAGACATCTTTTTTCTTCTTTTCTTCTCCACACTGATTCAACTTCAACAAGCAGTTCATGTAATTCAAATAACTGTGTTTCTTTCAGAACTATATTAGACCCAAAAATGTTAGAAGAAAAGAACCAGTATTGGGTGGTGCGTTCTTTAAAAATAGCAGTCAAATAAATATTAACCATAATTCCAAAATAATAGCAATCAAATGCTCTTGAAAAGAGATTTTTAAGCAAAGTGTATAAAAAGTGATAGTTCCAGAACTGTTTCAAGAGCTGCTCTTTAGCGTTTAAGATTTCTTTTACATGACAATGTTTTAATCAGGATTAAATGCTTTCAGGAACTAAATTTTTTCTAGTTATATTTCATTGAAGAAATATGTTGTTCAAAATTAATGCAAGGATAACATATGATAGTAGAAAAATGCTTACACACTCATTTTGGTAGGCAGTAAAATACCTTCCCAAAATATACATAGTCCCCATACATCTAATCCCTCAAATGTAGATTTACATTTTATATAATTTTGTAAAACAATCACCTTTCATTACCCAAGGAACACAAATTTGAATAATTATCCGATGGGGAAAGTATACTCAAACGGGTACTTAAAAGTCCCAGCGGTAGTTCAAAGGGACATGATTAGGTAAGAACCATCAGAAAGATGTAAAGATGCTACATTAGAAGATAAAGGAAAACCACCCAGATTCTGAAGTTTGTGGAAAGCAGAACAGGAAGTAAATTACTTTTCCACTAGAATCATCTGAAAAATACTTTAGCTCTGTAGATGGCTTGATTTTAATCTAGTGAGACTTCTTTTAGATTTCTGTCCTTTAGAAGTGTAAAATGAAAATATTCATTATTCAAGCCAATTAACTTGTAGAAATTTTTTTGCAGGAGATTTGGTTTTGTAAACTAACTAAATTTCGGCCTTTTCCTGATGCAACTACAGGGACACCACCTGTCCTAGTTTCTGAGAATAAGAAAAAGTTGCCACCGGCTTTGTACACGTGTATGATGTAAATTCTACTAAAGGCCTTCATTAATGAAGTCTGGAAATTCTAAATAATATCTAAATAAGAAGCTCCCTAACTTTATTTTCACATTTTGGGATTACTAACTACTAAACTTATGTAGAAGGCTAGCGTAAGAATATGGAAATGAAATCTGTCTCCTAATATTATAAAGAAAATTTATGTCATTTTGAATTATAGTGTGTAAAGTAATACAAAATATGATGACAGAAACAAAAACGAAATTTCCTATTCTTCCTATCTTTCCAACAGAAATTAGAGAATCCAGTGAAGATATAGATTCCCAGGATGTCATAGGATGTTATAGGATCACTAGATGTTGAAAAAGAAGATAACAAAAATGGGTCCCCTGGAACAATGTGAAACAAAATCTACACCTACAGATTGTGATATAGCTAGAAAATAGTTTCCACTGTGCTAAGTCTTTGATATTTTATGTTTCTTTTCACAGCAACTTTCCACACTTAGGAAATGACTTTTTATTAATACTCAAGGGTTTGCAGTTATAACCCAGCAACTAATAAAGCTTCTAAATGTAAACAAGCATGATTCTAAGAGTAACCAAAGCTACTTGTGTTGCTATAGCTGATAAGAATGATCTTGGGGAATAGTCAAACAATCTTAACTTTTACATATCTTTCCTCTTCTCCAACATGAGAAATCCTAGTCAAGATATGTAAAACATTAATAAAGGAATTTTATATTATTTATCATTCACACTAAATCAAATACACTTTTCCTCTTTGCAAGCCTGACTTTGAAAGAGTCAGAACCTCACAATTATTTTATAGCAAAACGTTATTGCTTTGGCTTAGTTACTTTCCTGCTTTTGGGTGTTGCTCTCTATTATTTTGGCAACAAAATAGAAAAACAATATAAATTTATTATGCTTATGTTGGATTGTTCAGTCAAGCTGTTTTCAAACAAAGTTTTCTTTTCTCTTCTTCATTGCTAATTCAAGTTTAATTATTGCTCTTTGAATGATAATAAAAAGCATGAAACTTTAAGGCATATTCTCATTGAAACCGGTGAAAACAGGAGTGTATGCGATTGTTTTTCATTGTTTTCAAGTATTTTCCTTGGCTATTTTCATTATTGCCTTTGTTCCAGTCTTCTAATCAGGAACACAGGGTTATACAAAAAGATCTTCCGAAGATATAAGATGTTGGACAGAAAAAAAGATGTATAATTAAAGATTTTCATCTCTTAAGAGACGGAAAAGCTCAGAAGACATTTTGCTATTACTGGTATGGTTAAGATGATTTGAATGTTTTGGTTCTTAAACTAAGTGAAATGCATGTAAAATGTTACACTTGTTCCAAACAATGATTATGGCTTATACTTTTCTGATCTAATGAGATGAAACCTTTTACAAGGTTTGAAGACATATCGATTTTAGGGTAGATGGGTTAATGTTAGAAACCCTAGGGAGATTAATAAAACAGCACTGCCTATCGCTTATCAGTTAATTATACTTATGGCATATAAGTGTATAAACATACAAATATGAATTGACTGAGAAATGTGTGATTTACACAATTGATTCAATGACAACTAAAACCAGAAAACACTGCTCTACACTTATATAAACTATTATATCTAGTGAAGATTTAAATTTTTTAGAATATTTTTTTCTCTTTTTTTTGTTATTTTAGTTTAATATTGTACAGAGAGGTTACAATCACATGGGCAAGATAGTGAGTAAATTGATTATCAAGCATTGTAGTCTCCTCCTTTGTTTAACCTTCCCATCCCTTCCCATGCTCCCTCCCTCCCCACCCAATCCTCCCCACCCCAAGTTGTAAAGTTCGTTTTCTACATGACAACTTTTACTTCTCATTGTTGCAACAGGTCCACATGTATCCTTATTTAAACGACTTGTTTTTCCCCTTCCCCTCCACAAATTATACCGACATCAAATACAGTGAAAGCAGTGGTTATACTGTAAGGGAGGGACATAGAAAGCAACAAAGAAATAATCTTATAATTGCGTTAGAAACAAATGCATGAAAGAAAAAAAACATTTAAAATACATATCTTAGGGTTCATTTTCCTAACATCACCTTATATGACCTTTTCTGCTTGACTCATACATATACTAGATATTGTAAATAAGGGAAATCATGGGACCTATGTTTCTTTGGGCTTGGCTTACTTCACTTAATATAATTTTTTCCAAGTCTTTCCATTTCCTAACAAATGGGGCAATGTCATTCTTTCTGATGGAGGCATAGAATTTCATTGTGTATATATACCACATTTTCTTGATCCATTCATCTACTGAAGGGCATCTGGGTTGGTTTCATATCTTAGCTATGGTAAATAATGCTGCAATAAACATAGTTGTGTTGGTAGCTTTAGTGTGGTCTTGTGTGTAAACATTTGGGTAAATGCCCAAAAGTGGGACTGCTGGGTCATAGGGGAGCTATATGTGGAGTCTTTTGAGGAACCTCCATAATACTTTCCAAAGAGTTTGGACAAGTTTAAACTCCCACCAACAATGCAGTAAGGTTCCCTTCTGTCCACATCATCTCCAGCATCTGTTGTTATTAGATTTCTTGATTTTTGCCATTCTAACTGGGGTGAGATGGTATCTCAATGTTGTTTTGATTTGCATTTCTTTATGGCTAGGGAGGTTGAGCTTTTCTTCATTTGTTTATTAGCCATCCTTCTTTCTTCTTCAGAGAAGTTTCTCTGTAAGTAATTAGCCCACTTATTTATTGGGCAGTTGTTTCTTTGAGGATTTGTTCCTGGGGGATTTAATTTTTTGAGTTCCAAGTATATTCTAGATATGGGACCCTTGTCCATTGTATGACTAATGAAGATCTTCTCCCAATGTGTGGGCTTTCTATTAATATTGCTAGCTATGTCCTTTGCCATGCAGAAGCTCTGCAACTTCATGCAATCCCATTTGTCCAACCTTTCTTTGATTTGTTGTGTTTCCGGGTCTCTTTTAAGAAGATTTCGACCTGAGCCAAGGAGACCTAGGGTTTCTCCTATTCCATCCTGTAATGTTTTTAGAGTGTCTGCTTTGACTCTGAGGTCTTTGATCCATTTAGAGTTGATTTCTGGTACAGGGTGATATAGAAGGATCCAGCTTTAGTTTTCTACAAGTAGTTAACCAATTTTGTCAGCCCCATTTCCTGAAGAGGCTGTCTTTCTTCCGTTCTATTTTTTTTAGCTCCCTTATCAACTATTAGATGGCTATAGGTCTGTAGATTCATTTCTGGGTTTTTAATTCTATTCCATTGGTACTGAGGTCTGTTTTTGTGCCAGTACCAAGCTGTTTTGATTACTATGGCTTTATAGTAGAGTTTGAAATTTGGTATTGATATTCCTCCAGCAGTGTTCTTTCTGTTGAGGAGCGTTTTTGCTATTCTGGGTCTTTTATTGTTCCATATGAATTTTTGGATTGCCTCTTCTATTTCCTTGAAGAATGAGGTTGGAATTTTGATAGGTATCGCATTGAATTTGTAGATAGCCTTGGGAAGTATTGTTATTTTCACGATGTTAATCTTTCCAATCCAGGAGCATGTCCATACTCTCCACTTCTCTTTAACCTACTATTAGAATGCCTAGCTATAACCATAAGACATGATGCAGACATAAAGGGTATCCAAATAGGGAAAGAAGAAATAAAACTCTCCCTCTTTGCAGATAACATGATCTTGTATTTAAAGTATCCCATAGACTCCACTCCCAAATTACTCAAGCTGATTCAAAACTTTGGCAAAGTAGCAGGGTATAAAATTAACCCTCAAAAATCAATGGCTTTTCTGTATGACAACAATGAGAAAAGTGTGGCTGAAATTAGGAAAGTAACTCCATTTTTAATAGCCCTCAAAAACAAAATACCTTGGAATTAACCAAAGAAGTGAAGGACCTCTATGATGAAAACTTTAAAAACTTGAAAAAGGAAATTAAATTTTTTAGAATATATTTTAATATTTATGTCAAAATATGTTTACTTTTAACTTTTTTAGTTCATTTTCAGTCATGGGGCTTGAAATCTGGGCCTGGACACTGTCCCTCATCTCTTCAGCTCAAAACTAGTGCTCTCTGTCTTGAGCAACTGCCAGTTTTCTGGTGGCTCATTGGAGATAAGAGTCTCATGGACTTTCCTGTCTAGGCTGGCTTTGAACCATGATTCTCAGCTCTCAGCCTCCTTAGTAGCTAAGATTACATGCATGAGCCGCTAGCACCTAGCTACACAATTGGTTTTTACATATTTATGAAGTATTCAATGGTAATCCCATTCATGTATATGTTGTGTAACATTTCTTTTTAGTGAGAATGCTCAAAACCTTATCTTCTGGCTCTGATGAAATATCTACTCTTAACTATAATCATTTTACATCTTGTGGTATACAATAATTAGATTCACTTATAGTCATGGAAGTCTGCTAATTAAAGTTATATAAAACATGATTTGTAAAGTGAAAGAAATTAATGGTTCCATTACTTGTTTTAAGAACAAAATTATGCCTTTTGTTTCCAATTATATTTCTTTGGGAATGTGTAATATTCATTGATTTAACTTAAAATTGATAACAGTTATATCAAATTGATTCAAACTTATATTTGAAAATTGCACACTTAACACAAATATGCTTCCACTTTCTTCTAACACATAATTAAAATAATGGTAAAGTAAACTTGGTGTTTGAGGCTCATGTGTAGAATCCTAGAAACTCAGGAGGCTAAGACCTGAAGATTTGGGTTAAATGTCAGTCTAAATAGACAAGAAGCAGAAGGTGAAGATGTGGCTCAAGGAATAGATTGTCATCAACCATGAACAAAAAAATACAAGGGATACAATAGACATTGAGTTCAAGCCCTATAAATGTCATACACACACAAGACAACTACAAAAAATATTATGAACATCAATAATGAAGACAAAATAGTAGAAAAGATCATGAGAAATGTTGTGCAAACATCTGGAAGACAGAAATCATTTGACAGAATTTTGATTCATGAGAGGGAAAAGTCACAGTCTCATTTGTACAATCTCATTGTAGTCATTTCAATTGAAACCTGGCTATTGGGTAATATTTGAAAGAGCAGACTGGATTACCTGACATAGCAAACATTGCCTGTGACTATGCACCATCCCACTCTAAAAATCTAAAATCGTTCTTGTTAATTTAAAAAGAATCTCATGTTAGAGACTGTTTTGTTCACACGACTGGGGTCCTTATTTTGAGGCTTAAGACCAGTGCTTTTGTTTATAACCACTCCTGCTTTACACCTCTTCCATTGTGCAGCTTTACATTACTTCGCTGGCACCAAACCAAGTCTTTGAACTACACCCCCCCCCCCCGCGCCTTAATCCCGCCCTTTCTCCAGCTACAACTCATTCTACATGTTATCTGTGTTTTAGCATTAGTTGTTTTCTTACTAATCCCCATCAGAAAACACTTGTATTCATGTAAAACCATAAAAAATAACCTAGTTATAAAATGCAGTAAGGGTTTAGCATTGGCTGAGACTCTCATCTATAGGTTTGCTCCCTAATAAATCTGTGCTACACTATCACTTTTTTCTTCATGGTTTTGAGTCTGACAAATGATTGATTTGGTTTGATGTAATCTCATTTATCCAGACTTACTTTCGAAGTTGTGACCTGTGCCAAGGAGCCCTCGAGTTTCCTCTAACACTTCCTGTAACATTCTCAAGGTATCTGGACTTACATTGAGGTCTGCGATCCATTTGGCATCAATTCTGGTGCAGGGGGATATATAAGGATCTAACTTCAGTTTTCTGAGTAAAGCCAATTCTACCAGCACAATTTTTTGAAGAGGCTGTCTTTCATCCATCCTGTGTTTCTGGCTCCCTTATTAAAGATTAAGTGCCTATAGGAGTGGATTCATTTCTGGGTTTTCAATTCTCTTGTATTGATGGAATTCTGTGCTTCCATTTGAAAGAATAGCATTACACTATTCCTGAGGAAATGGAAAGACTGGAAAAAAATGATATTAAGTGAAATAAGCCAGGTCCAATTAAATATATGCTGCATGGTTTTCCTCATTTGTAATAATTGCACCATGTCCATAAATCTACAATTTAATACAACAGATAGTAAAAGACAAATAATTACACTTGGACATCATTAACTAACAGCCCTCTAAGCATTCGCATGGCAAGAAGAAGGGAAGCTGTTCTTAGGAGAGGATCACAATGGCTCAATACCAATGTGCATATGATGAGATAAATGTTGCTTATTGTAATGAACTCTAAGAATCAATCATACATGTGAATTACATATATATGTATATATTTTTAAAAAGTGTCATAAAAAACCGACTTCTCTGTAAACTCAGCAGCAAGATTCTACGTATAGAAGATAAAATTGAGGAAAGTTTTCAACACATGAACTAAAATATGTAGTGGAAAAGGTGGGAGAGAAAAGATAAGATGAAAAGTAGAATAGCTAACTATTGAAGAATTCATAAACAATTTCCAAAACTGTACGAGAGCTGGAATACTGCTCAGTTGTAGAACTAGACTAATATGTACAAAGCCATGGGTTCAATCTCCAAGAACAATAAGTTAATAAATAGTATTAATACAATAATTATTTGAAATAAATGCTTTCATATTAGAGAGGCCTGAATCCTCAGACAGTAAGCAAATACTCTCAATTCTTTACCTAATGACGACATGAAACTACACGTATGAAGAGGAAATAGTTTCCTTTTCTATCCTTTCCTTTCTGTTTTCTTCTTTTCTTTGTTCTTTTGGCACTACTGGTGCTTGAAGTTTCTAAGGATCTAACCACTTTAGATTATTTTTCAGGCCAAATCTCCATGAGCGGTGATATCTACCTATGGCTTCCAAAAGTTGGAGATAACAGGGAATTTACACTATATCTAGCTTATTTTTTGGTAATTTTTCACGAATTTTGTCAAAACTGTCCCTGATATCAGTCTTCTAAATCTGTCTTCTGATTAGCAAGGTATGATTCATCTGAAACTTGAACCTAGACTATTTTTCAATGTAAACATTCAATGTTGACTTCTGTTTTCTAGATATCATTAAAGTCTACTGAGGTTAATATGGATCTCTATGATGTTATGATAACACAGATAAATCCGTTGAATACTTTTTCCAACTTATTTATATATAGTATGACATCACAAGTATGACATTAATATTTCACAAATACTTCAGTTATTTTAATTACTTTGTGCACATATTAAGTCCAATATATTTTTATCAATTATATGAATATCCCATATCTACAGATACGTTACTTTACCAAAAATAAGTCTGTTTCATGCTTCCCTTTAATAATTAAACCCACTACTTCTCTTTGTCCCATCCCAAACCTGTTTCATCCTGGCAACCGACTTCTATACCATGCAATAAATAAGCTTTTAAGATTACCTTCAAATCTATGGTAGATTATTCCCAGTTAATTTATGCCTTAATATTGTATTGTACTCACTCGAGTTGCCTTTGGGTTCTGTTATTAGAGAATGTAGCAAAATTCGTTTCCCATTTACCTGAAGAAAGCCTGAATTGATTTCCATTTCTTTGACTAGAGGAAATAATGCTGTTATTATCCTGTGACTAGAGGAAATAATGCTGTTATTATCCTATGTTACATTTTATTTCTATGAGACAAAGCCTGAAGAGCTCAATTCCTGTGCTATGGTGTGGGTGGTTGCATATTTCATATTCTAGGAACCTGTCAAAATGTTTTCAGAATTAGCTTTCCAATTTGACATTTCTACCAGCATTCAGTTTCTCTGTTTCTTGGTATCAGTATTAAGGTCATTATTGTTTTATGTTAAGTAATTCTCATACATGTTTTGTGATGTCATTTTATTTTAATGTGCATTTATTTGAGGATTGATGATGTTTTTCTTGTGTTTCTTTTACACAAGATGTATTTTGCTGGTTTTGAATTGATGTTCTTATTAGTTTTTGAGAGTTCTATGCACAGTCTAGATTTGAGGCATTCTTCAGTTATAAGATTTGCAAATATTTTATCCTTGACTATGAGTACCCTTCATCATTATCAACATCATCATCATCATCTTCCTCACTATTAGAATTACTACCATTACTTTTGTACATGTATGTACCGTCTTCGGGCTTGAACTCAGGGTCCCTGAGATTTGTTGCATTTTGTTAACAATTAACCCTTTGAGTCATACCTCACATCTGTGTTTTGCTGATTAATCAGAGTTAAGATTCTCAGGGACTTTATTTTGTGGTCTGGCTTCAAACAGCAATACTCAAATCACAGCGTCCCAAGTAGCTAGGACGAAATTGATGAGACCCTGCTCCCAAATTCTATTCACTAATTGTATATGAGCTTTCACAGACCAAATTATTTTACACTTTTATTGAGTTCGACTATATCAAGTTTTCCTTTCCTATAATTTTAATGTGTAAGTTAAGAATGCTTCATCTCCAAAATTGTCAAGACATCTTTCTTTGCTTTACGTTTACATCACTCCTTTTGTTTTATATTCATGTTTAAATCCTGCTTGAAGGTAATATTTCAATAAGTCAATTTTCACTCTTTAATTCTCCCCAATACTGTCTAACCTATCACCACTTATTAAAGAGAATTTCATTCCACAAATACTTAGTTTTACCCCTTATTAAATATTCCTTGGTTATAATTATGTGGTTCTAATATGGTGCCTTACAGACACATTGAGCTGTGTAATCTTTCCTCTACAAACATAACATTTTACGCTAACAGGTTTAATATTCGACAGAGAAATATGTTCCAGTTTATTTTCCTTTGTCAATGAGTCAAAGAGTGCTGGTCAGGTGTTTTTAGAAATTGTCATAAACCTATAAATAAAACTGTGATGCTGGGTGCTGTTAGCTCATGCTTGTAATTCGAGCTGTATACAAGGCTGAGATCTGAGGATTGCGGAACAAGAATGTCTGAAAGACACTTACGTACAATTAACCACCAGAAAGCCAGAAGTGGCACAGTTGCACAATAGGTAGAGCCCTCACTTTGAGCTGAAGAGCTGAGGGACAGCACCTAGGCCCAGATTTCAAGCCCCATGAATGATCAAAAAGTAGGGAGGCAATTTATATCTTTGTTCAATTGTATCCTCTAATCCACAAAAATGATATGTCCCCATTTATTCAGCTTTTTATTTAGATTTTTTAATTTTGCTTTTATATTCAGCATTGTATAATTTTCAATGACGGTGGGTGAATATCACTTTAATACATTTTGACAGTGTGTAGAGTTAGCACAAAGAAATTCACAGTAAACAGTTGAGAAGTAAGGGACAATGGGAATGGAGAAAGACAGAAACAGGTTAATCAGGCCCTTGATCAATATGTGAGTGTGTAAAATATTTCAATAAGATTTCTTTGTACAATTAATATACGCCAATTAATAAATATCTTCCAAAGGCATTGGTATTCAATATGACATAAAGGATAAATACAGTTTCTGTGGTGAAATGAAAGAAAGATACAGATAAGATACAGACAAATGAAAATAATAATACACATATGTCTATAGACATGTACATACACATCTGTATATTCATATATATGTATGCATATCTATAGGTATTTGTATATATACACATATTAAGTATGAATATATGTATATGTACACATAATGTGTATACATATACATTTATTTAAAGAGACGAATCAGAAATATGTTAAGAGCATATTAATGACAATGAAAAACTTTAGCCATCCT
The DNA here is from genome assembly GCF_019054845.1 of Dipodomys spectabilis. Lineage (NCBI taxonomy): Eukaryota > Metazoa > Chordata > Mammalia > Rodentia > Heteromyidae > Dipodomys > Dipodomys spectabilis. Next base: position 7,103,282 of record NW_024870905.1, read on the forward strand.
GAATAAGTTATCAAAAAGTCCAAATACTTATAGTAATTGTGTAAACAAACTAAAACATTTGGTCAACATTCTGAGGGCTCATGGCTCATCAGACTAGAAGTCTGTTGGTATCTAAGATAATACTAAAATGTTAAACTTGAGCCTATCTTTAAGACTGCTTAATGTTATTGTTTCTTAGAGTCAGTATTCTCTTTGTTGTTGTTGTTGTTGGTGGTGGTGGTGGTGTTGTTGGTGGTGGTGGTCTTGGTTGTGGGCCTTGAAATCTGGGCCTGGGTGCTGTCCCTCAGCTATTCTCCTCAAGGCTAGAGCTCTACCACTTGAGCCATAGCGCCACATCTGGTTTTCTGATTGTTTATTGGAGATAAGAGTCTCATGGACTTTTCCTGCCCAGGCTGGCTTTGAACCGTGATCCTCACATCTCAGCCTCCTGAGTAGCTTGGATTAAAGGTGTGAGCGATCGGCACTGGGCTAGAGACAGTATTCTTAGTATAATTTAAAAATAGAAGTGGTTTGGAACCAAGCTATAGAAGACTGTCTTTTTGGTTTCAGAAGAGAGCTGTCAGGTACCTTATGAGTAAATAGGTTTAGGAAAAATTGAACATATAAGTCCACATGGAATGCTAAAAACCATTTTTGCGAATTCCAAAAATGTTAAGGACATGACTGTAATAATTACCTTGTTAGTAAAGAACATGTTTGAGCGTTCTGTCTTTATTGTTACTGTTGTAATGTACAACGTCATTTTATTCATTTTTGTTGTTTCCTTTGTATGTTCTTTCCCCTATGGCATATCCCCTGTTGCCACTATACTCGATTTTGATACCGTACATCTTGTATACACACACACACACACACACACACACACACACACATATAAAATCTGGGGAGAGGAAGGTGAATTCCAAAATGCTGAAACAAGGACACAGGATGACCCACTGCAACAAAGATACCCACAAAGACAGTATATTGGAAATGTACTCACCACTTCATGCTGTGAGTGGTGGGATGATAGGAATGTAGGAGCTGGGGGAAGGAAGGAATAGTGGGACAACAACAAGGAAAGGAAGGGGTAACAATGGTCAACAAGTAATGTACTCATTGCCTTACTCATGTAACTGTAACCCTTCTGTACAACATCTTAACCATAAAATAAAATAAAGTAAAATCAATAAAGGATATGTTTGGCAAATAAAATTAAATGATAACTTACAGACAAATGAAAATAATAATATACATATGTCTATATACATGTACATACACATCTGTATATTCATATGTATGTATACATATCTATAGGTATTTGTATATATACACATATTAAGTATGAATATATGTATATGTACACATAATATGTATACATATACATTTATTTAAAGAGACGAATCAGAAATATATTAAGAGCATATTAATGACAATGAAAAGCTTTAGCCATCCTGAATAAGTTATCAAAAAGTCCAAAGACATATCTCTATAGTAATATAAGAACAACAAAGGGAGACATGGAAAGATCATAACATACCTAGACATTGCATACATATAGAGATTAGGGGAAATAGAAACAACAATAAGATAGCCCTGCACAACCACTATGTAGAAATTGGAATCCTTATACATTGGTGTTTGACACTTAAAATGATACAGTCAGTTTCTTAAACATACTGGCAATCTTTAAGATATTACACATAGAGTACACATAGAGTTGCCTCTATGATCCAGGATGTTGAATCATAATTTTATATACAAAATATGTTTCAACATAAGTCCAATGAGACACATGTACAAGAATATACATAGCAAAACCTTTTACAATACCATATAATAAAATATTGAAATCCCCATTGAAGATGTTATACCAGTATACACATGCATATAAAACAATATGCTCTATCCATGAGAAAAATTTGCATGGACTTACTTTGGAAACAGTAATATTACATGGGCTAAATGGATAAAATAGATTATATTTTCTGATCACATGAGCGCACATCTGTAGATGTAGAATATGAAATAATAGCTGCTCAAGGGGAGGGTAGGTTGAAATGATGACAGGAAGTAATTACTGATAAATATTGCAGTACTTTGAGAGAGTAGCTATGATAAAATATTCTAGAACTGAGGGTGATGTTCTTACACCAACTCTTTAACATTCTAAGAATCATTGTATTTTATCGAAGAATTACAGAGTATATTTGCATTAACCTTAGGAAAAATTTTAGAATAGTAGTCAGTGAATCTGAGTGATAATTTAGAATTTAAAAGCACAGAATTCTGTAATGTATAAGTTTAGTATGTTGATGAATGAAACTATCAAGAAAATATGATCTGTGATATATTCTCTGAGTGACTACACATGATATTGTGAGTGAGTGAATATTCTAAAAATTTATGTAAATATAGGGATGAGAGAGAATTGAGAGGGATAATGATCATCAAGATGCATTGTACTGGCCATGGAATGTAGCTTAGTGGTAGACTGCTTGCCTTGCATGTGTGAAGCCCTGGGTTTGATTCTTCAGTACTACTTAAACAAAAAAAAGAGATGGAATTGGCACTATGACACAAGTTGTAGAGTGTTAGCATGAGGAAAAGAAGCACAAGGACATTGCCAAGGCCCTGAGTTCAAACCCCAGGGCTAGCCTAAATATAAAAAAAGATGCATTGTATTAAGCCAGGCACTAGCAGCTCACACCTGCTGTCCTAGATACTCAGGAGGCTGAGGATTGAGGTTTGAAGCCACCCCAGCCAGGAAAGTCTGTGAGATTCTTATCTCCAATTAAATCTCAGAAAAATCTGAAAGTGCTGCTGTGCCTCAAGTGGTAGAGTTCTAGCGTTCATTCAGAGGAGCTCAGGGACATCGCCCAGACCCAAAGTTCAAACCTCAGGAGAGAAAAAAATTAAAAAAAAACCTCAATAAACACTATTCATAAACTGCTTTGTCAAAGAGCAATTTCCATAAAACCACTTCAAGTTAATTAAAAAATGTGATTAGAATAAAATACAAGTCATTTTGGGAACAAGACATAGAATTAAAAGGTTGTTTACAGGGGACAAAGTAAATTTTATATCATGCAGTTTGGGTTGAAATGTTCTTAAGTCTTCTTACATCATTTATTAAATTGACAATACTGCCAATAATAGGTCAATTTCCTTGAGGAACAGGGTGAATTCTGCTGTCATTTCATAGCAAACAATAGTGTTGAATTGTTTGCCTCTTATTGAAGTATATCTAATATTTTAAAGTAGATTTGTTCTAATATAATATTAATTTAATCAATCATTTCATTAGGGCGATGTTGGTCAGATTTTTTTCCAGTAAATTTTATCCCTTATAATAAATGAAAGCATGCTGTGTCAATCTCCTAATAATATAACAAAATACTTTATAAAATTAACATAAAAGAAGCAAAGATTAATCTTGACTTTTGCGTTTATACATTTCAGTTTATGTTTCTTATCATCATTGCTTTGGTTTGGTGGTGGCACATTACCCAATGTCAGGAACATGTGATGGAGTATGTGTATTCACGGAAACCAGGAAGTAACTAACGAAGAGGAGGAATTGAAGTCAGGAAAGGGAGAAAGTGGAGGAGGGGAAGAGGGAAAGGTAGAAGGAGACAGGGAAGTAAAAGAAGGAAGAGGAAGAAAAGATTTTGATCTTAGCATCCTTTTTGATCACTCTTTCTTAGTGACCAAATCTCCACGACTATGCCCACTTGAAAGGGTTCACCTCTTTATGGCAACATAGTGAAAGCTAATTATTAATCTCAATCCTTTATGATTTCAGATTTAATTTCTAGAGTGGTGCATAATATTTCTATACAATTGTGATAACTACAACAGAATATTTAGGGACACCTAAATATTTACTTGAATTAAGCAGAGAAGCTATTTGGCATAGAGGTCGTTTGGTTTTACCATTGCTGGAGAGATGAATGAAATATTTTGAGTGCAAATACCTTTTATTTAACAGATAAAGAAGCTTCAAGAGATTTCATTTTTAACATTCAAAAATGACTATTTCATCTAACTCATAATGACTTGAATTTTTCATAATTTTATGGCATTTCCAATCAAGTATTTGTCCTCTATAGTGAGGTTCTTTCTTGCCAGTTGAAACAAAAGTGAATATTATCACGATCATTTATTTCTTAGTTATTCTATAGAGAGCAGGCATATTATGAATTTCCTGCCATTCAAAAATAAGTTATATTCAAGTCTATTGGAATTATTGGATAAGTGATGGATTATTTTGCTTTAGTTATCTCATATTGAGATTAATTCAATTTATAAAAATAACTGTTGACATAAAATACACAAAATTCAGTGTTTCTCTGAAATTACTTGTTACTCAAACCTCAGAAATACATGACCAATAACTGAGATTTTTATATACTCAAAAATTTTATGAATCTACATTTTTATGTCAAATATAGTTTAGGTTTAAAGGAAGAGAAAATCATGTGACCACAGTAGATAATATTTAATTCAATGTAAAATTGCTTCATTCAGCATGACAGAGCCTATTGCTTTTAGCTGACATGAAAAATTTGATTAACTATCCCTTTTTTGCTTTTAAATAATAGAATATTTCAATTTGTCCAAAGATTCTGTCATTTCAACTTTTGAGTGTATATTTTTTTAAAAAAATGAAAACTATTTTTCAAATTGCAGGTTCAGGTTAAATAACTAAATAAATATCTAAATGTTAATTTGTTAATTTGAGCCCCTAGAATTCAAATAATATGAAATTTAATTTAGTCTTGGATATATTAAATCTGTGCTGAATATGGGTGTCTCAAGCTTGTAATCCTTGCTACTCAGTAAGCTGGGGTTCAAAGCCCACACACATTACAACACACATACATATATCACACACAAATCACACATGCATCACAACACACAAACACACACACACACACATACACACACACATACACAAAGCCAAAAATGGAACTGTGACACAAATGATAGAGCAATATCTTTGAGGGGAAAAAAAAAACCTAAGGGATACGTCTTGAGTTCAAATCACAAGAAACACACACAAAATAATATACCAAAATTTTTATTTTAGTTTGAAGAAATAAACAATATCATGAAAAGTAATATTTGTCATATATCTTGCAATGTTTGTAAAGTTGTTTTAGTATAATTTGTCTTAAGATAAACATAGGTTATTAAAATTAATATTAAACTAGTTAATATATATAATTAATCATAACACCTTGGAGTACAACAGTAGGTATTTTTTCCATAGCCATAAGAAATATTCTGAGTAAAAGAAAGAAGGGAAGATTGGAAGAAAGAAAGAAAGAAAAAAAGAAAGAAAGAAAAAAGAAAGGAAGGAAGGAAGAAAGAAAGAAAGAAAGAAAGAAAGAAAGAAAGAAAGAAAGAAAGAAAGAAAGAAAGAAAGAAAGAAAGAAAGAAAGAGAGAAAGAAAGAAAGAAAGAACGAAAGGAGAGAAAGAGAGAGAGGTAGGGATGGAGGGAAGGAGGGCGGAAACAAAGAAGGAAGGAAGGAAAAAAGGAAGGAAGGAAAGAAGGAGGGAATGAAAGAACGAAGGAACGAAGGGAGGGAGGGAGAAAGGAAGGGACAAAACAATTTAATTTATAAAATCTGTTATTAATCCAACATAAACTTCATGTAATTAACCCTTTAGTAAATTTAAGTTTGCAATTTTCACTTCTTCTCATGCTCTCCATGCATGAATGAAACCAACAAATGAAGCATCATAAATAACCAGGTAAATCTGTTTGCATCTGTAATAATATGTATGTGAATCTTTTTCTCATTTTCTATACATTGCAAGCAATTTACACTTAGTTATAAATATTCTAAAAATTGATGTAACCAAAGGATGTTAATATATTATATAATGTGAATACTGTATTTATAATGCAATTAATATTACACTCTTCATATTATATTAATTATAAAAATTTTATTATGTATTTTATCAGAGAAATTAGAATCCTCTGATTTTGTTGTCTGTGGGAGGCCTAATAGTAGAAAGTAATTACAATCAAAGGAGATCTGTATTTGTTGGTTCAAATGAATATTTCTGAAAGCAATTAACTCATCGGAGATTGTTCAAATACATCAGAAGGACCTTAGAAAGGCTGTACATGGCATAACATGGCTACATATGATGTGGTCCAAGAGCCACTAAACTATCATACTTCACCTTGCCATCACGATAATTATTCCCCTTGTAAGAAGAATCATTCACTAAGTCACATGATATAAGCTTGTCCTTAAGTTATTATCTTCTATGAAAAAATATCCAAATGATACACTACACTGAGTTAAAGCAAACGTTGCAAAGTGTATTGGACGATGTAATTCCTTTCAGTTACACATGTTGAAATTCTATTTCCCTTTCTGGTGACATTAGAATCAGCCTTTCATAGATGACACCACAATAATCATCCTGATAAAAGGAGCCCAATATAATTACTCTGCCATGTGGATGTCCAGCAAATAGATTAAGATGAACCAGAAAGTAGAACCCCATAAGACAAGGAATTGCTTTGAACAACCATTTTTATAATCAATGTTCAAGCTTCTAGAATATAGGTAATGTATTTCTAATGGTTTTATGCCACATACCTTGAAGAATTCACTTATAAAAGCCCAATGGTTGACAGAAAGCACAGTAGTTTGAGTTAAATATCAAAAATTCTGATAAAAAAGGATTCATAATATTTTATTATTTGAAATTTATTCTCCAAGTCCCCAAGTTAAAAATATTCTTAAATGGGAATTAAATTGAGGTTCAACTCTAATCAACTATCATAATTAATTTTTCAAATATTTTTATTATCTTTAAGTAGTTGTACAAAGGAGTTGCCATTCACTAAACAGTTTATCATAATTAATTTTCCAAATATTTTTTATTATCTTTAAGTAGTTGTACAAAGGTGTTGCCATTCATTGAAACAGTTTATGGATACAGTGCATCTTGATCAATGTCATCACTTTAAACATTCTCATCCACCCCTCCCAATCAACAAAAGTCCTTATATATCTCAATATTATGTTATCGAATTACTTGCCATTTAGCAAAGCAGTTTATGTGTACAAGCACCTGGAATTGTGTTATCAATTCAACATCTTCACTCTCATTTAACACTATGCCTTCCTTTGTATATTTCAATTCTGGGAAGTAAACAATGGATTCTTGCCTCTATTCTATTCTTTTCACCTTCAATTTCCTACCCCTCTCAAATTGCCCCCCCCCCGTCCTCTCTTGCAGTACACATTTACTGGAAATTATTTTGTTGGGTTTTGATTAGTCTTTTAAGAAACTTAGGGTATTTTCACTCTCCATGAACTCTGACACTTCAGATAATTCATTTGTACCTCCTTGCATACCATCCAGTGTGTTTACTTTTACATTAATAGGCACCTTGTACCTACCACAAATGAGGAAAACCATGCAACCTAAGTTTTTCTGGGTCTGCTTTATTTCACTGAATATGATTATTTCTAAGTGTTTCATTTTCCTTAAGAATGGTGCTATATTATTCTTTCTTATGGATGAACAGAACTCCATTATGTATGTATATATGTATGCATTTATGTGTATATATACATATGTATATATGCATGTATGTATGTATACATATATATATGTATATACATACATACTTGTGATTAGGGATCAATAAAATTATATATATATATAACTTATATGTATATATAATACATATATACATATATAATTCTTGATCTCTTTTTACAATGAGAGTCATCTGAGCTGATTCCATATGTTGGCTACAGAAAATAATGTAACATAAACATGTTTGTTCTGATAGCTGCAGTGCGGCCTTGTTTCTGCTCTATTGGATAAATGCTCTTAAGTGGAATTGCTGGATCATAGGTAGCTCTCTATTCGGTTCTCTTGGCAACTTCCAGTGTTTTCCAAAATGGGTGAACAAGATCACATTCCCACAAACAGTTTAATAGAGTTTCCTTTGGGCCACAACCCTATCAGTATCTGTGATTGTTCATTTTTTCATGACATTGTAACAGGGGTGAGATGAATCTCAGTTGTGTTTGGATTTGCATTTCTTTTATGGAGAGAGATGTGTATATTTGTCATTCTTACTACTTCTAAGAAGTTATCTTTAAATCTTTATCCCATATATTAATTGGGTTCTTGTTTGTTTGAGGGTTTATTTTTGTTGGGTTTAACTTATTGATCTCTAACTATGGGTTAGTTATGAAAACCCTTGTCTGATGCTTAGCTAGTAAAAATATTCTTCCATTCTGTTCTCTTTATATTCTGCTAACTTTTCTTTTGCTATGAAGAAACAACTTCAGTATGAAGCAATTCCATTGATCCAGAAAAAATAATATTACACCAATCATAAGGAAATGGAAAGACTTGGAACAAACTTATAGAAAGAAACTTTAGAAAACAAAACTTATAGAAAGAAAGACTCAAATATATATAGGTTGTCTGATTTCCCTCATTTGTTGTATTAGAATGTGCCTATAATTCTACAAGTAAACACAGTTGGATGGTAAAAGAAAGAACATTACACTTAGACATCATAAATTACAAAAGATTCTAAACATTTATACAGTGAGCTCAAAGGAGGATGCTCTTTGGAGAGGATCACAAATTCTCAATAGTTATATGAATATTATCATATAAAATAATGTTCATCAAAATGACTTTCAAGAAATGATAATGAGAGTTCTTTTATTGTTTTGATTTTTCCTTCTGTCTTCTGAAGCTGGTTGTTTTTTTGCACCTTTGGTCTTATATGTATTTTTGAAAAGTGCAAGGGGGAACAGAAATGATGGGACAAAGGATGAACAAATGCAGCAGTGCTACTCAATAGACACTACATTAAAATTGAACTATACAACGTGGGGGCAGGGAGGTTGAAAGGGAAAAACTGGGAGAAGATGAGGGAAGAGGTGACACTGTTCAAAAAGAAATGTGCTCATTATCTGGCTTATGTAATTGTATCCCTTCTGTACATCATTTTTACAAATTAAAAATGGACCTCATAAACAGGCCAGAGTAGCTATACTAATATTAGATATAATAAGCTTTAAATTAAAAGTGCTATGAAAGTAAAAAGAGGCAAAGAGGGACCTTAAATATTGATAAAGAAAAGTCTCCATCAGGGGGATATAAGAATTCTGGGCTGGGAATGTGGCTCAGTGGTATAGGACTTGCCTTGCATGCATGAGGCCCTGGGTTCGATTCCTCAGCACCACATAAGCAGAAAAAAGCCGGAAGTGGCACTGTGGCTCAAGTGGTAGAGCACTCACTTTGAGATGAAGAGCTTAGGGATAGTGCCAGGCCCAGAGTTCAGGACCCATGACCGGACCCAAAAAACAACAACAAAAGAAGAATTCTAAATATCAATGCCCTGAATCCTAGAGCTTCTAAATTTTTATACCAATACTACTTACCCTAAAATCATGCATACATCCAAACACACTTTAAAAGCTTACTAAACGATCAGCCCTTTAAACAACAGTGCCATTTTTAAGGCACTCTAGACAATTCAAGTCCTTCTTCTCCCCACAACCATTACTGCCATTCACAAATCATTGCCAAGGTGAATTTGCAGTTCTTTTAGATATTTCAAATGGCTTATGAGTAACATAAACAATAATTCCAGTTTTTGAGAAAATTTAATTTACAATCAGCAAACAAATCAGATTCAACTCCATAGCATAACCTTTAGGAAAAATGAATTAAGGAATATGGCATGTACTTTGTAATTTAATATTAGACATTAGAGCAAAATGCCAGAAAAAGAATCTGCAAGAAATAAACAGAAGTCTTTGATAAGATATTAAAGATTACCTAGGGACAAGTAATTTTACCTACATTTCTTATTATATGATAGCATATTTTTATCTGCTAATCAGAGAGACTCAAAAAGCTTTTTAAATATGATATGAAAAATGCATCGTCATGAATGAATGAAATCAGGAAGTAGATGGCTCAGGAGCTGGGTGGTTTGTTAAATATTCTCATTATTTTGAATGATCTGGTGTTTTTTGTATGTGTGGAATTATGAATGTATTTTATGTCTGGGCAGGAAAGTTTGATTATTAGAACATTGTCTGATATCCAATGTAAGGAACCTAATCAGAGTGATAAATATGTGTGTGTTTGTGTGTTTGTGTGTGTGTGTGTTTGTGTGTCTGTGTGTGTGCCTGCAAGTCTGTGTTTAGAAGGAAGAATCTTATTATGCTCAGGGTATATATTTAATTCTATTAGGTATACTACATTAATGACAGCAGATAAAAGTAATTAACATTTTGTGCCATATGTTTGTGTTCATATGATTGCATGAAAAAACTAAAAAGTTATGTTTGGGGTATGAGTTTTGTGAAAGGTCAGCTGAAATTATAAACATTTGGAATCATCAGAAAGATATCACTGGCAATCTTTCAGTGTAGATCAATTTTAGACAACACTTGCAAGAATATGTAATCTTATATGGAAATACAATATTTATTGATTTTTTTCCATAGCTACAGTATTCTATAAATTTGTAGGAAAACCAGTTAAATTATGGAAACATAAAAGTAATGCGATTATTTATTTCATACAGTATTACACTTTAGTTTCATTGTCAAAATACCTTTATTTCAACTGTATAGGAAGGAAAACCCTAAATATTACAGTTCGTGCCATATTTCATTGGGAAGCTTTGTCTGTATCAATAAGTTTATTTCTTTTGGTTCTGCTTTCCTATTCATAACTCTGTTTCTCATACTATTCTTCTAAGGACTTTTTCTTTCTTCCCATTTAGGCTTCAACATACCTCATGCTCTGTGTGTTTGCTAACAGTAGTCAGTCTACCATTTGAACCATGTCTCCCGCCCAGAAATTTTTGTAGTTAATTGGCGATAGAACCTTATGAACTTTACTACCAGCCTGAAAACCATTATCCTCCAAGTCTCATCCTTCTTAATTGCTAGGATTATAGAGATGAGTCATGGACCCCAAGAAGCAATGACTTTTCATGTCTTATAGATTCCACATGTTTGCTAGTAATTGTAATAATAAACTACCATAGATTGGGTAGCGTTAACACTGTAAATACATTGCCTCTGAGTTTGTGGAACTAGAACTCCAACGTCAGAGTTGGCTTCTTCTGAGTCCTCTTTCCTTGGCATATTCAAGGCCTTCTGCTTCTCTTGGAGGACACTTCAACTTAAATGCTGCCTTTGAGATTCTGTTTCCAAATGCAGTCACTTTCTGAGGTAATGGGTTTTTGATCTTTAGTATGATGTCAGTGGGACAGTATCCAACACATAACAAATTACTTAATGGACAGAAGAAAATCTCTAATAAGAAAGTATTTGGTTTGGACACAGAAGTTATGGTTGTACTTTTAAAACAATTAGCAAGAGGGGTAAATGTTTTATTAGAGCTTGTAAAACCAGTATGAAGTCTTGACCTTAGACATGCCAAATTCTTACCCTGGCACACACTTAAATTTCTAGCGGTACTGGGGGATTGAACCCAAAACCCTGTACTTGTGAAACAGCATTTCTACTACTGCCATACCTGCAGATTGTTATTGGATTGCTTATTTTGAGGTAGTATCACTATGCCTGGGCCTGACTGGACTGTGGTAATCTTAACACAAGTAAAAAAGATTGCACCCAGCAAATGGTTAGAGTTTCTGAAACTTCTTTTTGTGCTAGGCTTGCCTGGAACTGGAATCTCTAAGCTGTTTCCCAAGTAGATAAGATTACAGATTTGAGCCACTTTATCCAGTAAAAGTATATTATTTGAAAATATCTTTATATTGCCTATATTTGTGATTAACATACATAACTAACCTTAAAATTCTCCCTCTTTTGTTTAATGCCCTGAGTTGAAAACATTGGCTTACTTGATATACATGGCTTTGTTTTGGATGGAATCTCATAAAAATCCAAAAAAATCTCCCAAAAGTTTATGTCAAAAATCATGGAAAAAAGGCTGCAGGTTGGAAAAAAATTGATCCTTAAGTTATAAATGCAATCTATTTATAGTGTTAGTCAATGCTTTCTTAAGTATGAGAAGAGAAGAAAGGCAGAAATGGAAAGATGTCAGATATAATTTTGATAACCTACTAAGTCTCTGTAGAAATTCTGTAGTTGTCACTTCATGTTAACTTCCTTTCTTAAAGCTTGCTTTGTTACAACCCTGTGGGTTGGACTGATTGGTCACCCTTTCCAGGAAATGAGGTTGATATTAGAAGGCTGACGGTGTGGTAAATAAGGAATGATGAGAATGAGCACAGATATTGTCACAGAAGGAGCCAACCAGGTTCAACTGCTGAACAGCAAAACAAAGCTAAGTATCAAATCTGATTATCCACATTGGAAGATATATAGATAGATATGTATACATATACATTTATTTGCATGCATGAAATAGTAAATCTCCATTTGAATATAGAGAAACTTGACCTGACAATTATTAAATTATATCAAACTGGTTGCAGGAAAGGTACAGTAAAATATCAATAGTTAGCATAGATTTTGCATAGATTTTTTTAAAGGATGAAAATTCTTTCTTCATAATATACTTTACAAATACCCTTAGTATGTTTTAAGTTTTTTTTACATTGTGGTAGGAACATCTGTACAATGCTGAGAATTGGAATTTCACACAATATGCAACATGGGTAGGCACTGGTGGTTCAAGGATTTAATCTTAGCTAGTTAAGAGATTGAGATCTGAAGATTACAATTTGAAGCCAGCAAGAGTAGGAAAGTTCTTTAGACTCTTATCTCCAATTAACCATAGGGGCAAATGGAGTTCCAGTTCAAATTGTATGTAGATCGTTGGCCTTGACCACAAAAGCACCATCCAGACCCTGAGTTTAAGCCCTAGGATCAAAAGAAACAAAAACACAAAATACAACAAGGAGTTAGATATTTATAATGAGGCACATTTTTATGTACTCTACATTGTTAGAAAGACTAGACTTCTGTGTTAGCTTTATAACCTACCATAATAAGTGATATTGTCCATGTATTAAGCAGAAAGGCTGACTCAGATTTACAAGTTTGATGATTTCAGTGTATGTTCAGTTGGTTTTATTGCTTTGGTGGCCTGTGGCAAGACTATGTCAAGGTGGGGAGTATGTCAAAGAGAAATGTTTATGACCTAGAATGATTAAAATATAAAAGAAGAAAGTAGATGAGAGACTATGTTTTCATGGGTTTCACTCTGAAGAACTCAATCTCCAGAAGAACTATTCAGGTATTCTCCACACTCTGGGAGGGAACGGAAAGTCATTTTTCTTTCACACATAGGCCTTTCTGGGGCATACTAAAATCAAATGGCAACATCTTCACCAATAACAGAATATTAGTCCATTATGATTTACAGAATAAGTCTCCTGGCATATATTTTCTTTTGTACTTCTTTTTGTGGGGGTGATATAAATATTTTTTTTTCCAGAAAGACAACCTGGTTTTAATCATTATCCATCAAATTTATGCTGTCATATAATCAGAGAGTTTTTTTGAATAAATTAACACAATAAGGCTCACTTTATGCCAACACAAAATATAAACACTAATTACATTTTCACTGAACAACCACTCATAAAAAATCATGAAATAATAAAGTCCAAGTCCATGTCAATTTTTTTTGTCAGTTGTGGGGCTTGAAATCTGGGCCTGGTCACTGTCCTCAGCTCTTCAGCTCAAGGCTACCACTGTACCACTTAAGCCACAGTGCTGCTTCTGGTTTTTAAGTGGTTTATTGGAGACAATTTTCTCACAGACTTTTCTGCCCAGGCTGCCTTTGAACCACTATCCTCAGATGTCAGACTCCTGAGTATCTAGGGTTACAGGCATGAACCACCAAATCCCAGATCCAAGTCAATTTTAAACAAACAATCTTATTGAAACTTCTCGCTTTTTTTCCAATAAAAAAATCTATTTTTTCAACATTAGTTTATAACTATGAGTTATTTTTAGATGTAACTGGGAATTTTTTAATAGAAACAAATATAATTTTTACTATTATTATGTATCTCACAAAAATCCAGTGTAATTGATTTTCTCCAAAGTCAATTATTTCATACTACTTACATTATTATTATTACATTCTATACTGCATATCATGTGAAGTGAAAATAGAAAACAGTTTGAACAATTTCATATAAATTAGTAGATGCTATTTTAGCATTATAAATTCACATCTGTGGTTTTAAATGAAGGAAAGAAGATTTTAGAGTTAAAATCCAATAAGAATGTGTAGTGTGTCTCAAATAAACCAAAAATTCTGAGCTCATACAGACAAATTATTACCATTGGAAATAATGAGGCAAGAGGAGGCAGAATTCAAATCACGTCAAACATTATCTGTTATTCTCCCTCATCTTCCACTAACAAGACCTCCCTGGTCCCAGTTGTCACAAAACTTCAAGTGTCTCTTTTAGTATTCTATGTGGAAAAGTTCTAAGTCACTGATTCTTTTTCTACTTTGTGTTATATGAGACAAAATTTAGACACAAAACAATTGAAATAAAATGCACACATATGTTGAAGTCACCACAGCTGGAAAAACAATCAAGAGATTGGAATTCCCCCAGGACCAAAAACATGTTATACCCAGATTTTTAAAGTACAAAAACATCAAATACATGTTAATTTGAGTAGAGTATAAGGATAACTGTCTCTCAGAAATAAGGTTGTGTTAATTTGTAGTTAAATTCATCTAGATGAACGTAATATAGCAAATCCCGTGAATGGATCAAATTGTTTAAAATAAAAGTAACTGTATGTGAAGTAAGATCTGCACATATTTAAAAGAAAAAAATGCTACAGTATCAAATCACAAACAGCATGACATACTTGAAAACTTCAGAAATGCAATGAATAAGTCCAATAGTATCCATATTGAGAACTAACTACTGATTTAACAAGAACAAAATGTGCAAATGATAGCATCTGAGGAGCGTACATGAGTGTACATAATTTAAAACTACTCTAAATTACAGTGTAGAAGACTCAATGTGGTTTACCTAAAGGAAACCATAAACACATGATATAAATGAAATAAAAAATCTAATGAAAACAGAGAATAGAAGTAGTTTCTGGAAAAAATATTATTTTAATAAATGGTGGTCAAAATCTTTCTAGCACTGACAAAATTGCACACCTAATTGGTTATATCCAAAAAAGACCCAAGTTACTCGAGCTGATTTGAAACTTTGGCAAAGTAGCAGGATACAACTGTAACATTATTACGGATTTGACTCGGGCGTGGAATTCATTTCCTCTTTGATCTGACAAATAAGATATGAAAGAACATAACTTCTCCAACTACATATCAAGACCTAACTAAACATATAATCCGAAAAATTATCATGCAAGCTGTATTGCAAACTGGCGTATAAGAAAAATCAATCATACTAATTCTGTATTTATTTTAAATAATTTTTCCCATAAATTATTTCTTTTAGCTTGCATTTTTAAAACATTTTGTTAAATTGTGTATAACTTGGTAACTAATTTGGGATGCTTCCTTAAATTTTGTTCTGAGTATAATGTCTCACTTCAGTTCCTAACCCATGAAATGATGTTGATTACAAAACAAATGCTAGTAACCACTGTTTATAATACACAGAATCTCATAAGCATGATTTCAGTAAGCATAGGTTAACATTTTGATATCATGGTCTCATGACTGATGAGGCATATCTGCATGAGTATAGTTGTCCCTAGGTTCCTCAGCCTAAATTTAATCACTGTTAAAAAAATGTTTATATCTTTGTCACTCATCAGAGATTAAACCTGAGTATAAAGCCTAAGAAAAATGATAAGGTAAGAATTTAGCTTTTCTGAATATATAGTAAAGAAAAATGCAGCATAGAGTAACTCATTGGTTTAAAGTCAACCTATTTCCCCAAAACATTCTTATCATTTCCTTACAATGTGTATTATTCTGAAGAAAGGAAATGGGAATGTGAGAAGAAGACTAACCAAGTACTGTCTTCAAATATAAATAATTTGGATTTACCTCTTTATTTCATTATAGGCTTTTTGGATAAAACCTGTTTGATTAATTGATTTCCATGTCAGGTATAACATATCCTAGTTGCATATACCAAACTACATTCAGAAAATGGTATGTAGCGATTAAGTAATGAAAACATATTCAATATATAGCAAAAAGTATATACTTATAGGGATAATATTTTGAAAAGTGTATTGAAAATATTCTAATATAATAATTAATTGGATTGAACAATTTCACATTGACAGCAACTAACTAGAATATTTTAATGCTAAATCGACAAGATTGTCTTTCTAAAGGAGCAAAACCAATTTCTCCTTTTACTTTATCAGGGAAAAAACTGAACAAATATTGGAAATTAACATATAAATCTATAACAACAGGAATTAATTTTTGTCTTTTTATTAGCAAATATTAATTTCCAAAAGTATTTTATTATGTTATACACATAGGTCCATATAATGTAGCTTGCTAAATTTTATTCATTTTATTAATTTCATAATCCTATTTTTATACTTTTATTATGCCGTCATACTAACATAAACTATTTGAAAATGTATACTCCACAATATTTCTCTTTATCTCCTCTCTTACTTTTTTCTGAATTTAATCAGTTCCATCTTTTATACCTTAGTCATTCATTTTCTATTCTCTTTTTTTTTTTGTTTTGTCGGTCGTGGGGCTTGAACTCTGGGCCTGGGCGCTGTCCCTCAGCTCTTCAGCTCAAGGCGAGTGCTCTACCACTTGAGCTACAGCGCCACTTCCGGTTTTCTGGTGGTTTATTGGAGATAGGAGTCTCATGGTCTCTTCTGCCCGGGCTGGCTTTGAACCGCGATCCTCAGATCTCAGCCTCCTGAGTAGCTAGGATTACAGGCGTGAGCCACCAGTGCCCGGCCATTTTATTTTCTAGGTCTAGAGTCTGCATATGAGAAATCTAGTATTTGTTTTTCATAGTATGGCTTATTGCTTCAATATGAAGGTTTGCAGTTTTATCTATTTTCTTTAAAATGCTATAATTTCATTATTATGTCTGGCTAAATAATATATCTGGTGTATTTATGCATATATATTACAATTTCTTTATTCAATTAATGATTAAGGAACATGTAGCTTAATTCTGTAGTTATTTATGTTTTTTATATGGGAGAAAGAAGAATGGAAATAATGAGGTTTGGACTGAGAAACATGGTCTTTAGGCAGGCACTCTAGTATTTGAAACGTCATCTCAACTGCTCTTTTATAACTATTTCAATAATGTATTATATCTAAAAAATAAAATGTAATTACATTTGAAAAGGTGTTCTTTTTCAGTATCTATGTTATTACCTATTACAGTGATTCATTTAGCGTGTCATGTGAGTGTGGGGATGTATGTGAGCATGAAATTGCTTGCATGTTTTTATATGTAGCTGACTCTAAGGAAACTGAATTTATGTGAGATATAGGATTCAAATGAAGGTTTCATACCTGTAAGTTGCTAAATTGATGTATATGTCTAGTATGTGGAGTGTGATTTCCAGATTACATTTTTGTAGGTTTCATACCAAGTAAGTAGATGTTTCTATTCCAAAATCATAAGGAATAAAACAGCTAATCTGTTTCATAATCATCCAATCTTAATACTCCAGAAATTGTAATAAGTGGAAAAATTGCTTGAAAGTATGATGAGTCAGTAGTAAGCCTTTAGAAACTCTAATTTTCCCCAAAATCTTCAGATGTACTCTTTGGATATTAATTACAAATCAATTTATAAACATACAAATATAATATGATCTTATATATGTAAATATGTTTATATAAGGAAATATACATTAATTATATTTAATTGTGTACCATAAATATTCATTTATATTTAAATGTAATTCATCGCATCATATATGTGTGTATATATATATTTTTTCTCTTCTTTGGTCAGTCATGGAGAGTCAACGTCTAGTGCGTTGGGGTCCCTGGGTAAGGGTCACGAAATCACCAGAACACAGGGGATGCAGAGTGCAAACAGCAATTGCCACTGCATGCTGTGCTATATTGTTAGTGGGTATTTAAAGACAAGCAAGCAGGATCTTTGCCAAGATTTAGTCACAAGACATTCACACAAAAAATTTCAACAGATACATTTTTACTTAACCTATGAGACAATATCTTGGTATATTATTATCTAAACTATTTTAGAGCAAGCTCAAACCACTTTTCCAGTCTCAGGAAAATGTTTGACCAGCTGTTCATCTATGTTTAAGCAAGCAGAAGAGCTACTTCCTCAGCTCCCAGGAGTCTGTGACATGTGTTTTGAGATAGGGAGAGAGAACGTTTTCCCTCTCTAGCCTGGCATGCCAAGAGCTTTCCTAATACTCAAAAACAGTCCTCAGATAATCCTGAGGCTGGAGCCTGGATCATTCTGCCTCTTCAACATAGACCCTGATTCTTCACAATTTCCTTTTTTCTTTTGTTTTAAAAGTAAAGCTTTTCACAGTGTTATCATAGAAGCTTGCATTGGATTCATAAAAATGAAATATAACAGTACCAGTGTAACAAAATAATAACAATCATAATTTCCAGACCACTAGTAGTATGTGAAATAGTTTGTAGTATTCCTTTCGGATCCAACCCTACCAAATGTTTAATAAATGCATCAGTGATAGTAGAAGTGTCATATTTGCAAATTGCTTACCAAAAATATCATGTATATTAAATTGTAACTAGCAATCAGTTGAGCAGCAGTAGAATTTCCAGATAAATACTGCTGTATTAAATTCCAATCTTGAATAGATTCATTATATTTTACATTAGTAATGCAAAAGGTAGTAGAATTTCAATCACATTTTAGCAATAACTGTTTTTCCACAACCAATAACTTTTTTCCTAACCATCCCACTGTCTGTTTAAGAATACTAATCTGTGTTTGTAATTGAGCATCAATTTCTACCTGTGAGACCCACAATTCATGTGACTCCCGGTGCCATTCTTCCACAAAGTGTTTAGTTTGTAAGGAAGTGTGTAGGGCAATTCCAGACACCACAGCAACAATGGTAATAGCAATTAAGCTTAAAATCACAGCTACAATGGCTCCAATCATATGCTTTATATGTTTTAGTAGTTTGGTAAAAAGTTCAATAACAACATTATCCAAAGTATTTTGCGACCATTCTCTTCCTAATTTAACAGGTAGCCAAATATGAGTTCTTTGTTGTAAAATCATAATACTATCACTGTCATTAAGAGAGGAATTAACACAAGAATACAGGCGACAATTAAAACAAGACATAGTAGGAGAAAATGTAAAATTTCCCACTAAAAATACATAAGGCGAGGTACACAAGCAGTTACATCATAACATTTGTACAAAATAAAATTATAAGTGGACCCAGAATTAGCTGTCCCCGAAAACAATCCATTTGATAGCATCATGGGTTTCCGCTCCGTTGCGACCTTCCAAAGATGAATCTGAACAGCAGTGGGTGCAACCATGAAAGTCCATCTAGCATCTGCAATGCCTCCATCTCCCCAGGCCATCAATCGAGCTCCAGTAAGCGATCCATTAATGGCATCCGGCATCCTAGTAACATTAGATAAATCACATCTAGTAATATTCCATTCTGAACAAGTGTTAATAAACTGTCCAAAAGGTCCCCAATTAATAAAATTATTGAACGTTTTTCCAAATGTTCCTCTACACTCTTGCCACACAAAAGGCTGATATTTTAAATCAATATAAGTAAAATCAGGGCACATTGGTAAGGATAACTCGCCATCAAAGCTGACCCTTTCCCAGCTACTATTAATGGACTAAGTAGTTAATCGCTGCAGCTGTGTTTTGGAATTGGAAGTGTGTTTCCCAGGTAAAACCCAATGTTGCCAATTCATAAGTAAACATGGAGGAGGCTCTAGAAAAACAGGCAAGGAATGAGAATAGTAAGTAAAATTAAAAAAGCTGCCATCATCCTTACTGTAAAATGTCCAATTATTCCAAGGAGGAGATAAAACAGCAGGAATAGTATAGACAGTTATATCCATGTCTCCCCAAACAACAGGTTACAATAAAGGAGGGTTAGGAACAAAGGCCCAATAACTTACATTAGCATTAGCATGGGCAGAGTTTACAGTAAACAGGGCACACATGGCCAGGAACAAGTTCTCGGCCATGACAGGTTTACCAGTGTGTTGTAACATCTTTTGTCCTTCTCCAGTCAACTTTTTAACCTGTCCCCAGGTGGGCAGTGGGGATTTCTTCTTCCTCAACTGGCGGCCGATTCCTTGCAGGATACGGGGCTGTCCTCACTGGCTGCATCTGTATCCATCAGGCAGGAAGCCAGTATTGTTTGCCATCCTGTGTAGACACAAAACCATATCATTGCCCCTTATGTAATAATGTTCCTAGTTGCCATTCAGTGTCCAATGTAATCTTAATCCATACAGTAACATTTAAATAAGATTTTTCTGATATTTGTTCAAAATGGCGCTCAGCTCTAGTTTAAATATCTCCTTGTGCAAAATATTAAATAATTTTACATGGAAAACCACAACATATCCATACCTTCATCCACCTTTTCCTCCTTTTTAATTTTTTAATTTGTTGTTTTAGTGTGCCATGAACACATTCAATAATGGCTTGTCCTTGTGGGTTATATTCTATTCCTGTAATATGTACCAAATCATAAAGTTCACAAATTCTTTTAAATTTGATACTTTTATAGGCTGCTGCATTATCAGTCTTTATTTTGGTAGGCACTCCCATAATGGCAAAAGCTTCCAATAAGTGTTCTATTACATGGTTAATAGTTTCTCCCGTAAGGGCAGAAGCCCAAACAAATTTGGAATAAGTATCTATTGTAACATGTACAAAGGAAAAACAGCCAAAGGCTTGTATATGGGTTATATCCATTTGCCAGAGCTCATTAGGTTGTAATTCTCGAGGATTTACTCCAGCAGGTACAACTCTCAAATGCATTGGTCTGCAGATAGGACACCTTTTTATAATTTGTTTAGCTTGAGAATAAGGTATTTTATAATGCATATGTAAATAGCCAGCATTTGTATGTAAGTGAGCATGATCCTGTTCAGCAGAAGCAAAACTGACTAATTTATCAACCTGATTATTGCCATATACAAGGTACCCAGGTAACCAAGAATGAGCCCTAATGTGATTTACAAACACTTTGGCATTAAGTTGTTACAGTAATGCTTGTAATTGTTTAAATAATTGATTTATCTGGGGTTTAGATGAATATGTAACAGCAGTGACTACATTAGTCACAACTCCTACAGCACAGGCAGAATCAGAAACAATATAAATATCTCACGCAAAATCTTGCAACACCTTAACAATAGCAAAAAGTTCATTTTGTTGAACTGATGCTAAAGTAGTTGTCTGTACCCAATATTTATTTGTTGTCCAGTAAGCACTTTTTGTTTTGGAGCCATCTGTAAAAATGGTAAGAGCAGTGAGATTAGGGGTCTTGGGAATTATATCATTAATGACGAATTGTTGTTTATGCAAGCAATCCCACAATCTACCTTTGAGAATATGGTAGCAAAATTGCCCAGTAAAATTTACTAATGCTATTTATAGCATTTCAGAAATGTTTAACAAATATTCTACTTGGTCTTTTGGCAAATGAAAAATAATTTCAAATAAATCATACCCCGATAGGGTAAATACCCATTGCATGGCCTGTTGAATAATAATTGCCAACTGTTGTTCATAAGGCATAATATTTTTTGTAAATCCATGCCTTGTATAAATCCATTCTAATGGTAGCTCATTTTGTCCTATAATTCCTGTTGGGTATTTTTATGTATCCAAAATACATAAATTTATGGGTTGATTCAGTGTTGTAAAAACATTACTTTTATTTTCTGTTTTACAAATTATAATTCTCTTTCAGCTTCCTTAAAGTTCTTTTGCTATGTAAATCAGGCTCCCCTTGTAACAATGAAAACAAATTATGTAATTTATAAGTAGGAATTCCGAAGGCCATTCAGCTTCCAATTAATATCTCCTAATAGCTTTTGAAAATCATTTACCGTATGTAATTGATCACGTCGTAAAGATATTGTTTGAGGTGTCACTGTTTGTCTAGAAACAACATATTCTAAATATTTTACCACCGTATCTTTTTGTATTTTTTCAGCTGCTATTATTAATCCAAAATCTTTAAATATAGAGATTAAGCACTGTAACACCAATTCTAATTCTGCCATATTTGGTCCTGCAAATAAATTATCATCCATATAATGAGAAATATAAATGTGAGGCCATTTTTGTCTAACAGGTTTTAAGGCCTTATCAACATATATCTGTCATATAGTTGGGGAATTCATCATTCCTTGGGGCAACACCTTCCATTGGAAGCGCTGATGAGGGACTTGTTGATTTATTTGTGGTAAAGAAATGGCAAATATTTACAATCTTTTACATGTACAGGAATGGACAAAAGTTCTGAATAGACATGTTTTCCAATAGCCTGAAAACCGCCAGTGGCTTTGTAAAGTTATGTTTAATACCACTTCTATGCTGGTTTAATGCTTTCTGAACAGAAGTCCTTAGAGAAATGCAATTCAAATTTAATATGATACTACTTCATAACTATTATACTCATTAAAAAATCAGAGGAACCTGGTGTGGTGGTAAAGGCTTGTAATTCCAAGCATTTGAGAGGTTGGAGTAAGGGGATTTGAGTCTAAGGCCAGTCTAGGGTACTAAACATAGTAAAAACATGCCCTTTCAAAAAACTAAGAAGTTAATAATGTTGGTGAGAGTGTAGAAAAAAGGAGATTTTCTACACTCTTGGTCATAATACAGGTTAGTATTCTCATTATAGAAAGTAGTATGTAGTTTTCTAAGAAATGCAAACTTGAAATATCATCTGATCCACCGATCATGTGATTATTTCTCTATGGATAACTGATAAATATATCTGTAGTTCATTATTATTCACATTATTCACAACAATAGCCAAGATAAAAATCGAAGTTAAGTGTTCAAGTACAGACTAATAAAGCAACTGTGGTGCATGCACAAATACATTTTTCTGTTTCATACTTAAAATAGCAAGAGATTTTCCCCATTAGCCACAACTTACAATAACCTAAAAGATGTATTCATATCAAGAAAAATACTGTCTTCTTTATCTTTGTAAAACAACACACACACACACACACACACACACACACAAACACACACCAACCTCAAATATTTAGAGTGAATTTTTAAAAAAGTAAAGCAAAGTGGAATTGCTCGGGCATTTAGGTCACAATGTAGAAGATAGTAGATATACAGGATGACCAAGTATAGAGTTGTAATGTACAACATGAGGATACATACAGAGGACAACACTGGCATTACATAGGAATGAAGATAAGTAGTTGTTCTTCCTCGTAGGGGTTGCTCTTTCAGTTGTTCTTCCTTCAGTAATGGATAAGATGAACATGAGCCTTTAAGTATAACTGCCTGTACCCCCATTTGTCAGGAAATGAAAAGACTTGAAAAAAATTATATTAAGTGAAATAACCTAGGCACAAAGAATCATAGGTCCCATGGTTTCCTTTATTTATAATAACTAGTATATATCTGAGACAAGCAGAAATGGTCAGATAAGTTGATGTTAGGCAAAAAGTACATCAAGATAAGAACTCTTTTTTTAATCTTTCTTGCTATTGTTTCTAAAATATTTATAAGATATTTCTGTGCTGGTTTGTATGTCCCTCCCCCACGGTATAACCCCTGGTTTGCACTGTATTTGATGTAGGTATAATTTGTGGAGGGGAAGGAAAAAATTGTTTAAATAGGGATACAGGTGGACCCATTGCAACAATGAGATGTACAAGATGTTATGTCAAAAATCGAACTTTACAGCTTTGGCACGGGGCAGGGGGATTGATAGGATGGCAAGGGGAAACAAAGGAGGAATCAACAGTTCTTGATAAGAAATGTACTCATTACCTTGCCCATGTAATTGTAACCCCTGTGTACGGTATTTTCACAATAAAAAATATTAAGAAGATACATTATATTACACCTGATACAGTGGCTACATACTTCACTTTACTGGTTAAATAAATGTTAGGCCTCCTCAAAAAAAGGAAATAATAACAAAAAATATAGCAATAATGTATGCTCAACATAGAACAAAATGTCAAATTAAAATACAGGAAATTTTCCTTGAAGTAAACTAATTATTACAAATAAGGGGAATCCTTGAGACCTATGTTCCTTTAAATCTGGCTTACTTCAGTTAATATGATTTGTTCCAAGATCTTCCATTTCCTTACAGATAAGGTGGTATCATTGTTTCTGATGTAAGCATAGTATTCCATGTATGTGTATGTGTGTATGTGTGTGTGTGTGTGTGTGTGTGTGTGTGTGTGTCACATTTTCTTGATCCATTCTTCTACTGAGGGGCATCTGGTTTGATTCCATATCTTAGCTATGGTAAATAATACTGTGATAAACATAATTGTGCTGGTAGCTTCAGTGTGGTCTTGTTTGTAGTCACATGGTTAAATGCCCAGTAGTGGGATTATTGGGTAAAAAGGGGAGCATTATTGAGCACATAAGGATAATCTTATTAGATGAGCAGAATAACTCAATAGCTATGTTCATATGACCTTATAAGGTGATTCCAAGTGAAATGAACTCCAAGACATGTTCTTTGTTGTTGTTGTTCTTAAAGTACTACGTGATTTCTTTTCATCCTTTTGTGTTTTCCCCACCAATGGTTTATCCCCTGTAGTCATTGTATTTGATTTTCATACCCTGGGTATTAAAACTAGGGAACTAGGGAACTAGACAAAGGAAAGGGAAAAAATAAAATGGTGAGACAAAAGTCAAAGGGGGAACCTATGCAACTATGTACTCACAAGACAATATGTTGGAAATGATCTTGGGGAGGTTGTTGGCAGTGAAGAGGGAGAGACATTGGAGAAGGGGTAAAAAAATTAGAAAAGAAATGAATTGATTACCTTACTTATGTAACTATAACCCCTCTGTACATTACCTTGACAATCAAATTTAAATAAAAATAAAATATATGAGAGCAGCAATACAGGAGATGGGAGTGGGAGAAGTACTGTAGTATAATAGAGTAGAACAGCTGTGGAGAGCAATAATTTGACTTTACCTTAGGAAGTAATAAACTAGCATACAGATTTACAGCCTAATGTCAGTCACTGAAAAGGGAAAACAAAATGCACAATCAGCAAACCAACAGAGATAAAATAGAAAACTAAAAAATTAAGGTGAAGAGATGACTTGGACCAACAATAACAAATGACAAATGTTGTTTACATCACAATTTGTTAGAAATATAATTCAAATCACAGTTTAATAGTATATCATTTTAATAGTAGGTTACTTATTGATTTCTTAATATTCAATGTTAAATATTTAAGTTTAATTTCAGCACCTACAGAAAAGAAGAAAGTGAAACTAATTTTAACAATATATTTTATGAATTGTAAAATTGAGAAGCATTAGAATTTTAACACATAATATGTCATTATTGTTTCATTTCTGTGAATTAATGTAATAATTCTAAGTGTATTCTGCACTTAGAAATCATCTTAACATCAAATAATAAATTATTGCACATGACTCTTGATATTAGGTGGAACAGTTCAGAATTGTAAAAATTCACCACACATTACATGAGGGTATGTCTCCTCTCATCTAGCTTATATTCTAGAAATTTGATTTCTACATGCATGTTAAATTCTTGTCTAGGTGACAGCTATACAATTATATGCAATTATAGATACAAGGAGTATTTCAGATGATACATAAAAGTCATATTCATTAATTAAATTTTTATTGTTTTGTACCAAATAAATATTTATAGACAGAATGAATTTCTGAGTAGATGATGGTGTAAGTGTGCCTGATTATACGTATTAAGGCTTATTTTATATTTCTGACATTGTTTCTACATTTGGATTTAATTTTCTATAAAAGGATAAGTGTATTTTATTGGATATATGAAAATAAACTCAATGTTTATTCCATTAATCCTTGGCCACTTGTCTAATCCCAATATAAATTATCCATGTGTTTTTAGTAATGAAAACAACAACAGATATAAACCAGATAAATCCGTCTGTAGTAGACAAGTATTTTCACCTTTATTTTGATAGTTGATCCTCTTTTACATTACAGAATATTCTTGGGAAAATGTGCTCCAGGCTGGCCACAACTGCAGAATATTATGGTTTGATCTATCATAAGAGAAGGAAGGAAGGGGATCCTTCTTTCTAAAATTTTGTTCCCAGGGATGTGATCTGTTTTATGGTGGTGAGTTGGAAATGAACATTTTTTACAGTCAACATTGGAAAGCCATCTTGATAGACCATTTCTGTAAGTGGTTACAGTGGATTATTCCTGGATTTCCAAGGAAGCCAGATTGCCACATTTTGAGACAATTAAAACAGGAATTTAGTCAGCTGTATTTGTATGTTTAGGAGAAAAACCCATTGACTCTAGGCCAGCAGATCACTGGGGCCCAGAGAAGCCAATACATCAAAGAGTAATCCTAGACCTCTAAAAATAAAACAAACAAACAAATAACTCCAGTAAGCACTGCCAGTCAAGGCTGCTATCATAGCCTACATGAAGTCAGGCAAAAAAACAGAAGCTGAGATTAATTTAGTTGATAAATAAGATATTTTTGATGAGGCAGACTGAAATGAGACTCCAGAGAGAGGGTCAGAAAGATTGATCAGAGAGATTAAAATTGGTCACACAAAGATTGAAAAATAGTATTCCTTGTAGAACAAATCAATCATAGAAGTCCTGTGCATGTAAGAACAAGACAGCAGACCACATTCCAGAAAATGCACATTTTCTTAGACATCAGCTTAATGAATTGTCAATGGAAATCTTTGAATTCTTAAATATTTGACCACATGTGGGAAAAGGCCAATTGCTGAAGAAAAAGAAAATATCATCACTCTGTTAGGAGTTCCATTATCACATTAGGAATTAATAAAGCACAGATTTGTAATAAAAAGAGAAAACAATTATTCCAAATGAGGGTTTCATTTGTTTTGATCTAAATGTTCTTGATTTAGGTGCTAGCAATTACCATACAATTGAACCAGTCCCACAGCTGAGTTGATATTGACTGCAATATTCCCACATGAAGGAAAAAAGAAAATTTACAAATGTCTGATGAAATGAGTCAACGATGAAGTGTTCTAATAGTGATATCTGAGGTTTAGACACAGGTGAAGAGGTAGATTTTATTTTATAAATGTCTCCCATTTTTAGCTTGGTGCCAGTGGCTCACAGCTCTAATCCTAGCTACTAAGGAAGCTGAGATCTGAGGACTGTAGTTCAAAGCCGTCTCAGAGACTCATCTCCATTTAACCACCAGAAAAACAGAAATGGCACTGTGGATCAAGAGGTAGAGCCCTTACCTTCACTTGAAGAGCTCAGGGACAGTGCACAAGCCCAGATTTCAAGCCCCTATAACAACAACAACAACAAATCTCCCTTTTCTTGGACTGCATACATCTTTTCCTAACATTCAATGAAGAAGCGATTTTATCACCCACTACATTTAAGTCCTATCCTAGCTGCTACAAATAGAATGATTTGGTATCTTATGTCAAAAGATTCATATTTGGGGCTGGGAAGGTGGTTCAGTGGTAGAGGGCTTGCCTTATATGCATGAGGTCCTGGATTGGCTTACTCAGCACCACATAAGCAAAAAGAAAATAGCTGGAAGTGGCGCTGTGGCTCAAGTAGTAGAGCGCTAGCCTTGAACTGAAGAGTTGAGGGACAGTGCTCAGGCCCAGAGTTCAGGACCCATGACCAGATCCCCCCCCCCAAAAAAAAGGTTCCTATTTGGGGAAAAAATACCATCAGTGGTAACTTGTTTTCCAGTCCTTGAACTCTGGGTCGGGGCCCTGAACATAGTTATGCTGGTAGCTTTCATGTGAGCTTGCTTGTTACTTATTGGATTACTGCCCAAGACAGGAATTACTGGGTGTTAAGGGAGGTCTATATTTAGTCTTTTAAGGAACGCCCGTACTGCATTCCTGAGTGGTTGAACAAGTTTAATTTCCCACTTGGCTACATCCCTGTCAGCATTCGCTATTGTCAGTTTTCTTGAAAATGGCCATTCTATCTGGGACGATGTAGAATCTGTCTTGTACTTGTAGATTTGTAGGCACCTTCTAGCTACCATAAATGAATGAATCTATGAAAACTATATTGCTCTGAGTGTACATTCCTTTCTTTTAGTATAATTTTCCCAAGCCTTTCATTTTCCTTAAGACTGGTGAAAAGTCATCCATTCTGATGGGTGAATAGAATTCCATTGTGTGTGTGTGTGTGTGTGTGTGTGTGTGTGTGTGTGTGTGTGTGTGTGTGTGTAAAATTGCCCATGATTTCATTTCTAAGCCTTTGGTTCATCTGTAATTTTGTAATTTCTTATTACATTCAGATTGCTTTCTCTACTGCATTGAAGAATATTGTTGGGATTTTGATGGGTATTGCATTGTCAATTGTTTGGGGCAGTATTGCAGTTTCACAATGTTAATTCTTCCAACCAGGAGCATTGAAAGACTTTCCATTTCCTTGAATCTCCTTAAATTTCCTATTTTAGTGTTGTAGTTTTCAGAGCAGAGGTTTTTCACATTTTTAGTTAAATTTATTAATTCCTAGTTTTGTTGTTGTTGTTTTGTTTTGAATAGATTTGATTTGATTGTGAGGTTAATACATATGAGGTTGTGTTTTGGAGTTCAGCGTGGATGTTCACATTGTTGGTAACACAGAAAAACTACTGGTTGTTTTGGGTTTTATACCCTGTTACATTGCTGAAGGTTAGCATCACCTTTACTAACATGGGGGAGGAAGCTATAGTGTCCTTTATATACAGGATCATTTCATCTGTAAAAAGGGATAGTTTTACTTTTTCCCTATTTGGATCCCCTTTATGTTTTTCTCTCGCCTATTGCTCTTGCTAGAAATTCCACTACTATATTGAAGAATAGTAGATAGAGTGGACATCCTTTTCTCATTCCTGGTTTTAATGTCTTCATGCTTCTACCATTAAGTACACGCTTATTATCTCTCATCATATACATACTCTGTATTATATTTAAGAAAGTTCCATGCATTCCTAGCTTCTCAGACATTTAATCATAAAGGGGTATTGGAGCTTGTTAAAAGCTATTTCTACACCCATATTGATGATCATGTGGTTCTTTCCCCTACTTCTACTGATGGTGTGTGTTATGTTTATTGACAAGTATATTGAATCCAATTGTATCCTAGGATGAATACTGTTTGATCATAGCATATGATTTTTTTGTTAGTTGCTGAAATTGTTGGTGAGAAATTTATTGAGAAGTTTGCATCAATGCTTATCAAAGAGTTGGGTTCATAGTTCTCTTTCTTTGATGAGTCCCTATAGATTTGGGAAAGAGTCTAATTCTAGCTTCATAGAATGTGTTTAGTAATTCCATTTCCCTTTCTATTCCATTGAAGAGTTAAATCTGAGTATTGTAAGGTTTTTTTTCAGTCCTTAATTTCATGGTAAATCCATTGAGTACTAGATTTTTCTGGTATGGGAAAATTTTTAGTGATTAGTGATATTTAATTTTCATTACTTCTTATGTATCACTTCTTGGCTCAGCTCGAGTATAGGAAAGCATCAATTTCTCCAGGATTCTCCAGGTGATTGGCATACAGTTTTCAAAGTACTTTCTTATAATATTCTCAATTTTCCTTATTGATGTTGTGATGCCTCACTTTTTTCTCTAGTTTTCTCTATTTGGGTGAGTTCTCTTATTGGTTTTTCGGTGTTTTTTGTTATGAAGGTTATATTCAGAGAGATGCGTTACAGTTACATAAGTAATGAGTACATTTTTTGTTACTGCTTCCTCATTTTTTTCCTGCTTCCACCAACCTTGACATGCCATTCCCCCAAAGTTGTAAACTTCATTTCTAACATAGTGTCTAGTGTATATCACTGTTGCTTTGTTTAATCTTTGTCCCACCATTTCTGTGATTTCCCTTCCTTTCCCCAAATCACATTAACTTATATATAAGACAAAGGGTAAAGAAATCAAAAACAGTGACTTAAGGGAATAAACCAAAGGGGAAAAAGTAAATAGAAATTACTGAAAAACAGTTCACTATATTGGTCTCATATCCAAAATATACTTGGAACTCAAAAATTTAAATCCCCCAACAACAAATCCTCAAAGAAACAACTGCCCAATAAATAAGTGGGTTAAAGACTTAAAGAGAAACTTCTCTGAAGAAGAAAGAAGGATGGCCAACAGACACATGAAGAAATGCTCAACATCCCTAGCCACAAAAGAAATGCAAATTAAAACAACATTGAGATAACACCTCACTCGAGTTAGAATGGCAAAAATCAAGAACTCTAACAACAGATGCTGGAGGGGATGTGGACAGAAGGGAACCTTACTTCACTGTTGGGGTGGGAGTGTAAACTTGTTCAACCACTTTGGAAAGCAGTATGGAGGTTCTTCAAAAGACTTCACATAGAGCTCCCCTATGACCCACAAATCCCCCTTTTGGGCATTTACCCAAATGTTTACAAACAAGACCACACTAAAGCTACCAGCACAACTATGTTTATTGCAGCATTATTTACCAGAGCTAAGATCTGGAACCAACCCAGATGCCCCTCAGTAGATGAATGGATCAAGAAAATGTGGTATATATACACAATGGAATTCTATGCCTCTATCAGAAACAATGACATGGTCCCATTTGTTAGGAAATGGAAAAACTTGGAAAAAATTATATTAAGTGAAGTAATCCAGGCCCAAAGAAACATAGGTCCCATGGTTTCCCTTATTTGCAATATCTAGTATATGTATGAGTCAAGTGGAAATGGTCAGATAATGTGATGTTAGGAAAATGAACCCTAAGATATGTATTTTAATGATTTTTTCTTTCATGCATTTGTTTCTAAGGCATTTATAAGATTATCTCTTTGTTGCTTTGCATGTCCCTCCCCCACAGTATAACCCCTGCTTTCACTATACTTGATGTCAGTATAACTTGTGGAGGAGATGGGGAAAAACAAGTCGTTTAAGGATAGGTGGACCTGTTGCAACAATGAGAAGCACAAGTTATCCTGTCAAAAACGAGCTTTACAATGTTGGTGCGGGGGGGGGGGGGGAGAGGATTAGGTGAGTGGGGGGAGGCTGGGAAGGGATGTGAATGGTAAACAAAGGAGGAGACTGCAATGCTTGGTAAGAAATGTATGCATTATCCTGCCAATGTAATTGTAACCCCTCTGTACAGTATGTTCACAAATTAAAATAAAAAGAAATTAGAACAAAAAATTATCTTGTATTCATTTCTTGGAGCTCATTTCAATAAGCATAATTTTCAGGTGATATACATATAGCTATTAAGCTATTCTGATCTTTTCTAAGAATATCCTATGCATATTCTAGTTTTTCCAAATGAATGAAAACATGTAGCCTATGGTTCTTTGGGTCTGGCTTGTTTGCCTTATTATGTTTTCCAAGTGATTCCATTTCCTTACTAATGGGGCAATGTCATTCTTTCTGACGGAAGCATAGAATTTTTATTGTGAATATATATGACATTTTCTTGATCGATTCATCTACACAGGGGCATCTGTGTTGGTTCCATTTCTTAGCTATGGTAAATAATGCTACAATGGACATAGTTGGATTGTAGCTTTAGTGTGTCCTTGTTTGTGGTCATTTGGGTAAATGCCCAGGAGTTGGTTTGCTGAGTTATAGGGAACTCTTTGGAGGAAACTCTATACTTCTTTATGGAGTTTTGAACAAGTTTACATTTCCACCAATAGTGTAGTAATGTTCCTTTTTGGCCACATCCACACCAGCCCATCATCTGTTGTTATTAGTTTTCTTCATAATGGTCATTCTAACTGGGCTGTGGTGGAATCAAAATGTTGCTTTGATTTGCATTTCTATGGCCAGAAATGTTGCATATTTCTTCATGTGTCTATTGGCCATTCATATTTCTGCTTCAGAGAGGTCTCTCTTTAAATCTGTAGTCCACTTATTCAGAGGGTTGTTGTTTCTTTGGGGGGGGGTGTCCGGTCGTGGGGCCTGATCTCTGGGCCTGGGCGCTGCCCCTTATCTCTTCAGCTCAAGGCTAGCACTCTGCCAATTGAGCCACAGCGCCACTTCTGGATTTTTTCTTTTTGCTTATGTGGAGCTGAGGAATCCAACACAGGGCCTCAGGCATTCAAGGCAAGCGCTCTGCCACTGAGCCACCTTCCCAGCCTGAGGTTGTTGTTTCTTTGAGGATTTGTTTTTTGGGGGGTTTCCTTTTGGGGATCTAAATATATTTTATATATGAGGCCATTGCCTGTTGCAGAGCAAGTAACGATCTTCTACCAATTGGTGGGCTTTCTATTTATCTTTGTATATATAAGAGTTCTCTTCTTAGTCAGATTTGTCAAGGGTCTGTCAAGTATGTTAATTTATTGAAAGAAGCAACTCTATTTTGTTGATCTTTTTATGTTTTATTTTGTCTTTATTTAGTTATTTCTGATTTAATTTTTTTGTTTGTTTCTGTCTACTGCTATGAGTTTGGGCTTATTCCTGTTTTCAAGAAATTTGAGGTATATAATTAATATACAGGCTTGAGATTTCCCCAATTGCTTGATGTAGGCACTCAGAGCTATAAATTTTCCTCGAAGTACTGC
Source organism: Dipodomys spectabilis (assembly GCF_019054845.1). NCBI lineage: Eukaryota > Metazoa > Chordata > Mammalia > Rodentia > Heteromyidae > Dipodomys > Dipodomys spectabilis. Next base: position 7,135,979 of record NW_024870905.1, read on the forward strand.
ATTTTTGTGTCCCAGAGGACTTGGTATTTTGTGTGTTCAATTTGTTAAATTTCAGAAACTTTCAGATTTTCATACTAATGTATTCAGTGCCCCATTGGTCATTCAGCAATGTGTTGTTCAGTCTTCATGGTTTAGAGAATTTTTTTACTTTAGCTGTTTAATTATGTTTATTCTGTTGCGTTCTGACAAGATTTGGGAATTTGATCAATTTTTCTTTCAATTTAGATAGAATTTCTTTTTTGGGGGGGGGGTCCGGTTGTGGGGCTTGAACTCTGGGCCTGGGCGCTGTCCTTCAGCTCTTCAGCTCAAGGCGAGTGCTCTACCACTTGAGCCACAGCACCACTTCCTGGTTTATTCTTTTGTTTATGTGGTGCTGAGGAATCGAACCCAGGGCATCATTAATGCAAGGCAAGCACTCTACCACGGGATATGTTCTATTTTGGAGACTCTTCCATGAGCTGCTGCGAATAATTTATATTCTGACACTGAATGTATATTCTGTAGATATCTGTTAGGGCCAGGTGGTCAATGTAGTTATTTAGGTCTTCAGTTTCTTGGTTGAGTTTTGCTTAGATGACCTATCCATTGATAACAATGATGTGTTGAGATGTGTTTTTAGGTTAAGTAGTATTTGGTTGATGAAGTGGGGGTGCTCCTGGATTCAGGGCATTGATATATAGACTTGTTATATCCTCCTAATGGAGAGTTGCTTTTATCAATATATAATGTCTCTTCCTACTAATTTTAATTTGAATTCTATTTTATCTTATGTTAGTAATTCTGTGGCCTTTTTATGGTGCTTGAAAATTTTCCTTCCAGCCTTTCAGTTTGAGTATGTGTTTGTTTTTGTCAGTAAAATGTGTTTCTTGTAGATACTAGATAGACGCATCTTTTTGATACTAATATTTAATCATCTTTGTTTTCTAATTGGAAAATTATGCCCATTTATATTAAAGGTTAAGACTGTGAAATATCTGATAAGTCCTGCTATGTTATGCACCTGCTGTTAGGAGCTGTGCCTCATCTACTCTTAATATATTTACCTTGTTCTCGGGTAGGGAACATTTTATATAACCAGTTGCTGTTCTTCTTGATCTTCTCTATGTAGGATATATTTGAATAACTTCTATCCTGCTGATTTGGTAGAGATACATTGTTTCAAGTTTTCTTTGTCATGAAATATTTTTACATATCCTTTTAATGTAAAGGAGACTTTGGCTTGGGACCATATTCATGGTTGGTAGTTGTTTGCCTTTAATGTTTGTCATATATCATGCCAGGCTCTCCTTTTGACCATATCAGCTAAGAAACCTGTATTTATTCTGACTGTATATCCTTTATAAATAATCCGTCTTTTCTCCTGACAGATTTAAGAATCCTTTCTTTGATCTCTAATGATCCTCTAATAGATTATGACGTGCTGGTGGTTTGTTCTGTTCTGGTATTCTCTGTTTGGTGTTCTAAAGGCTTCTCTTCTCTGAATGAGCCTATCTCTTTGGATATTTGGAATGATCTTTGCTAGTCTTCTGTAATATGTTTCCCATCCATTTAGTTTCCTGCTCTTCTCCTTCTTGATACCTATCTCCCCCAATTTGATCTTCTGACTCTTGAACTTCCAGCAAGATCATTTCTTATTTCTTGGATTTGTTATAAATGATTATTTCCTCTTTCCTATTAGACCTATTCTGTCTATGATCCCTGAGATTATCGTCTATATCATCTATTTCTGTGGAGACATTCTATTTTGTTTTTTATTTCCTTGCCTTATAATTGGTTATTTTTAGGGCTTCTATCTCTTTATTAAAGCTTTTTTAAGATCTTGTATGGACTTTCTTTAAACTATTCTTTGGGTGGGGAGTTGGGGGATATGGGTTTTAGCTGTGTCTTCTCTAATATCGTTTAACTAGGTATCTATTTTTTTCCTTGGACACTCTTGCTTTCTCAGAATTTATTTTTCTTTCTGTTTGGAGTCTCCATGAATGATTTTGCTAATCTTTGGTTGGGCTCATCTTGTTCACAAGTTTCCTTGTAGAGGTTTTGCATCTTTTCATTAACCACATTTTTCAGCAGTATTTGTAATGTATTTTGAAAACTATCTTCTAGGTCCTTGATTGTCTATTCTAATGCCTTTTTATTTACTTTGTGAATTATATTACCTTGGCATCACTTTCCTCATATTTTTCTGATTTGTTCTGTCCATTTGGAAGATTTCTTGGCTTTCATTTGGGGGATCTATGATCTTAATAGGTGACTATCTATGTTCTTGGTTGATTTGCCAGCTGTTGCTTTGGTCTTCTGTTGTGATTTTTTTTTCTGGAATTAGGTTTTTGTCTAGACCATTAAGTGCAGGAGAAGGGATCAGTTGTGGTGAGATGTTGTGATGTTAATACTTGTGGTTCCAATGACAGTTCGGACTGTCCAGTGGTAAGGTGAATTGTGTGTGTGTTTAAATGTGACTGACTCTGTTCGTGATGTTTTCCCATGTGGACCTTTTATTTCCACACTGCAGTTGTGCTTTTGAGTATGTTGGCCAACACAGTCACAGCAGTCACCTTCCTGACTGAGTAACTTGTCCTAGATTTTTGTGTGCTTTTGAAGACAGTATAATATCTTCTTTTGGATTGTATATCTACATATAATTGTAGCTGACTTGGCGTGACCCTCTAGAAGTGGAGTACCTGGTAGGACTCTAAATCTCTGTTTCATTAGAGAGAGCTAGCATAATTTTCTGTTGTTATTCTGCCATAGTTTTTCCTCTTCCTCAGGTTTATTTTTATTTTATTTTATTTATTTATTTTTTTTTTATTTTTTTTTATTTTTTTGGGAGGGGTGGGAAGAATCCTGTATCTCCCTTTTGTCTGTAACCAGCCTCTTGTTGGAGTCTCTGGTCAGCTTGAGATCCTGTGGCTTGATTGGTTTCTTAATTCAGTTTGTTCCAACAGGCAGAAAAATGCTCTGCTTTACCCAAGATTTTGAGATCCCCCTCCCAGGTTAGTTTAATGGGAGGGTGATCTGCTTTGAGAATCACAAAAGAGGGGTGATGAGGCTAGGTTCTGGTAGAGTTGAGGCCTTTCAACAAACAGTAGCTTTTCCCTGGGGCTATTTTGTGAAAAATTCACAGAGCCCACCCTGGAGCCATTCTCAGGGTTTCTGTTTTTCAATTGATTGTGGAGGCTGCTAGAGGGAGGGGCAGCCTCTGGCTCTGGTTACCCAGTGAGGAAAGCCACTCCAATGGCTGGTGCCTGAGCTGGGTGACTTTTCCCTGGATGGAGCTGAGTCTGGCAGGTCACTTCGCCGTTAAGTTCTTGTGACCTGTTAAATGACTCGTTTTATTCCAAGGCCTGAGTTGGAGCTAGCAGCTCCTCCGAGCTTTGTCGGTATCCAAGATGGAGATCACCGGTGCTGGGGGGGAGGGGTGGCCTTCCCTCCTCTGCTCCCTGAGAAGGAGTGAGGAAGTCGGGCTTCTACTCACGCCGAGTCTTGGATCCTGGGTCGTCTCTGGTCTGCAAAGTGCAGGATGAAGTTGCCTGCTCCTTGTCGGTTCTTGCTGGTGTTGAGTAGAATCCTCTCGCCCGCTGCGTCTGGCTCCTTCGTCCCGGACTCTCTGTGAGCGCTCAGGTATGGCCGCGGCTGCGGTCGCTGCTGCGATCCTGCCGCCACCGCAGCGGCTGCTGGCAGGCGCTCAGATGTGTCTCCTTGTCTTGGCTTCCCCTCTCTTGTCTAACTCTCTGTCCTGTGATGGCACACTTGGTGTGATTCTCTGGCTTAGGACTGTTCACTGGAACTCTAAAACTGCTTTCTATGCGAGAGCTTGTTCAGATTCCAGCTTCTCCTCCGCCACCTTCCCGGAACTCTCAGGTTTATTTTTAATATTGTGCATTTTTTCACATAATTTAGGATTTGTGATGGTTGTATCAGGGAATTTTTGTTTTTCTGTTTGTGTTACTTTGAAATAGTGATTTCAGGCATGTATGAAGAGACAGTAATAATATGAAATCTGAAGAGCCTAATGCTTAAAAAGGCACAAGGAAGGCCTAAGTAACTCCATTACATACTAGCAACCATCTTGTGAGGTATGAATCATAAAAATAACTATGGTTTTGACCGAGAAATGACACAAAAAGAATAACAATTCTCAGACAACTGAGACATAAGCTATACTTGGGAAAGCCACAGGAATTTTCTCCAAATGCATTGACCAAACACTGGGTGGCCATACCGGACACAGTGACCCAGTGGCCGGAGAAATCCCGTCAATAACACGTCAATAATAATATTAGCCAATCACATATGCATAGCTTAGTTTGCTTAAAATTTTAGCCAATCATGTAATTTCTCATGTAAAACTGCTTTAAAGTTGTTTGTTCAATACTATAAAAACTGTGCTGATTCTATGCTTGGGGTCTCTTAGCCTCACCAGTTACTGAGTGTGTGGAGGACCAAGCTCGAGCTTGCAAATAAACGACTCCTTTGTCATTTGCATTGGTTGTTGTCTCTGGTAGTCTTCGGTGGGTCTTGAATCCAGGTACAACAGATAGGTGCGCATCCGGGAACTCCCTCATAAGCCCACCCTGACACCTGATCAGGGAATAGCAAAGAACGGCTGGTAAGTTAAGGCATTGCCCCTTTATAACTATCCGGTATTTTTTTGGGGGGGTGGGTCCAGTCGTGGGGCCTGAACTCTGGGCTTGGGCAATGTCCCTCAGCTCTTCAGCTCAAGGCTAGCACTCTACCACTTGAGCCACAGCGCCACTTCCAGCTTTTTTCTTTTTGCTTATGTGGTGCTGAGGAATCGAACCCAGGGCCTCTTGCATGCAAGGCAAGTGCTCTACTACTGAGCCACCCTCCCAGCCCCATGTATGGTATTTTTTGTAGCTTGCAGTTTGGGTATTGGAGTTGGCAAGAAGTCTTGGTGAATGCACTATAAAGCAGCCAACAGGACCAGTAGGAGACATCCTCCGGATGCCCTAGGGAGGTAAACTATCCACTAGTGCGACATTTGGGCCCACCTGTAGTCTGTCACTTTCTGTTTGATAGTTTACAAGGTAGACTGTCCACTAGTGCCGACATTTGGGAGTTTTCCTCTCTGTAGTCCATCACTTTCTGTCTGACAGACTACCATGCACATGCTGTTAATGTGTCTTGTCTTAATGTCTGTGTGTCTGTCTGTATTGTGGCTTTCATGGAACATTTCCTCTTTCACATTCATTCTGACGCAGATGCCTGGAAACCCTATTTGCCTCCATTTAAAATTGTTAGTCTTGGTTCTGTTCCTTGTCCGACAATAATTACTTTCTCAGACGCTCTTGTCTTCCTCCTCGAAGGGCGAAATTTGGCTTAGAAATTTGGCCCACTTCAAGCAAAGAGGGAGTAGGGTAGTCTTTTGCCAGATGACACTGCTGAAACATCAAGTGTCTCCCTCTACCCCTTTGGGATTGGAGACAGGCCAGCCAATCCACACTTTTCTCCTTGGGACACTCTGAGTTGTGGTTACACCCTATATCCCCGAAAGCACAAGTTGTTTCATTTTGTGACAATTGCCTTCCTACTTTTTTCTTGTCTTGTGTTTGGATTGATATAGGTTGAAATGGGTCAGAACCAAAGTATACCTTTTACCTTTCTGACAGCTAATTTTAAAGATGATAAGGAAAGAGCTAACAATTTAGATGTTGAAGTTAAAAAAGAAAAATTACTTACTTTGTATAAGTCAGAGTGGCCTACGTTTGAGGTTGGATGCCCCCCACAAAGGAACATTTGGGCTAAATACTATTGGGAAGGTTAAACGAAGGGTTTTTTTTAACAGATAGCACAGGGCACCCCGATCAGATTCCCTATACTTTAGTATGCAGAATTTGGTGTAGGAACCCCCAAAGTGTCTGTCTCCCTTTCTACCCCTTTCTGTGGATAAAAACAAGATTTTAGCATCAATAAAAGATACATCAACTACCCCCTCAGTCCCCTTATATCCCATTTTACAAGAAGGGAGTGAGGATCTTCTTCTCTCATTAGACTCCGATCTCCACCATACCCTTCACTGCTGCCTCCTCCACCCCCATGGAGCAAGGGGAGACAGCAGGAGGCAAGGATCAAGGAGCCAGCAGCAACTTGGAAGGGCCAGCAGGAAGAACTCATGGTCACATTCAGATAGCTGCCAGCCTGAGACTCCCTGACACCACAGTGATTTTGCCGCTCAGAGAAATTGGACGACTGGATGAAACTGGAGACCCCCGACTTCACTATTGGCCCTTCTCAATGAGTGACTTATATAATTGGAAAACAAAAAATGCAAAATTTTCAAATAATCCGAAAGATTTGATTTCTCTCCTAGATAGTGTAATGTTCATGCACCTGCCGACCAGGGATGATTGCCAGCAGTTATTTTGGGTCTTGTTCACCTCGAAAGAAAGAGAAATGATTCAAACTGAGGCCAAGAAACTAGTTCCCGGTGATGATGGGCAGCCTACTGCTAATCCTAATTTAATCAATGCATCTTTTCCATTAACTAGGCTCCAAGCAACGGTTGGGACTACAACACTGCAGAAGTTAGGGGAGATTATGGGTCTACCGCAAGATTCTAATGGCGGGTCTCAGGGCAGCAGCCTGCAATCATACCATTTTGGCTAAATTATACATGGTCTTACAAGGACGGAAACCCTACAACGCCCAAATAGTGGAGGTCTATGCAGAGATCAGTGCACTTACTGCCAAGAAATAGGCATTAGGCCAAAGAATGTCCTAAGAAAAGGGAACTTTGAACAAAGCAGTGCCAGCTGCATAGAACCTGGACACTAATGGTTAACAATCTTGCTGATAATGAATAGGGACCTCAGGGTTCATTTCCCCTCCTTGAACCCAGGGTAATGCTAAAAGTGGAGGGGACTCCAGTAAAATTTCTAATGGATAGCCAGGCTTAATACTCGGCTTTAATAAAGCCTCAAGGAAAAATCTCAAATAAAACCTCTTGGGTGCAAGCAGTCATGGGGATTAAACAATACTCATGGACCACCAAAAGAAGAATGGACCTGGGGATGGGACCAGTGTCCCACTCATTCTTGGTTATTCCAGAAAGCCCTTATCCCTTTTTGGGAAGAGACTTGTTAATCAAGGTGTAGGCACAGATTCACTTCTATCCAGAAGGCCCCCAGGTGGAGGATGCTCAAGGAAGACCAATACAAGTATTGACTCTGGACCCAGAAGATGAGTACCGGTTGCTCCAAACACCCCAGCCTCCTGAACAAGAAATCACCTATTGGCTGGAAAGGTATCTGGAAGGTTGGGCAGAGACTGGCAGAGTGGGACTAGTGAAACATAGACCAGCTTTCTTCATCGAGGTAAAACCAGGGGCAGACCCAGTTAGAGTTCAGTAACCTATGTCCATGTAGCATGGATGGAATAACACCCCACATTAGGTTTCTGCTAGAACTGGGTATATTGTGACCCTGCCAGTCAGCGTGGAACACTCCCCTGCTACCGATCTGCAAGCCCAACTGTAATGAATATAGGCCAGTACAGGACTTAAGGGAAGTCAATAAAAGGGTAAAGGAAATTCACCTTACCCTACCCAAACCCTACACTCTCCTGATCACCCTGCCTCCAAATAAGCAGTAGTATACCGTATTAGATTTTAAAGATGCCTTTTTCAGCATACCCTTGACACCCAGAATTCAAGATCTGTTTGCCTTTGAGTGGACAGATGTCAAAGAGGTATCAACAGACCACTGACCTGGACAGACTCATTCAAGGATTCAAAAACTCACCAACACTCTTTAATGAAGCTCTGCATAAGGTCTTGTGTGAGTTTAGGGGAAGCAACCATGGTCTGACTTTGTTGCAATATGTGGATGACTTATTAATTGCCACTGAAACTGATAAAGAATGCATGCAAGGAACAGAAATTTACTCCAGACTTTGGGAAACCTTGGTTAATGAGCATCGGCCAAGAAAGCTCAAACCTGCAAATCAGAGGTAACTTACTGGGATTATTTATTGAAAGGGGGCAGTCATGGCTCATGAAAGCCAGAAAAGAAACTGTCCTTAAATTTCCAACACCCTGGTCACAGCACAAAGTAAGGGTGTTTTTGGGATTCGTCAGCTTTTGCTGTCTGTGGATTCTTGGGTTTATGGAGCTGGCTAAACCTCTTTACCAGGCTACCGAAGAGAAACAACTGTCTCAATGGACAGAAGAACCTGAACGAGCCTTTGAACAGATAAAAATTGCCTTATTATCAGCTCCAGTGTTGGGAATCCCTGATGCCACTAAACCCTTTTACTTATATGTGAATGAACATAATGGGATAGCAAAAGGAGTCCTAACCCAATATTTGGGCTATGGAGGAGTCCAGTAGCTTACTTGTCAAACAAATTAGACTCACTAGCAGCAGGATGGCCATAATGTCTGAGAATGATAGTGGCTACTGCTCTGATGGTTAAAAGACGCAGATAAGCTAACCATGGGACAGGAACTCTATGTGACCACCCCCCCACACACACTATTGAGGGTGTGTTAAAGCAACCAGCAGATCTGTGGCTCAGCAATGCCTGATTAACCCATTACCAAGGACTGCTAATCAACCCTTTCAGAATCAATTTACAGGCTCCCTAGGCTCTCAACCCGGCGAATCTGCTACCAGATCCGGACGTAAACAGACGAAAGCAGCTTTGTTCATCAGAGACAGTTATGCGGGAGCGGCAGTAGTGACTGAGACTGATGTGGTCTGGGCTGAACCTCTACCAGTAGGCACATCAACCTTGAGAGCCAAGTTAATAGCCCTGACCCAACCTCTAACACTGGGAAAGGACAAAAGACTGTGTACACTGACAGTCGGTATGCATTTGCAATGGCTCATGTACACAGAGTTATTTACAAAGAAAGAGGATTACTGACAGCTGAAGAAAAAATCATCAAAAATAAAGATGAAATCTTGACTTTAATTACTGCTGTTTGGTTGCCTATGTTAGCCATTGTTCATTGCCCTGGACATAAAAAACCTAAAGATGCTGTGCGTAAAGGCAATAACCTGGCCGACAGAACAGCCTGGAAGTTGGCAATACAAAGGTAATCTATAATGATGATTAACCTCCCAGACTCTGGTACAAGAACTATTCTGGACACTCCAATATACACCACTGAGGACATGAAATGGATTGATCAACTGCTGATGGCACAATGCCTAAATGGTTGGTGGAGAGATTCTAGGAGCATCATTATCTTACCGAGCAGTTAGGGAGGAAAGTACTGCTTTAGTTCCATCAAAGCACCCATGTGGGTGCTAGGAAGATGCAAGATCTGGTGAGAAATGCCGGACTTAGGATCAAAAATAGTCATGCTAAAATAGAACAGATTGTCAGGGACCGTAAGGCATGTCAACTGACAAATGAAAGGAAGAACCAGACAGTAACAGGCAGTCAAATAAGAGGAGATAGACCAAGAACTTACTGGAAAGTGGGCTTCACGGAAATTAAACTTGGCAAGTATGGATATAAACATGTTAGTTTTCATAGATACCTTTTCAGGATGGGTAGAAGACTTTCCTACTAAGCACGAAACATTACAGGTGGTGGCTAAGAAGTTACTAGAAGAAATCTTACCCAGGTTTGGCTTCCCTATTATGATAGGATCAGATAGTGGACCAGTTTTCTTGTCCAAGGTAAGTCGAGGACTTGCAAGTACTCTTGGGGCAGATTGGAAATTGCATTGTACTTGTAGACCCCAAAGTTCAGTACAGATAGAAAGGATGCATAGAACTCTAACAGACACCCTGAACAAATTGGCCATGGAGACTGGCGGTGACTGGGTAACTCTCCTTCCCTTTGCCTTATACAGTGTATGCAATTCCTCTTTTAAAATTGGTCTTTCCCCTTATGAAATTGTATTCGGAGTGCCCCTTCCCACAATTCTTAATTTGTCAGAACAGTTGCCTAGAGAAGATGATTACTCGGAAATTTTGTTCTCCTAACAGAGGGACTGAAGGCGCTGTACAAGTTAACTTCCACCCTGGAGATGGGTCCTGGTGAAAAGACACCGACAGGAAAACCTGGAGCCGAGGTGGAAAGGAACTTATCTGATCATCTTGATGATTCCGACGGCCCTCAAAGTCGATGGCATCACTACCTGGATCCACCATTCTCATGCAAAGCCTGCAGATACCATAGCAGATCTCGTTGAGGACCCAGTGTGCCAAGTCTTGTGCTCCAAAGAAAATCCTTTAAAGCTCAAATTGAACCGTAAAAGGACTTAGTCATGAATTGGTTATTGGTGTATACCTTAAGTGGAAATTGTATTAGCATAGTAGTAAGTGCCGGCAATCCCCACTGCCCATATAATTGTACTTGACTGTTAGTAATCAGGTAATGGGTAAACGTTTACCTTTGGCCATGAAAGAGGGACTGTCCCTATGGTTCCCCGACAAGCTTACATTTAACTTGTGTCAGCTTGCTGATGGTGTATGGGAAGGATATAGGCTTATGAAATGTAGATGGAGGCAATGGTATGTATGCCCAGGGGAAGGAAGGACTAGTAATTGTGGGAGGACCAGAGGACTTTTACTGTAAGAGCTGGGGCTGCAAAACAATTACCTCAGGAAAATGGAAAGGAAAGGGAGGAGACCTTATTATGTATAACAAACCAGGACCAATGGGCATCCATTTTAATGGGATATCTGTACGTAAACAAATTAGGGTCTCCCAGGAGTATGATGCCAGAGTGCAAGTTCAGTTCAGAGACAAGGGCAAACAAGCCCTAGGATGGGAATTAGAAAAGACTTGGGGACTAAGATTGTACAGATGGGGAGAGACACATGATGGCATTCTCATAACCCTACAAGCAATTGCCACAGCCAGTTATTCCCCTTCAGCAATGAGACCAAACACAGTTTTAAAACCAGTCTCTGCCATAAACCCAAAGTAGACAACAAGAAAGAGCTCTGGGCTGTAATGATCCCATCTCCTTCGAAAAAGAGAGACTAGACTTAGGGAGAGCATCCCCTTGGCAGAGGATTCCCTATGGCAGCTTACAATGTGATCAATTAGACCCGTGCTGATATTACAAGCTCTTGTTGGATGTGTTCTGATATGAGACCTCCATTTTATGAGAGTATTGCATTGATACAGAATGTGACAAATGTTAAAACAAGTAAATCATGCAGGTGGGAACAAAAGGAAGCAAAACTTATTCTACAGACAGTTATAGGACAAGGGTTATGTGTGGAACCAGTACCAACTAACATTACACACTTAAGTAATCAGACTGAAGAATGGATTCCAGAGGAAGGATAACTATTACCTCCTCAAGATGCTTGGTGGGCATGTTCAACTAGCCTAACCCCCTGCGTCCATTTAGAAGTTTGAAATAGGACTAACAGTTTTTGTGTCATAGTACAACTTATCACACAACTACTCTACCATTCTCAGGAAGACATGATGAAAAAGATGTCTGCAGCAAGCTATTGGCCACGAAAAGCTAAAAAAGAAATAGTAACAGCAGTAACAGTTGAGGTTCTAGTGGGCTTAGTTGGACTAGGAACTTGGGTGGCATCCCTAATTACTCAGAGAACATTTTACGCTACAGATGAGGATATCAAAAACCTGGAAAGCACTATAGCCTACCTTCAAAAATCACATGACTCCTTAGCTGTGGTAGTGTTACAGAACAGATGGGAGCTGGACTTAATTTTCTTACAACAAGGAGGTCTATGTGCTGCCCTCGGGGAAGAATGATGCTACTACGCTAATCATTCCAGAGTTGTAAAAGAATCTTTAGCTAAAGTAAGAGAGGGACTAGCAAAATGAAAAAGAGAAAGAGAAAAACAAGAAGGATGGTTTGAGTCATGGTTTAATTATTCCCCTTGGATAACCATCTTCATATCCAATCTGATGGCCCCATTATCATTCTGGTACTTGTGTTCACAGTAAGGCTTTGCGTTGTCAATCTACTAGTGATGTTCGTTAAGAAATGTGTTAATAACATGCAGCTGATGGTATTGAGAACACAATATCTACTGATTCCTGGCAAAAGACATAGGGCAGGCTCGTAAGGACCATGATTGGCCCTTAAGGTGCATATTAGAAAGGGGAGAAATGAAAGCCTAAAGCTTAAAGAGGCACAATGAAGGCCTAAGTAACTCCATTACACACTAGCAACCATCTTATGAGGTATGAATTATAAAAATAACCATGGGTTTGACCCACAAATGACACAAAAAGAAAAACAATTCCCAGACAACTGAGACATAAACTATCCTTGGGAAAGCCACAGGAAGTTTCTCCAGATGCATTGACCAAACACTGGGTGGCCATGCAGGACACAGTGACCCAGTGGCCAGACAATTTCCATCAATGACATCAATAATAATATTACCAATCACATATGCATAGCTTAGTTTGCTTAAAATTTTAGCCAATCATGTAATTTCTCAGGTAAAACTTCTTTAAAGTTGTTTATTCAATACTACAAAACATGTGCTGATTCTATGCTGGGGGCCTCTTAGCTTCACTAGTTACTGCATGTGTGGAGGACCAACCTCGAATTTGCAAATAAATGACTCCTTTGTTATTTGTATTGGTGGTGGTCTCTGGTGGTCTTCAGGGGGGGGAATGACTCGAGTACAGGTACAAAAATGAAGGTTATTACATTGAAAGAAAGCGAGCAGACATTTTAACGTATTTGCTACAAGTAAATTAATATTAAGCAAAGCTAATTAAAATAATTACTTATTTACTCCAGAGAATGAGTATAGTATTCTTGGATATCTTGGAGGAAAAGACTTTAGACTCATTACAATTGATGCCTTACATTGAAGTTACTGGCTAAATTTTCTTCTTCAGAAAGGCAAAAGCACCATTTCTTTCATATTAGTATTATAAAATCATAATATCTGCATGTTGAATTGTTTTCCTCTGTTGTTTTCAATACCATTCTTCATCCATTAGGTATCTAGGGCTTTGAATGACTAATTCCTTAAAATAACTATATTGCTTATATGTGATTGAAATCTCAATAATATTAATATGAATTTATCTCTGAGTCTCATCTTGAGCTACATTCATATGAAATTTATACAGTCTCAAGCAAGAAACCTGACTATTTTACTCTTTTCTATATTTTAATCAATAAATATATTCTCTTTAGAAATATATTCTCATCTTTTATATTGCTCTAGTAAACATCATGTATTTCTAGTAATTTTACTGAAATAAATATAAAGTATGGAACATGAAGAAAACCACCCTTATCACTTTAAGGTAAATCCTTGGGGACTATTTTATATATAAAAATAAAAAAGTGCAATGCACATGTTTATTCATGAATAATCTAATGGTTAAGTCAATTAGACACAAGAACTACCATACCACATCAAGTCTCAATTTACTTAAAGTCACCAAAATATAAGTGTTCATGAATATCACTCATTTTTAGAAAATGATAAGTCACAACAAAGTTTATAATATATTTCAAATTTTAAAAATTAAAATTACACCCAGATTAGATGTGAATATCCTGTTTCCAGGAATACATTTATTCAGCAAACAGGGAAACAAAAAAATAAGAGTTTGTCATATAGAATGAAAGATGTAAATGCAGACTGTCTTTCCTTAAGATGATAAGTACATGCAAATTGTGTGATTTATTCAAAGATAATATAAAAATTCACGAGAGGATTTGTGATCAGAAGTGATAGTTAAGCAAAGTAACTGGAAAACTGTTTGTAAATTGTGCTTTCAATATAGGATGACAAGTTTTCAATAAATGAGCCTATAGATGATAATTTTGTATCTGTAACACACATTCAGTATTCTACATTTTAGACATACTCCCATTCCCTTACCTCAGTTCTTGATCTACATTCCTCTAATTTCATGATGTCAATTGCTACTAAAGTAACAAGGTGGGTGTTTTCTTGGTTTCTAGATCGAATAAATTTTAGTATTTAGGAACAGTAGTATAAATTCATGGAGTTTGACTTGAATGTCAAGTTTGAGGATACTGTATTCAGGGTATTGTTAATTGGCCTGAAGCAGCGAGGAACATATTATAAATACACAGATACACAGTATACTAAGAACTAGAGACTTGATCTCAGGGAAAGATAAAGGTCCAGGCAAAATCTTGTTGTCGAGATAAAGAAATGGAGCAAACATCATCAATATCATAATAAAGGAATGGAACTGATCTCTGATGTGTCTGGGTGACAGCTGTGTGTGTGTTTATATGTGTGTGTGTGTGTGTGTGTGAGAGAGAGAGAGACAGAGAGAGAGACAGAGAGAGAGAGAGTAGAGAATTTTAGTGTGGCTTCCGTATTTACAGTCCTTAGAGCATTACTTGTTAGGGAGAAGGTGTTCATACCAGAGCTGTGATACCACAGTCATCACTTTTTACTTCAAAAAACACTTGCTTAATCCCTTAAAAGAGAAAAATAAACAAATATCGTACATGATTATTTTGAAAATTAATTGGCATATTGAAGTCCAAAGGGAGGAATTGGAGAGTAATATAATCTCCCTTCTGATTATTACACCGCAATAGCTGTGATTTTCAGGAGTCTTCTGTAATGTACTTACAGCTGAATTACTACTATGGTTGATAATATGAAACATATGATATAGAAATAGATCAGCCAGCAAGCAAAAAGAACTAGTGATAAGATCGAGCTTTTGAGCAGGGTTGCCACATCTTTTAGGAATGCAATTCCTTCATATGAACTTCAAATTTTATGGCTTTCCCTGTGTTATTAAAAGGTAAGGAAGTACTGTAGAAACAAGAATTCCTGTTCAGCCAAGTAGAAAGTGCTCCTGTTCCCATCCTCATGTTGCAAATTTCGATTTTATAAAGACTCTTTGTTAGAGTGCTTTCATTTAATATACTTCAGCACATCATCTTTCCCTGTTGGAGACAGGAAAAAAGATAATTTTGTTTGAATATTATCTTATGTAAATTAGTGTGTACAGGCATGATTTGCATAATTACAAAATTTTGTAATAAATATAAGTAGGGATCATGTCACAACTAAAAAATGTAATTAAAATCACATAACAAGACTAGAAATCACAGCATTTTGTGCATGAAAACATACATTAGATTAGTTACAGAATTTCTATTTTGAGATAAACTTTATATTGAAGTTTATATATAAACTTTATATATATATTTATATTTGAGATAAACTTTATAAAGCCCTTTACTAAGTAAGGGTTGAACCATTTTATTGAAAGATATATTTCTTAGAGATATTTTTGCTTCATAATTTTAAGAAGAAAAATGGTCCCAAAGTATTTACTTTTTAAATTATTTTCCTATTTCCATGTGATTAACCTTCAAATTAGAAACCCAGATATATAATTTAATTTACTTTAACCAAAAATATATATTGAGTATAAGAACCTTCTACTCTCTACATTCTTCACACTAAGTTTACCAACTCTGATGAGTCTGAAATACTTTGTGACCTGTGTTGATATTATTTACTATGTGAGTGAAATGTTTAAAAATTTATTTTAGCTTAATTGCTCTGAAGAGACAATAAGTGATATAATCAAAGGCTAAAATGATTAAATTTAAAATTTAGAATTCAGGAAATGTTTTTGACCACAATGGTTACTGGAGTCTTCACAACAACCTCATGAGATAATTTATATTGATGAAGCAAAAATCCCAGAGGTTAGACATATACAAATACAAAAATCGTGTCATTCTGAATATGTATAGCTTCATATCAAACATAGAAAATTTAGATTTTAAATACCTGAATATACTAATACATTTCATTGCAGGGAAAGTACTTGTTCTGAAAGGAGATAAAATTGCATTTATTTTGATAACTAAACCTAATAAAAGACAATGTTTAGAATATCACTCATTCAAGAAAGAAGATGTACAGTTAGTTGTTTTTCATGTCAGTTATGTTCTCTATTACTAGAAGTACTAGATTAATAAACCTAAATCATTGCTTTGTAAGGAAATAGAAATTTAGTTTCCTAAAACTCATGATTATAACTTTTTCTCAAACAATTACTAATTAACTGTTTAATGTTTTTTGTCATGGAATCTTATTTGATATATTTGTATTGATTAAGTTCAATAATTGGCCAATAACAATATAAAATATGCAAGAACAAAGTTTATCTAACAAGTTTATCTAACAAAGTTTATCTAACAAAGTTTATTCACAAGACATATCATGGCTCTCTTAAAGAACGCTAGAAGGCAGTGTGGTTTTTTTTTATTAATTTTTAGTTATTTTGTTAATGATTATTAATTGTCAGAAGTGGCAATTCCATAATATATTTAAAGCATTTTATTTTACTCCCTCTATTTCCTTTTCATTACTCCTTCTCCCAAAAATCTTCTGTGTTTTACATAAAATTACATCTTTATATAAGCACATATAATCTAATTTGAAAAAAAAAAGATTTAAGCTAAACTGCAACTTGATTCAAGATGGACAGTGGATTAAAAGGATGAATAAAAACTTGAATATATTTTGTTAACTTCTGAATTGAGCTATCATTATTATTATAGTTAGGGTTAGGATCACAGACAGAATTAGAATTAGGTTTAGATAAATAGAAAATTTAACTTCAACACAGGATAACACATTGCAACAATGATATTCACAAGACAATATGTTAAAAATGAACTTTACACCATGGGGAGGGAGGAGTCAGAGAAGTAGGGGAGTAGGAGAACAACAAAGAAAGGGCTAACAATGCTCAACAAGAAATGTACTCATTACCTTACACATGTAACTAATCCCTCTTTAAAGCATCTTTACAATAAAATAAAATTTTAAAAAAATGAAGACGAGAGCCGGTGGCTCATGCCTGTAATCCTAGCTAATAAGGAGGCTGATATCTGAGGATCATGGTTCAAAGCCAGCCCAGCAGTAAAGTCCCTGAGACTCATCTCCAATAAACCACTAGAAAACCAGAAATGGCGCTGTGGCTCAAGAAGTTGAGTGCTCAACTTGAGCTGAAGAGCACAGGGGCAGGGCCCAAGGCCAGAGTTCAGGCCCCACGGCTGACCAAAAAACAAAAACAAAAAAAAAAAGGAAAAGAAAGAAAGAAAACCTGACAGGAAATAGAAAAACACTTAAAAATTTATGCTCAAAATGCAAGTAAAATTTAGACCTATATGCTGAGCAAGAGAATAAATGTGCAATAGAGGTGTGCTATTAACAATATGATTCAGTTAGATGTAGGCTTAGGATTAGGAAAGGTGTTCTAGTTAGAGCTGGGGTTAGAATAAGAAAAAGATGTAAGATATAAAAAGGTGTATATAAGTAAGGTGTATATAAGATTTAAGATATAAAAAGGTGTAAAACTGCAACATATTTTAAGGATAATGAATGGCATCAAGGTTAGAATGAATGAAAACTAGTTCCTGTAACTTTAAACATTCAGATATAATTTGGCTTAAAGTGTGAGTTACTTTTTTGTTCTGGTTAGGGTTAGGGAAGAATAAGATTTACGGTAAAATTTAGTTTTCCAATAAGAAGTAGAAGCAAAAATAAAGTGTGATTGAATAGAATCTAGACAATTTTCTTACATTAACCATTTGGTGTTACATCAAATTATGATTAGGATTAGATTTCTGGCTAAAGGGGGTTGAGAATAGGATAAAGAAATTGGTTAAATGGGCTGGGAAGGTGGCTCAGTGGTAGAGCGCTTGCCTTGCATGCCTGAGGCCCTGGGTTCTATTCCTCAGCACCACATAAACAAAAAGAAAAAAGCTGGAAGTGGCATTGTGGCTCAAGTGGTAGAGCGCTAGGCTTGAGCTGAAGAGTAGAGGGACAGCGCCCAGTCCCAGAGTTCATGCCCCAAGACCGGACCTAAAAAAAAAAAAAAAAGGTTAAACTAGTGGCTCGCACCTATTAGCTTAGCTACTCAGGAAGCTGATTTCTGAGGATCCCAGTTCAAAGCCATCTGAGGCAGTAATGTCCATGAGACTTTTATGTCCAATTAACCACCAGAAAACAAAAAAGTGGTGCTGTGCCTCAAGCGGTAAAGCAAACACTTTGAGCTAAGAACTCAGGGATCTTATCCATTTGTAGAGATCAGGGATAGTGCCCTGGCCCAGGGTTCAAGCCCCACGCCCAACAAAAAGAAAAAAAAATGTGTTAAATGTTAAAGTAAAGCTGAACTTATTTTACTTTCTAGGAATGCAGGAAAAGCTGGGATAATGGAAGTACAATGTATTTCATAATATCAGGATTTGAGATCAATGGATATAATGATGCCTGTTATGGAACAAGATAGATTCAGAGTTAAGAGTGAGAAAATCTGTAGGGTTTAGGAAAACCTGCAATTGTTTTCAAGAATTACAAGTGGAATTTCAGTTAGGATGACACAAAATGAGCATTTCTCATAAATTTTAGAACTGGGATACTATTAGTGTCAAGGATATGGTTAGGATTCTAGCCATAGTTAGGGTTAGAGTGAGGGAGAAAAAAAATGAGAGTCAAATTGAAGGTAAATTTTAGAATAAGTCTGGTAGGAATTAGAGTAAATATGAACTAGAGTATTGCTATTAATATTAGAATCTACTTACAATTAGCCTTGTGGTTATTCTCAATGTTCCAGTTTAGATTAAGTTTAGGGTTAGAAAATGACTAAGATATTGGAAAAAAAATTGAAACCTGGGATGGGAAGGTGGCTCAGTGGTAGAGCGCTTGCTTGCATGTAATAAGGCCCTGTGTTTGATTACTCAGCACCACATAAGCAAAAAGAAAAAAGCCAGAAGTGGCGCTGTGGCTCAAGTGGTAGAGCGCTAGCTTTGAGCTAAAGAGCTGAGGGACAGGGCCCAGGCCCAGAGTCCAGGCCCCACAACTGGACCCTCCCCCCAAAAAAAATTGAAACCTATTTTTGAAGGCTTATTTGAATCAAGTTAGGATGAGTGAAAACTAGTGTACTTGTGTTTGTGTTAGTATTGACATATAATTTGGATTAAGATTAGGGTCAGTATTTTGTTCTGATTATTATTAGTTTTATAAATAGGAAAACTTTTAGTATAAAATTCAGTTTTCACTAACAAGTAAAGGGAAAAATGTGATAATGAATAGTAACTAGAGCATTATCATTATATTTATTTCCCAGTGATCATTCTTGCAATGATTAATGAGAGTTTTCCAGCCAGGTTTAGGTTGAGAGTTAATGTTAAGTAATGGACTAGATGGTAAGTAATCTGAAATTGATTTAGGGTACAGAGGTCCAGGAAAAGGTAGTATCAATGGATGGAAACTACAGTATTTTTCCTGATAAGAGAACTGGAGGACAAATAATATAATGGTTCATGTTAGGGAACAAGGTAACTTCAGAGGTAGAGTCAGAAAATTGTGGGAATTAGGTAAAACTGAAACCCATTTCCAGAGTGCAAACTGGAGTGTTCATTAGAATGAACAAGAACGAGAGTATTTTTCTTAAACATTAGAATTGGACTATCATTAGGGTGAAAGTTAGGTTTCAGTTCCAGCTGGAGTTAGTTTTAGAGTTAGGGAAAGCGAAAATTTAGGGTCAAACTGATACTAAATATTTGAATAACAAATCGAGTTATAATTAGGATGAATGTGAAATAGGAAAATGCTGACAATTTTCGGATTAGTATGAGGGTTAGTCTCAATATTATGATTAGTATGATTAGTGTGATTATTATTAGTATGATTAGTGTGAGGGTTAGTCTCAATACTCCAGTTAGGTTTAGGGTTAGAAAAATGGCAAGATATTGAGTAAAACTATGAACAATTTTTTTGGAGATGAGTTGAATCAAAGTTGGAATGAGTAAAAACTAATGTCTTTGTATGGCTTTTAGAATCCAAAGGCTTTTTAGGTCTATGGTTACGGTTACATTTCTAGTTCAGGTTAGACTTAGGCTTAGGACAGGGTAAGCTTTAAGGGAAAACAGTTTTCTGCTAACACTTTCAAGTAAAATAAGTTTGAAATTCAACAAAAACTACAGAGTTTTCCTATTTCCTATACAGGGTTCAATGGGGTTAATTTTAGAGTTAGGTTTCTAGTAAAGTTTAGATATATAGTTAGGGTTAGGAACTAGAGTAGATTTTAAGTAAATCTGCAACTTCTTTTTGGAGATCTAGGAGTTCAGTAAAAGTTAAGATCAGTGGAAACTATGGTAGTTTTCATGATATGAAGATTTGAGGCTAATGATTCATAATAGGGAACTATTTCAGAGTCCAAGTCAGGGAATCTATAAGATTTGGAGCAAACTGCAAAGCATTTCAAAGACAATGAGCATCTGTTAGGATGTGTCTAAACTTGAGTATTTTCCATTAATTTTAGGATTGGATTACTATTAACATTAAGGTTACTCTTAAGGTTCTGACCAGGATCAGAGTTAGGATTAGGGCCATGGAAGGTTGAGAACTTGAATGACTTACTTCCTTTGTGTATGTATATGCACTATTCTAAGGCTTGAATCCAAGGCTTGGGTTCTGTCCCTGAGCTTTTTGCTGTAGGCTAACATTCTACACTTGAGCCACGAGTCCACTTCCAGCTTTCTTTGGCAATGAATTGGAGATGAGAGTCTCAGAGACATTCCTATCCGAGCTGACATTGAACTGAGATACCCAGATCTCTGCCTTCTGATTAAAGGTAGGATTAAAGGCATGAGCTACCAGAGCTCAGGAAAATGCCTGACTTACTGATTGTTTTTACTTTTGGTCGAGATCCAGATATAAATTCAATATCTGACCGCTTTGCTCACTAGGTAGCACTGCCACTGGAGTCATATCTCCAAAAATGATTATTTTAAATAGCTGGAAATCATTAAATTTTCTTCAGATGATATGTATCATTAGTGTTGTTCTAAAACTTATCCTAACTAAAAAAAGATTTGTAGACCCTAGAGATGATCTGAGGAGATTCTCATGTTTTGCTTCTAATTGCATAACATTTTAGGGACACGATTTTTTAATTATTAGTTTAAGTAGCAAAGGAGTTCTCATTAATCAATGCAGTTTATGCGTACAATATACCTTGGTCAATGCCAACACTTCAACATTCTCATCCATCCCTCCCCTGTGCACCTCTTCCTTCACTCTGCTTAATTTTGTAGGATATTTACGGGATTCCTCTGCATTTCTCCACCTTTTTCCTGTTCATTCTTCTACCATTTCTAACTTCACCCCTCTTTTACTACCCACTTCCATATGATCCAGCAACTCTACTCCTGGGCACTTACCAGAAAGATTACAAACCAGGATATAGTAAAGGTTTCAGCACAACCATGCTTACTGAATCAGCCCAGATAGCCCTCAAGAAAGAAATGAATCAAGAATATGTAACACACACACACACACACACACACACACACACACGAAATTCTAACACACACACACACACACACACACACACACACACACACACACACACAAATGAAATTCTACTTACTGATCAGAAAGAATATTGTACCATTTGTATTTCTCATTTCTCATTTCATCTACCTGGTATCCCATTGTCATCATACTGTCCCTGTACTGCAGTAACTGACATAGGCAAACTGATGGAAAAGATTTTCAAGGTTATCGGCTAGCCATACATTCCTGAATATGAGTTTTCTACTCATTCTCTTTGTCTATTCATGCCTTTGAGTAGTGATTGTACAGATTCATTTGTACCATTTGCTACACAGAAAAGAGATGAACCACTTGTATGTATATATATATATATATATATATATATATATATATATATATATATGCATGCATACATGGATATATGCACACATATGGATATATATTAAATACTTGAGTACATTTTATGTTTTCAAAATTATGGAGCTAACAAAAATCACATGCATTTTTCTTCCTTTTCATTTTTTCAAAACCTAAATAACTTTGTCTCTTTTGAATACCTAATTTTAAAGAAGAGAATGTCATCATCTCTGATTTGTCAGTGGCCTTGAAATTAGATGTTCAAATAGGAAAAAGTTGTTTAGGCTTTTTGGTAGAAGAGAGAAGTATTGCTAGGGTTCTATTCAGGGGTTCTCTGCTTGCTAGATAGGATTTGCTTGTATAGCACCAAGCAGCTCAAGTACTTTTGCTATACTTCTAATCCGTTTTATTTACTTGAGGTCCTGAACTTTTTGCCAGGGTCAGATCTTAGATTGACTGAGACTTGATAACTATGCCTCCCACATAATTAGCTAGGATTACAGATGTGAACTACTATGGCAAGCTCATTTGTTGAGATGGCTGTCATGGCAGTTTTTTATCTGGCCTGGCCTCAGACCACGATCATTTTCATTTCTGTTTCCCAATCAGCTGGGATTACAGATGTGGGCTACAATACTTGGTGTACATGACACCTTCTTCTTTTTTAAAAAAGAGGTTTTAATTGTAAAAATACTTTATAGAGGGGTTATATATACCTCCTCCTTTGTTTTTCCCCACCTCCCTTCCCTCCCACCTCCACAACTACACTCCCCCTCTCCTCCCTTCCCTGCTTCCCCGCCTATATTGTAAATTCCTTTCTCAACATAGTGTCTTGTGCATCTCATTGTTACAATGGGTCAGCCTGTATCCCTATTTAAACATTTTTTCCCTTCCTCTCCCCAAGCTAGAGAAGGGTGTATACAAGATGCAGGGCACCAACCTTAAATACAGTGAAAACAGGCGTTATATCATGGGGGACGATCATACAAAGAAACAAACAAATCACATGATAGATTATAAACCCTATCTTGGGGTTCATTTCACTTAACATCATCTTATCTGGTTGTATGTACATAGCTTTTGAACTTTTATTCTTGTCCAGACATATACTAGTTGTTGCAAATAAGGGAAACCATAGGACCTATGTTTCTTTGGGTCTGGATTTTAATGTAATTTTTTCCAAGACTCCACGTAGAGCTTCCCTATGACCCAGCAATCCCACTTTTGGGCATTTACCAAATGATCATACACAAGACCATACTAAGCTACCAGCACAATTACGTTTATTGCAGCATTATTTACCATAGCTAAGATATGGAACCAACCCAGCTGCCCTCAGTAGATGAATGGATCAAGAAAATATGATATGTATATATATATATATATATATATATATACACACACACACACACACACACACACACAATGGAATTCTATGCCTCCATCACAGAGAATGACATCGCCTCATTTGCTAGGAAATAGAAAGATGCAGAAACAATTATATTAAGTGAAATAAGCTAGGCTCAAACAACCACAGGTCCTATGGTTAACCTTACTTGCAATAATTAGTACATGGTACCATATAACCATATAAGAGGATGTTATATGAAATGAACCCCAAGATAGGGACACAAATGAGTTTTTATTCCATGAGATTCTTATCTCTATATAATCCCCCAAATTGGCAGGAGAGCTGTGGATCAAATACAGAGCACAACCCTTGAGAGAAAAAGCTTAATTGAGAAAGTAAGGTCCTTAGTTTAAACCATAACATAAGCACTCAAAAAAGTTGATATTTTCTTGAGGTTTTTATTAAATTGCTCAGATAATAATCAACGTTGTATTTATGGTTAGCATTACTATTAAAATCATGTTATATTTCCTGATGTTATTCTTTATTTTCTTAAATTTTATTTACACATTAATATCCAGAATGATAAGAGATTATTACTGTTTCACAAGTTTTTATGGCAGTTGAATATATGGATGAGAGGTGCATACATGGTGTTTGGACTGAAAATACATATTTGCAAGCTCTTCACATAAATCAATGATAGTTGAAGAAGCTGTTGGCATGTATGAAATAAACTAAAGGAACCAGCAAGGAAAGAGAAGGTATGATTCTGGAAAGCAAACAAATTTGGAAGAAAAAAACAATAAGGAAAATATGTATCTTTTGGTAAGTCTTTTTAACCCACCTACACATTTGATTCCTTATTTCTAGTGGAAGGCATTCCAGTTAACTTTATTTAACAAAGTTAAACATGATTGACATTTAATACTAACTGGCTTCTGTCTCAGGTAAACATTTATTCTACCCAGGTGCCAGGCCCTTATGCCTATAATCCTAGCTACTCAGAGGGCTGAGATCTCTAGATCCTAGTTCAAAGCCAGTTTGGAGAGGAAATTTGGTGAGATTTTCTGTTCAATTAACCACGAGAAAACTGGAAGTGGCAATCTATGGCTCAAAGTAGCAGTAATAGTCTTGAGTAATAAATCTCAGACACAGAACCCAGGCCCTGAGTTCAAGCTCTCTGACATTATTCTTAAAATACTTGTTCCCACTGTTCAATGTGTCTAGAAGAATGTTTTAAACTTAGGTAATTTTTATTTCATGTTGTCAGCATTGATTTTTAAGATGTGCAAAGAAAAATTATAGTCAGAACTAGTTTGTATTGCTTTGTATTATCCATTGCCTCTACACTCAGAAATCAGCTGGAAAGCAAATCTTAGCTCTTGGCAATGAAGATGGATATGTGTTTCTTTTAGGAAAGTAACAAAGTTATGAAATGGTAGCCTTTATATATAACACCTTAAGAGTAACAATAAAATTAATATTATTGCTATGTTTTTTGTCTCTTGTGGGGCTTGAACTCTGGGTCTGGGTATTGTCCCTCAGGTCTTCAGCTCAAGGCTAGCACTCTACCACTTGAGCCACAGTGCCACTTCACATTTTCTGAACCTTTAGTTGGAGATCTGGGTCTCACAGACTTTCCTGCCCTGGCTGGCTTAGAACAGAGACCTCACTTCTCAACCTCCTTAGTAGCTAGGATTACAGGTGTTGAGCCACTGGGGCCTGGCAGTAAAATTATTTTGAAAAAGAAAAAAACCCACGATTGTATACTTAAAAACATCACAATCTGGCAATTTTATCTCTAACGTTGTTGTATCAAAGTAACCATAGGCAGCAATCATTTTTATATCTCACTATGTCCTGTCCAATGACAGATAATATTTCATCAATTAATTTTAATTTTAATTTTTCCTAACAAAGTTCATTATGAATGCTCAACAGCACAATTTTCTTCAACATATTTATTTCAACAAACTGCATTTTGCACTTGGTTGGTTTTTTTTTTAAATTTTGCCAAAGGTGGAGCTTGAAATCAGGACGTGGGCACTCTCTCTGAACTTCTTTTACTCAAGCCTAGCACACTTACAATTGAGCCACAGCACCACTTCCAGTTTTTCTGCTTACGTAATACTGATGAATCAAATCAAGTGCTTCATGCATGCGAGGCCAGCACTCTACCACTAACCACATTCCCAGTCATTGGGCCTTTTGTTGTGCTTGTTTTAAGATTGCATTTTACTATACGTCCTTCAGTTGGCCTAAAACTTAGGCTGATCTCAAGCTAACATCTAAATTAGCCTCCCAAGTTCAGAGATTACAAACAATGGCTATCATATTCAGCTCAGGATTCTTTGTGAGAGAATACTCTTTTCACATATAGAAAAAGTTATTCTGCATATAAGGGAAACCATGGGACCTATATTTCTTTGAGCCTGGCTTACTTCACTTAATAAAATAACTAGTATATGTCTGAGACAAACAGAAATTGTCAGACAAGTTGATGTTAGGTGAAATGAACCCCAAGATCAGGTTTCAAATGTTTTTTTTTTTTCCTTTCTTGCAATTGTTTTCAACATATTTATTAGATGATTTCTTTGTTGCTTTGTATGTACCTCCCCCATGATATAAGCCCTGCTTTCACTCTATTTGATGTTGATATAATTTGTGGAGTGGAAGGGAAAAAACAAACCATTTGAATAGGGTTACAGGTGAACCCATTACAACAATGAGATGTACAAGATGTCAAAAAAGAAGTTTACAACTTTGGCGGAGGTTGGGGGGTGGTGACGGTGGTGGTGGTGTGGGGGTAGGGGGGTGAAGAGGGGAAGGGATGGAAAGGGGAAACAAAGGAGAAGGCAACAATGCTTGATAAGAAATGTACCCACTATCTTGCCCATGTAATTGTAACCCCTCTGTATGGAATTTATCACAGCTAAAAAAAAAAAAAAAACAAGACTTGAATTAAAAAAAAAAATGAAAAGAGCTATTCTGTCTTCCTTGGACTGGAGGATTTTCACATTCAGCACTGTTAATCACATTTCTTGTCCTGGTATGTTTCCCCTTCTGGATCAATAGAAATATTTCAGGTTCTGAACTTGAAGCTGATCCTTGGCATCCAACAAAATCAGATTCTTGTGAATAGCACTAGCTGGCCTCAAGAGCATAGTGGCCAGATGGAGTTCAGCTATCTGATGGCATTGGGCTCCAACAATGGAATCATTTCTGTGCACAGACTGAATACTGTCATAGGTAATTTTGATTTATTCCACTCTATTCTCTACTACTTGCCATTCTCAGCTTTGTATGTTTTAAATTCTGTTAAACATTAATTACTATTTCCTGCCATTCTCAAAAGTAACATATATGTCTTACTTTAAAATTCATTCAAACGTGCAAAAATGTTAATGTAGTTTCTGTCCACCAGTGGCTCATGTTTTAAAACCCAGCTATTTAAGAAGTCAGAAACTGAGGATTCAGGTTTAAATCAGTCCATGCAAAAAATCTGAGATATTTTTCCAATTAAGAAAGCAAAATCCAGAAGTGGAGATGTGGTTCAAGTGGTAGAGTGTTAGCTTTGAGCAAAAAGACAAAGCAAGAATAATAGGTCTAATTCTAACTCCGTTATTTACTCATAGAAAACACACACACACACACACACACACACACAATTTACATTCTCCTGGACTCCCCTTCTTGCACAGTATTCAATCCCATTAACTTAATGCATGTTTTCTCCAAATTATTATGGTAGG
This sequence comes from Dipodomys spectabilis, assembly GCF_019054845.1. Lineage (NCBI taxonomy): Eukaryota > Metazoa > Chordata > Mammalia > Rodentia > Heteromyidae > Dipodomys > Dipodomys spectabilis. The sequence continues at coordinate 7,162,741 of NW_024870905.1, forward strand.
GATTAAACTATATTTGTATTTATGATAATGTACATTTTTGTACATTTTGTTTTGCAATTTTGTGAACTTATGTGACAGAACAGTGTTTTGTAAAGACTAAACAGAAATCAATGTGTCAGTAAATATGTATGTGACATGTAGACTGAAAGATGCAGATAATACCACTTGAAATTTTATTTCTCCAAGTTTAAAATATATGCATATGTATGTATTTAAAATTTCTGCCAAGATGTTACTTCCATTAACAATGATCTATTTGTTCCATTATATAAATTTAAGATATCGTATGTTTCATAGTAGATTACTATTTAAGAATTCCTCAACTCCTTATTCTCCTGTGTCAGGTTCTTGAGTATTGGCTGGCATTACCATATAGTAGGATAGTACCATGTCTAGCTATATTATTTAAATTTTGTTCAGTAGAATTGTTATTCCAAGGCCGCAGGACCCCCACCAAGAAGACCACCGAGAGTCAGACTCTAGAGCTGTTTTATTTAAATGGGCTGCAGCTCGGCCTCGTCCTACATTCTGACACAGTGGAGCCCAAGAATAGATCCCCAAGCTAAGGATTTGCAGGTCTTATAAAGGCACACAATCAGGTGGTTTAGCACCACGTGTTGATTTGCTCTGAAACAAGCAACAAAAGGTCACTGCCTCAAGTACTTTAACCCTTCATTCCCCCCCTTGATTTATGGTCCTGAGAAAAAATCTTGTGGCTCTGGCCCAAAACTTATGAAGGGTTAAAGTTTTGAGGCAGTGACCACTTGTTGCTTGTTTCTAGCAGAGCAACACGAGGTGGTAATCCAAACACCTGGTTGGTTGTGTGCTTTATAACCCCTGCAAATCTTTAGCTGGGGACTCTCCTCCTAGGCTCTGCTGTTTCAGAGTGTAGGACGAGGCCCGAACTGCAGCCCGTTTAAATAAAACCTTAAAACAGCTGTCCTGCGACCTTGGAACAACATATTAGTGGGGGCTCGTCTGGGATCCCCCAAAGGCCCCCAAGACCTCAGACTCCAAAGGTAAAACAGCACTGTCTTTGTTAATTTGTCTTGACCTGTCATTTGTTTGTTTTACTTTTGTTTTCCCTTGTGAGGAAGACCCTCAGATTCATAAAGGGTTGTCGAAGTGGACTCGCTTGCACGACAACCTTAGAGGAACTGGGAGATATCCCAGATCCTCTTGTGGCACGGGGGTAACCCTGCCGTGTGGAGTGGGGTTCCTTGGAAGCCCACCGTGTGGGGCGGGGGTCCTAGGAAACCCGCCGTGTGAATTGTGGAGCAGGGGTGGGTTCTGTGTTGGGCCAGAATTGACCAAGATGGCCTCCTAACTGAGGCCCAACTCACCCACTGTGGGTCTGTTCCTTCTGCTGTGGGGCGTGGGTATGGAACCCCAACGTGACAGGAGTCAGTGGACCAATTCAGGAGATCTCCACTTTGTAAGCTTTTTTATTTCGTAACCGTCAGGCCTGCATGTTTTTTGTTTGTACTGTTTATTATTTTTTGGATTGTACTACTGATAGGACTGGAAACCATGGGCAACACTCCATCTAGCCCCCTAGACTTACAAAAAGAAACTAAGAAAGAGGAAAAGAAATTGTATCCCCCGGTTTTTCAGGGAGATAACTTGGAAGAAGAAATGTTTTCTTCCCCCATACTCCACTTCCCAGGTTCCTTCTGCAGAGCCTGAGAATGATCACGAGGAGGAGGGAGCTATAGAATGAGCAGCCGAACCCTTGGCACTTGCCCTTAAAGTTTCTGAGGGGCCAGTCACTCGATGATGCCATGGGATCAGCCCACCTTCTAGTGCAGTTGTTTTTCCCTTAGGCGCTGTAGGTCCTGTGGATGTGGATGGTCAACAGCAACGCCAATATTGGCCATTTTCTACCAGTGATCTATACAATTCGTGCACCCAAAATGCCCCCTTTTCTGAGAAACCCCAGGATTTAATTTGTTTGCTTGAAACTATTCTCTTTACTTATTAGCCCACTTGGGATAATTGTAGTCAACTTTTACAGGTCCTTTTTACAATGGAAGAGAGAGAGTATATCTGAGAGGCAGCCCAGAAACATATCACTGGCCCCACAGTAGTGCCCATCGTGGATCCTGCCCTGATCGCTGCCATTTTTCCTGAGATCCAACCAACATGGGTCTATAATAAGGTTGAAGGTAGGGAGCGACTCCTCATCTGCCGCCAGGCTCTGTTGGCAGGTCTCAAGGCCGCAGCTTACAGACCTACAAATATGGCGAAAGTTTATGATGTTAGACAGGGAGGAAGGGAAAATCCAGCAGCATATCTTGAGTGGCTTATTGAAGCTTTTAGTCAATATACCCCATATGATCTTGAGACCCAGGAGTCGCCTCAGATGGTTATGTTTGCCTATATAAATCAGGCTGCACCAGATATACAGTGAAAGTTGCAGGCTCTAGACAGACTTGGTAAAAAGTGTATTAGGGATCTAGTAGCCGTGGTGGAAAAGGCTTACAATAAGAAAGACAGAGGAGCAAAGACAGGAAAAGAAGGACAGAAAACATGAAACTGAGCGTGAAAAGAGAGACCGGGCCAAGAAAAGAGGCCAGACCTGTTGGACTTGCCACCATTGCATGTCGAGCTTACTTGGTTCACAGACAGCAGCAGTTTCATTTGAGATGTAGAAGGGTACATGGGTATAGCAGTCACCACTGAGATAGTGTGGGCAGAAACACTCCCCAGGGAACATCTGCACAAAGAGCAGAACTAGTGGAACTAACAAAAGCCCTACAAGTGGGAAAAGGGAAGAGACTAAACATTTACATGGACAGTCAGTATGCTTTTGCCACCGTGCATGTCCATGGAGCCATTTACCAAGAGAGGGGGCTAGTGATAGCTAAGGGAAGACTATTAAAACCAAACAAGAAATTTTAAGCCTCATCCGGGCCATGTGGGAACCAGCAAATATTGCCATTATGCACTGCCCTGGCCATCAAAAGGGAACTGATTCTATAACCAAAGGAAATAACTTGGCCGATCAGGCAGCTAGTGAGGTGGCCCTCCAGCCCAGAGCAGAAGTACTGATTCTAGTAGACCCAGGGCCATGAGCTTTGCCTTCTGAGCCTCAGTACTCCCAAGAAGAGTTGGAGTGCATAAAGAAAATTCCCATGGCCTATAAACCCCTGGACAGAGAAGGAAACAAAGACTGGTGGAAAACTCATGAGGGGAAACTTACCTTGCCACAAAGATTGGGCAAGGGGATTCTTAAGAGAATCCATCGGGTCTCTCACATGGGAACCAGAAGAATGCAGGACTTGCTCCGACACTCAGAAGTAAAAATTAAGCAAGGAAATCAACTCATTGAAGACATTGTTAAAAATTGTAAAGCCTGTCAGCTTACCATTGCCCCCAATCAACCAGCTGCAAAAGGAGCTCTACTCCGTGGAGATAGGCTAAGTGTGTATTGGGAAGTAGACTTCACAGAAATTAAAACTGGAATATTTGGATATAAATATTTGCTAGTTTTCGTAGATGCCTTTTCAGTATGGGTTGAAGCCTATCCAAAAAAGGATGAGACCGCGAATGCCGTGGCTAAGAAGGTCCTGGAAGAAATCCTACCCAGGTATATGGCTTCCCATCCACCATCAGGTCAGACTGGCCTTCGTCTCAAAAGTAAGTCAGGGAATAACCGCAGCACTGGGGACGAATTGGAAATTGCACTGTGCTTAAAGACCTCAGAGTTTAGGCCAAGTAGAAAGAATGAATAGGTCTCTAAAAGATATCTTAACTAAATTGGCCGTGGAGACTGGCACAGACTGGGTATCTCCCCTTCCTTTTGCCCTGTTTAGAGTAAGGAATTCACCCTATCAGCTTGGCTTTACTCTTTTTGAAATAATGTAGGGACACCCTCCACCCATTATCCCTATCCTTCAAACTGAATTGCTTGCTGATTTGGATGATACTGAATTTCTGTGTAAGCTTGACTATTTACAGCTGGTGCATAAGAGTATGTGGCCCCAGCTTAGAGCATTATATGATTATCTTTCTCTCTCTTTAACTCTTTGCACTCCCTTTCATAAGCTAGGGAAAGCATAAGTGATGAGAAGATCCATTTTGGAAGGGGAAATTGGTAATGGGGTTTGACGTTGGTATCACATTCATATTAGTCTGATCTCCCATTTGAGTTATGACTCCCGCACTATATTTCTTTTTTTTTTGTTTGTATTATTATTCTAAAACTGAATAACACAGATGATACAGTCATATAAATCAGGTATGGATATATTTCTTTTTATGAAAGATCACCCCTTCCTTTGCTCTCTCAATTTTTCTCTCTCATTGGTTTGGTTTTATTAACTCTTCTTCTTCTTCTTCTTCTTCTTCTTCTTCTTCTTCTTCTTCTTCTTCTTCTTCTTCTTCTTCTTCTTCTTCTTCTTCTTCTTCTTCTTCTTCTTCTTCTTCTTCTTCTTCTTCTTCTTCTTCTTCTTCTTCTTCTTCTTCTTCTTCTTCTTCTTCTTCTTCTTCTTCTTCTTCTTCTTCTTCTTCTTCTTCTTCTTCTTCTTCTGTTACTATTATTATTGTTGTAGTTGTGCTGTGGAGGTTTTAGTTACATTCATGTGGTAGTGATTACATTTCTTTTGTCTTTGTTTTTGTTTTAGTCAGTAATGAGGCTTGAACCCAGGGCCTGGACACTGTCTTTGAGCTCTTTTGCTAAAGAATGGCACTCATATTGAGCCACAGCTCTACTTCCCTGAGGACATTTCTTTTTGGACAATATCATCCTTTTCCTTCATCTCTTCCAGTTTTCCTGTCCTTCCACACAAACAAGTGCCATAGGTCATTTTCAAAATAGTACCAATTGAATACCGCTATTTCACATGTTTATCCTTTGTCCCTCCTCTTCTATGACCCCTTTAACTTCTCAGAGATAAATTTTTAAAAAATGACAAAAATGAAAAGTGTAAGAAAAACACAATCTTGTGTCTGTTTCCTGGTCACTGGTTATTTTTGAGATAGGGTCTGTGTGTGTGTGTGTGTGTGTGTGTGTGTGTGAATACTGGGGTTTAAACTCCGAAAGCTGACCTTTCGCTTTCTTACTGAAGGGTAAAAGAATACGACTTGAACCAAACTTCCACTTCTTGGTTTTGAATGGTTAATTGGAGATCAAGTATCACAGGTTGTTCCTACCTAGTCTAGCTTCAATTCACTTTCCTCAGATCTCAGATTTCTAAATAGCTAGACTTACATGTGTGAGCCACTGGTGATGCTTGGCCTACCTTCTTTTCATTAAGTAGTTGAAATATAAAAGACAATTGCAATCATAGTAAAAATGAAATCAATTTAACTTTCCAAGCTTCAATAACTTTTAATATTTTGTCACATTTGATTTGTACAGAAAAACTTTTTTTTTTGTAAATGCTCCTACAATTTGGTTTTCATCTGGGTTTTTTCCTCATAATGAACTTAATTTTATATAGCTTTTTACCTACTAAATATTGATGAAAATATGCCCAGAGGGCATTAATGACCTTCTTTTGGCTTTCATAAGGAAATGGTGGAAGCTAACACTTGTTCTGATAAATTCATGTGCAGGACCCCACATTCTTAGCCAGAAGACAGTAGTGCCTGTTACAAATCCTATATATCTGACAAAACCCTGACTCAGGACATGTTACCACCTTCCTCTATGTCCTCTTGAGTGCAATCCTGACTCTCCAATGACCATGACAAAGCCCTGCTGGAAGTTCTCAGTACACAGCCAAGGTCACCAGTCAGGTGTGGCAGCTACAGTGTGATGGAAGACTGGTGACTGCTTCCTATGATGGACCAACACAGGAAATGTTAGGTCCTTAAGCTGTCATCAGTCCTGAATGCTCCTCATTGAGCATTCGAACCTAAGAGTTAAGGAGACATCACTCTCTCTTCCTTGTGACAGGTGTGGATCTGTATTTCTTCTGCTGCTGTCATCTTCTGTGGAAAGAAATGATCTGAGCTCTATAAGCCATTTTGCTTATTCTAGGCCCTTAGTGTAAGGCTGGCTTTTATACTTAGACAAAAAGAAATATAGTGATAAAAAATAGGAAATAACATTTTTTCTAGTCTATTTATTACCAAAATATGTTTTCAAATTCTACCAATAATTCTTAATCATAAGTGGCACTTAATTAGCAGTTACAGTCTCAAATTCCTAAATTCCTCAGTGAGCTGTGGGAGAGAAACCACAGTGAGTGTTAGGGGTCCTCCAGTCTAACTTCTTCGCCAGGGAGGAGTGCTTCTATGCTAGGCCTCCAAATTGAACAAAAAATACTTCTTATACCTCAGATTACATGTCCAAGCTATACATACCAAAGAAAGCGAAGAACAAGACATTAGTCTGACTTGGGAACAACACAGATCACAAACATAAATTATAAGGAAACAGAAATGAAATTTTCCTTTACTCATATAATACAATAAAAGAGCTACTTTTCTCATTATCACTTATTTGTGGTTATATGTACTTAGTACTAGCTTCTTGAAAGTCCCCAAACACTCATTGACATGAACTCAATAGTTCCGTTGATATCAGATTGAGATTTTATGGGAAAAACACTTTTTTAATTTTTTTATTTCTAAAAGTCTATTTTATAATAGAGATGCTGTACAGAGGGGTTACATTTACATGAGTTAGTTACATTTCTCATTGAACATTGTTACCCACTCCAGTTTTTTTCTCCCTTTGTCCCTTCCCCCCACTGCCCCTCTCCCACCATTACATTGTAAAGTTAATTTCCGCCATAGTGTCCTGTGAGTATCATTGTTGCAATGGTTCACCTTTTGTACTTCTTTCAGCATTTTGTTATTTCCCTTCCCTTTCCCCAATCAAATAAATGCATATACTGGATGCAGGGTACCAGAATCAAAGACAGGAATTGCCATGGATAAAACCAATAGGAAAAGAAAAATGTCATAAAGTAAGAAGAAAGAACTAGCTGTGGTTCATTGGCTACATCAAGCTTGACAATTAAACAAAAGAAGACCTCCTGTTTCTATGTCTTGGCGTTCATTTCAATTAGCATCATTTTGTATGGTCATATATATGTTGATAACTCCTGAGCTATTATGATCCACTTTCAGGAGTAACAGGCTAATGCTAATCATTGCAAATGAGGGAAATCATAGAGCTCATGTTGATTTTGGCCTGGCTTGCTTCACTTAATATGATTTTTTCCCAAGTCTTTCCATTTTCTTACAAAGGGACTCTCTCATTCTTTCTGATAGAAGCATAAAATTCCATTGTGTAAATATATCACATTTTCTTGATTCATTCATCTATTGATTCATCTATTGAGTCAAATGTGTTGGATCTGTATCTTAGCTAAGGTAAACAATGATGAAATGAACATAGTTGTGCTGGTAGCTTATTGTGCCTTAGTTTGAGATCATTTGGATAAATGCTGAGGAGTAGGATTGTTGGATCTGTAGTAGGAAGACCCCTACTCAGGCAGGCCAGATCACCTATTCGTCCAGAGTGACAGAGCCCACAGCAACAAAGTTGTTAACAAAGAAGCGACTTTATTAAGAAGGCTCCTACACTGACTGGTCAGGGCCGCAGCACAGGCTTGGGAGCTGGTACTGTGACCCCTAGGGGCCCATGTACTTTGTTTTTTAAAGGCAAAATTCAGGAGGCCAAACCTGGTCATGCAGGTAACCAATGAGATTGACACACATACAAAAGATTGCACAGTCATACTAGATCACATGGAGGTGGCCAATGAGGTTACAGTTTGTCACATAATGGCTATTTAAACCCGCCTATAACTTTTAGTTTAAATGACTCACTAATTCAGTGGGTAAGGTGAAGTATGCGCAAAAGGCGGAGTTTACGGTAAGAATACACAAAGGAGGAGTTTAGTGGAGTTTACCATAAGCACGTGAAAAAAGTGCAGTTTACAGTAAGCTCGGTAAGCTCGAGATGTTGCCAGTAGGAGCCAGTTTACAATCTATCTGTTTTATTGGTCAGTCTGTAACAGAACAATCAAGGTGACTTAGGTTGTTAAGGGGAGGGGACATAGGGCAATTCTGTCCATTCCAGGAACTGGGCTGGTTGGAACCAAGTTCTAGTAAACCTTGATTAAAGGTTTTTCTTCTTCTAAAATCCCTAAAACAAAGGCGAAGCCATGAAAGAAACTGTACCAGCTCAAGTTTCCTCTCAGGACCTATTTCACATCTTAGGGGAGTTCTATGTTTAGTCTTTTGAGGAACCTCCATTCTGCCTTCCAGAGTGGTTGAACCAGCTTACATTCCTACCATCAGTTTAGTGTGTTTCCATTTAGCCACATCCACCCCCACATCTGTTATTATTTGCTCTCTTGATAATGTCCATTCTAACTGGGGTAAGGGGCATCAAAATGTGGTATTGGTTTTGATTTGCATTTCTTTTATGACCAGTGATGCTGAGCATCCCCCTTCTCTTTCTGAGAGGCCACACTACTACAGGTTTGTAGTGTCTCAACAGAGGCATAGAAAATTATAATATTGTGTGCTTTTGGTTGTACATTCACTTCACTTGACGCTTCCAATGACTCTTAAACTTATAGAAAAGGTTTATACTATTTCCCTTACTGAAAAAAAATCAACACTGATTTTCAAAAAACATAGGAAAAAATCCCTTTGTCAGGGGTCCCAGTGAATACTAAGGAAGATTCTTTACTGGGAAATTTTATTTGGTTGCTCGTTTGTTACATCACTTAAACACATGTTGAATTTGGGGTTTCCCCACCAAATCTTCAACAAACCAGAAACTATGTTGCCTCATTGGATTTTGCTACAAAAGTTACAAAATATTTTGACATATATTTGATTTGGTGTTTTGTGTTTTTTTTTTTTTACTTTTGGAGGGCTAGTGGGCCAGTACTCAGGCTTGAACTGAGGGTCTAAAGCTCTTGCTTAGGTTATTTTACTCAATGCTGTCACTGTGCCACTCAAACCACATCTGCACTTCTGGTTTTATGCTACTTAATTGAATATAAGAATCTTGAGAATTTATTAGCTTGGGTTGGCATTAAACTGTGATCCTCAGATCCTACCCTCCTGAGCATCTAAGATTACAAGAATGAGCCAGAACCTGGATATATTGTGCTCCCTATGAAACCTAAACAATGGCCCACAATTCTGAAGCATGTGTTTATGGTTATGTATTTCAAAATTAGTTAGAAAAATATAGACCTTTATGTGTATGTGTGAATGTCCTGAGGGAAATGAGGATGTATCTGCTGATTTTGAGGAAAGATTTAACCTAGAGCTTTTAACAGACTGAGCTACACTCTACAGAATGCTTGAGACTAAAAGTGAGGTAAATGATGTCATCATTCCATTCATCTACATCCCTTGCTAACATATGCATATACTGTGGTGTTGTCATGAGTATTTTGTGTATGAGAGCCAGTACTGAGGCTTGAATTCAGGACCTAGATACTGTCCCTTAGCATTTCTTGTGATTCTAATACTTTACTTTTTGAAGCACAGCTCAGCTTTCTTCATTTACTCTTTAATTGGAGATAGAAGTCTTTTTTGCTCAGTTGTCTTTGAACTGAGTTTCTCATATCTCAGGGTCTTGAGTAGCTAGTTTTATAGGCCTGAGCTTCCAGTGTTTAGCTTTTCATTATTACTTTCACAAGCTACATGCTCAAACACATTCCTTGCATTCAAAAATTTCACTGTTCAGGCTGACTCACAAGTTGTGAGGAAACATGGTGGAGTGGATAAGTTACCAAATGGGCTTTTAGCCCCATTAACAACATTCTTGTCAGTAACTTTCCTTTAAGTGAGTAAGTACATATTTCCACTTTCACTCTGACATTTTAACTGGAACTCATGAAATGTTTTTGATATACCTTTTAAATGCTATCTCCCAAACAGGAGATATTATTTGAATGTTTTTGATAATATTTCAGATGGGGGTGGTCTTGTGTGTCTGGATGTCTGTGGACAGAGGCCATCCAGCTGGGCTTCAGGCACAGAGCTGACGCTTCCTGTCTGCTGGTTGCAGAGAGGAAGGTTTTCTTCCTGGCCAGGCTTTGAATTGAGATCCTTTCATCTTAAACTTCTAAGTAGCTAGGATAACAAGCATGAACCACCACCAACTGGCTTGTTTTAGAAGCATTAATTGTGTTTCATTCATTGCTTTTTTCCTGGAAGGTTGATCTAGAGAGGCTGCTTGTACCTCATGATAAGGTGATTTGAATAATACCCTTTGCCTCTGGCATTTCTGAAACCCATTTCCTCAGTCAAATGAATCTGTTGTAAAGCCAATAGCAGTTTCCTTCTTAGGTGTTAGGTAGCTTATTTAAATCTCTTATACTTTCATTTGGTAAAGCAATCAGGACGTTTCTGTAAAACCTTACTTCTTGAGAGTATTATAGTTAGAAGGTATAATGTGCACACTTTCATATAGTCTCGCCTATTATAAACATATGTTACAAGATTGGGTGGAAGAATGACTATTGAATTAACTTGATAACCACTGTAGAATTTTTAAGCCTTAATGCTTATTAACTCAAAGGAGGATTAAAAACATTCAGAATAGTAGAATGTGGCTATTACTCATTTGATGTATGTGGAAACATGATCAGAATTCTGATTAATAAAATATATCTTCAAATTTCCAGTGGTAGAATGCTATGCTAACTAGGAGGAGACAGTAGTGATGCCAAGGCTTTGAAAGCTGGTAATGCAGCAAAATATGAGGGGCGAGCATTTGCTAAGGATAAAATTTCCAAGGCTCATACAAAATATATTGAATTAGAATGCTAAGTGATGAATGACAGCACCAAATTTTATTTGTTGGCTTCTTTGTTTTGGAAGTCCTGTGATTTGGACCTAGGGCCTGGGTGCTGTCCTTTAGTTTTTTCCTGAAGGCTAGTGCTCTACCAGTTGAACCACAGCTTCATGTCCATATTTCTGGTAGTTAATTGGAAATCAGTCTTACCAAACTTCTTCCTTGGACTTGCTTCAAACCTGATCCTCAGATATCAGCCAACTGAGTAACTAGGATTCCAGTTGTGAGCCACCAGAGCCCAGCTAGAATCACATTTTAAAAGTATACTTTACTGAATCAGATGTGTCTGACTACTATTGTAGCACTTTGGTTCCAGTGGGTTGTTAGATTTAAACTAAAATCAGAACTTTTCTTCTTGTAACCGGCAGCATGCAATATCAATCTAATTTATACCTATCTTCATTTTGGATCTTTTTCTTCTTTATACCTTTCCATTCTTACTTCACAAGCAAGCATGTCAGTGCTGTTTTCCTTTTCTGAACCAAATCAGCTCCATTCCCATCAATGGGCGATGTATTTGCTGTCCTTACTGTCTGGAGTACCTGCTCCTAGATAATTGCCTGGATATTGGCTCTCATATCAACATCCCCAATATGAAGTTGTTGCCACAAAATCATCAATTTCATGTCTCTGATTTATGGAAATTATCATTATGATTTCTGGTTTTCTTTACCTCATGAAATTGCTGAGGAGAGAGCCACATTCACTTCTGTTTCTCCAACACCTGTAATAGTGCCTAGTCCTTAGTGCTCAGGGGCCTTACATGGAGATCAGCCTTCCCCAGCTCAATTTATCCTAGCTTCTGGTCAGGACAGCTGTTCAAGCTGAAATTTAGTGGCTAGTATTAATTCCGTCTAATTCTTTGTGCCTTGTGCTGTTGTTAAGCTCACTTTAGAGCAAAATCAGTGCCTGAGACCTATTTGCTGTTATGGCAAAGATGACTATGACATCGTAGAAGTTATGGCCATTGTATTGTGAAGCTGTGTGAGGACACCAATCCCCACACAATTTTCCCAAGATATGTGTCTCCTTTGCCCAGGAGTGCATTCAACAATTCAACAACCGAACTATCACCCAGTTCCTGATAAACTCAGAGTATGTTTCCATTTCCTTTAAAAAAATTCAAGACATGCCTTTGATAATTTGTCAATGAATTACTGAAACAGAGTATATAATTTTATGTATTTGTAAGTCTTTGACCATCTCTCTTGAGCCCTTGCCATATTTCTATGTGTTTGCATCTTGGGAAGGGAAATAAGGTTTAATTCAGTATGGTCAGAGACTACAGTTTGGAACCTTTTGGAGGGAATGCCAACTTTCCATCTGATGTTCTACAAATTGCCATGTTGATACAGGTACTGAGTAGACTGTCATAAGATAAGAGGCTTTTCCTGATTTCTACTGACTTTCCTCTGGGGTCAGGGGGTGTGATCCCACTGCCTATGTGTTTATTTGCTACACTGGAGGGACCAGACCTCCTCTGAAAATCTACGACTTGGTTGTAAGAGATACTAAATCTCAGAACCCAGCTTCCCACATCACTAGGATTACAGGACTGAGTCTCACCGACTCAACTTTTTTATACATGCTATAGTAAGTTTCATTACATTTACTTTCATTTTATTCACATCATAGACAGATATATACAAATATATGTATATTTTTATTCACCTATTTATAATCAGTGTTATATCTAGAAACACGAATATATTCTTATAATTATAATCAAATTATATTACTACTTTCCCCAATAATATTTACACTAATATTTTGTGCAAAAACTCTTCTAAAATTTAAATGCCATTGTAGTTGGAAAAATAATATTGTCTTATATATTATGTAATATACTATATATAACATCAAGAATATAACATGTATTTACATATAACTGATTTAAATGTGGAGTATTTTTTCTTGCTGATTTTGTATTTGTTCATCTATATAAACCTTCTTTTTCCTATTGATTATGACTTTTGCTTTCCAGCATACATATTTTCTATATATTTTGTCAAATATTTTCAGCCCTAAGTAGACTTTTTTATAATATTGGAGCCAAATTTTTCTTCCATATTTATCCAAAGCACAATGAAGTTGTATTCAAATTCAAACTCACTGTTGGAAGAGAGCCCACATACCACTATATGTATTGTGGCATTTGTCCCATTTGACAGGATAGCTTTATAGGACATCTGATATGCTATGTACTAGACCTTTTATAGCCACCTTATGAGCCCAGGCAGGCATGGCCTGGCTTCCTTGCCACTCCCTGTGCATTTAACATTTCCCATTATATCTAGTAGACTCTCTAATACAGCCCCATGTCTCTCTGTGTTCCCCTCCCAGAACATATATGCACAATGTTTCAGATTGTAGGATTAAAAAGAAATATATTTAGGATTCATGAATTTTAGAATATGTCAAAAATATTATTTTAATAAAGTTAAAAAAATAAATAGGATGAACCTTTATAACAATCAGGACATAAAGAAAAATAAGGATTGTCTCAGGAAAAGGAGAAGGAATCAGAAATTCTCCCTCAGAGTCCACAAAGAGATCTTCTTCCTCATTAAAGACAGGATTTTCTTCCTGAGTCCAGGTAGGGACAGATTCTAATTTCTCAATTGGAAATTGAATCCCCTGCAAGAGGTCAGATTGGTCTGGGTATTGTGAGGAAAGATTCCCTTTCCTCAACTGAATCTAGATTTTGGACCTCACTCATTGGTTTTCCTGAACATAGACTGGGGTCATTTTCCATTAGCACACATTTACCCTGCACACTAAGACGTGTTTTTTCACTGGCTTGGTGGCGATCTAGTTGGATTGTGTACATCAATTGAAGACATTCTGGATCGTCTTCATCCTTGGTACGCCTGCATCACATGTGGGGTTCAGAACCAGTGGGATGTCCACAGGACTCAAAACCTACTTGGGCCTTTCTTCAAATTGAAAAAAAAAAACCTCTATGTTCACATGCTTTCTGGAGATCTTCCAATCTCAGTCAGTCACCATAGACGACATCACTGATAGGTTCTTTATCTGGAGTTCTGCAGGAGCTGCTTTACAGTGATGCAAACCTGAGAATGGAAATAGGTACAGAAATCTTAGAGTAGACCCTAGAAGTTAAGGTGTGACTAAACTTCTGAGGATCTACTGGGAGAAGCTGTAGAATTTGAGTTTGGACTGAACACTGATTAGAATGCAGGGTGTTTCTAATGAGTGGCTACTTCCAAGTTCTTTCAAAAGGAGAACAGATTATACCTGGCATAGAATATCCATAAAAGGATATTTTGCCAAACTAAGGAGTACTAAGGTCTCATGACCATTTGGGCCCATCCCTAGAGACCCAGGTTCCATCCCTCCTCACTAGCCCTGAGGCATCTAAACAAGTTCTTCCTCTTTTGCTTGGTCTCATGGGTCATGGGTTCCTCCAGCTGGTCCAGAAGAATATGTAAACAGAAGAGCAGGTCTGAAGAGACCATGTTGATCTTGACATTCTGTGTAAGTTCTTTTAGGGTGTCATGGTTCTTAGGCACATAGAAATCATCAGGGTAGAAGTCCATCCACATAGGGAGGATAGAACAAACAATGCGGTGGGAAGATTGGTGACAAGGAAAATGAAAGCCCACCCTCTCCATCCTGAACCTTGTATTATAGCCTCTTTCCGGCAGGACTTGCATGTTGGGAAGTGCGAAGAGACTCCTGCAAGCAGGATGCTCCTCACAACCCACTTCTAGAAATTTCTCAAATATAATCTTAAAAATTTCTCCCTGTGATAGGAAGAGAAAGTTGTTTCCCCAATGGATCTGACTTGTTATATACAGCTCTCCCTGGCATCCATGAGAGTCCAAAACCACAACCACATCCAGAACTGTGTAATCTGCTATCCGCTGATGTGCCAAACCTCAACCCTCTGATGAAAATAACAACTGGTGTGCAAAGAAGAAAATTGACTTTTATTCAGAAACGTCAAAGGTACCAAGTTTCAAAGGACAAAATTTCTCTTTGTGCCAATATCCACTTACTTTTTCACTTGCTCATCTTCCTCCCAGTTACGGTAGAACGATCTGTACCAATGGGAGAAGGAAGTTAACTCTTTGCTTCTCCTTTTCTGAGCAGGACACACATGGGACTGTCTAAGTCACAAATGGTAAACATGACAGACAAAAAGTGAAGGTATGTCTATACAATTTCATGGAAATACTGTGAGTATGCTTATATACATCTTTCCAAATAACTGCAGATTGGCTCATGCCTCTAACCCTAGTAATCAGGAGGGTGAGATCTGAGGATCAGACTGAACTCAGTTTGAACCCAGTCTAGTTTATAAAATCTAAAGACACTTATCTTCATTTAACCAGCCAAAGGCCAGAACTGGACTTGGGGCTCAATTGGTAGAGTTCTACGAAGGTTACAGCACTCAGGCCCCAAATTCAAGTTCAAGTTGCATCCTTTCTTCTGTATATTCCTTCAAAGGCCTCCAAGATAGTGATTTCCTAGGTGAGGGTGGATGTTGGATGAGACTGGCTCATTCCTTTAATCCTGTTCTTTCAGCAAGAAAATCGTTAAGGCTCCACTAGCTTATGAGGCAAATGAAATGTTCTGGCAGCCCACTCCTAAGGAATTAGTCGAAGAATGCTCTTCTTTGTCTCAAGCCAAGCTCCTTTGATAAGACCCCAGTGAAACAGTCTCAGAGAGGTACCAATTATTCCAATATTCTGGAGGTGGTCTCATCAGTCTTGGGTTTGAAGGAGGAAATCTCACTTTTTTTTGTCAGTCGTGGGGCTTGAACTCTGGGTTTGGATGTTATCCCTCAGCCTTCAACTCAATGTGAGCACTCTACCAGTTGAGCCACAGCACCACTTCCGGTTTTCTAGTGGTTTATTGGAGATAAGAGTCTCATGGACTTTCCTGTCCAGGCTGGCTTTGAACCTTGATCCTCAGATCTCAGCATCCTGAGTAGCTAGGATTACAGGTGTGGGCAACCGGCACCCAGCTTAGGAACACTCACCTTTTAAACAGAATATCCAGCAACTGCTCTATTGTCCCCACTTTCTATAGTGGTGGAGGAAGTTTCCAACATAGAAGAGATCACCTTTCTGGTAGGCCGGGACCGGGTCCATTACCAGAATTTCCAGCAAACCTGAGTCCAGGCACCATATATTATAAGGCATATTCAGGGTTTGGGCTGACTCATTGTCACACTGAGGTGGTAAAAAAGAATGGACCTTTGAAACATGGAAATGGGAGTACACTTAAATTGAGTAATTGTGATAGAGTGGATTGAAAACTACACAGTAAATATTTTCTCAGTCTACTCATATAAAAGCACACAAGAAGAAGGTTCACCTTGCCTGAGTTGCCTTGTGTTTCCCTTGGTTTCTTATAACAAGGCCTGAGACATTGGTTTCGTGGTTTAGCACTGATCCAATGTCTGCAGCATCGAGTGAGGCACTCACACCACCCATGCCTGAGACCTGAATCTCTTGAACTTTGAAAACAACACAGGAGCATCTTTCTTGTTCCTGAGCCACAGGCCAAGTGAGCTGGCTTGAGTTGACTTTTAGTTACAGTTGCTTGGCTCTCAGAGTTCCATATTCTATTCAATTATGAGGGAGGTAGTGTCATCTCTCAGAGCCTAATCATCTAAGCTACTTGCTCACATAAGACCATCCCAAAGACAAACTGTAGGTTGAAATCTCCCTCCCACATCACTCTATACACATGTGGATATTGTCAAATCCCAACATCCTCAGCTAGGCCTCGATAAAGGCATGGTCTCAGCCTCAAAGAGCCCTTCCTTGCTCAGCCTTATTTGTCACTATTCTTCTCATCCTGCACAATCATTTTGCCTCTCAGGGCCCTCTCAGCCTGCCATGTGCTTCTTGCATGTATTTTTGACAACCACTTCCTAGGACATTGTTAGGTTTTTTATTTCCTAATCTTCTGTTTGCTCTTGAAGGCTCTGTGTGCTGTCACCTGGAAAAAAGGTAAGTACCTAGAGGTGGGAAAATCAAAAAGTATTGAAAAACAAACATTATACATTTAGTCAAACATTTTGTATGACAGAAGAGCATTTTTGAAACTTTTATTATATTTTATGAACGAGGGGAAGGGGAGAAGGGAAGAGGTGCTGCGTTGTCTTCTCATAATTCCATGGTTATTATTTTAAAATACTATATTTGAAGGAATGTAATATTTAAAGAACTGTACTCCTGTTCTTTTTATAAGCTAGTCCTTTATAAAGCATTCCTCACTAAAGTCTTGTCATTGTGTCCCATGAACTATCCTCCTCCTTCAAAATAATCAAGTAAAACCCTTCACAAATAAGTGGGATGTTGTCCAATATCTGGATAAGAATTTAAGAGACAACATTGCCTGCCATTTTGTGCGTGTACATGTGTGTGTGGGGGGGGTGAACGTGTGTCTGTGCATAAAGGTATTTTAGGATTTGAACAAGGACTATATGACAATCCCGAGGATCTTTCCCTTCAATTGTGCCAATTGTGCCAAAGTTCCATTGCAAGTTTTTTGTAGTTAGCTGGACAGGAGAGAGCCTCCAAAACCTGGTGATAAAACATTGTTACTGGAGGTAGTGGGGTTGCATGTTTCAGTCCAGCTTCACAACACTCAATATCATAAAACAACAACAGCAAAACCCAATATCAAAATACAATAATAAGATGTAATTAGAATAAAATTTAGTGATATAGTCTGCTAGCATAACTTTCATGAAACCTTGGTTGAAATGATTAAACAACACAAAACCAAATAAATTAATTTCAGTAGATTCTACAAATTTTTTAATTCCATCTTAATAAGAGGGAACAAGAAAACATTCATACTCATAAGGAGAATGTAAAAATGATAAAAGATGGCAGATTATGAAATAGGAACTTCTACACTGCAGGAAAATTATTGTCATGGTTAATATATGGTGGTACTGTTATGGTGAGTATATGGTAATGTTGTTCAGAACAGCAATAGATAAATATATATTTACTGCTCATAGTTTAACTTGTCTATCTCTATCAACTTCCAGTCTCCAAGTGCACATTATCAATGCATTCATGTTTATGGTATATTCCAAAAAATAATTATCAGAGGCAGGAGAGACCAAAATATATTAGCTTCAAAGTGTTAGGAGATAAACTTGATAATTATATTGACTATTTTATATATTAAACATGTAGTCTGTTATCATTGTATCTCTAAGTATGTACAAACACTATTTCAAAGTGAAACGAAATACAACAAGGTTTTGAAGGCATATGCCTGTAAAGCTAGCTATTTGGGGCATCACTTCAAGACCAGTGTAGTTTTACCTGCAATGCTCCACAACCCCTGGCTCTGTGTGCTGGAATAAGTCTATCATCCCAGGTCCATGGGGAGCTTAGAGCAGGAGGATTTCAATTCCTTGCCATACTGGGCAAGAACTTCCACATGGCTCCATCTCAACCAAAGAAGGTTCAACACTCACCCACCTAAGTGAAAATAAAAATAAGAGCATTGTAGTATAAGAAACAAACAATATTAAAAGATGCCAATACAAACCATCATGAACAACACGCACCTAGTGTTTGTTTCTCATACCTGTAATCTTAACTATAGCTAGGATTATATATGTGAGCCAGAGGCACTAGGCAGTTCATTATTTTAAAAATTACTATTTGAGTGTCTGCTTTGACTCCGAGGTATTTGATCAATTTGGAGTTGATTCTGGTGCAGGGATCTAGCTTTAGTCTTCTACAAGTAGATAACCAATTTTGCCAGCACCATTTACTGAAAAGGCTGTCTTTCTTCCATTCTATTTTTGTAGCCCTATTATAGAAAATTAGATGGCTATAGGTCTGTAGGTTCATTTCTGGGATATCAATTCTATTCCATTAGAACTGAGGTCTGTTCTTGTGCCAGAACAAAGCTGTTTTGATTACTATGGCTTTGTAGTAGAGTTTGAAATTTAGTATTGATATTCCTCTAGCACAGTTTATTCTATTAAGGATCATTTTTGCTATTCAGTGTCTTATTGTTCCATATGAATTTTTGGACTGCTTCTTCTATTCCCTTGAAGAATATGTTTGGAATATTGATAGTTATCTCATTGAATTTGTAGATAGCCTTGGGAAGTATTGACATTTTCACGAGGTTGAACCTTCTACTCCAGGAGCATGGGAAGTTTTGCCACTTTCTAAGTTCTGTTTTGATTTCCTTTGTCAGGTTTTTAAAGTTTTCATCATCGAGGTCCTTCACTTTGTTGGTTAATTCCTAGGTATATTGTTTTCGGTGGGATGTTATGAATGGAGTTGCTTTCCTGATTTCAGTCATGCTTTTCTCATTGTTGGCGTACAGAAAAGCCATTGAATTTGAGGGTTAGTTTTATACCCTGCCACTTTGCCAAGGTTTTGAATCAGCTGAGTAATTTTGGATTGGAGTCCGTGAATAGGAGAAACTATAGGTCTCCTTGGCACAGGCCGAAATTTTCTTAATAGAGACCCAGAAACACAACAAATCAAAGAAAGGTTGGACAAATGGGTTGCATAAAATTGCAGAGATTCTGCATGGCAAAGAGCATAGCTAGCAAGATTAACAGAATTGGAGATTGGGAGAAGATCTTCACTAGCCATACAATGGACAAGTGTCTCATATCTAAAATATACCTGGAACTCAAAAAATTAAATCCCCCAACAACAAGTTCTCAAAGAAACAACTGTCCAATAAATAAGTGGGCTAAAGACTTAAAGAGAAATTTCTCTGAAGAGGAAAGAAGGATGGCCAATAGACACATGAAGCAATGCTCAACCTCCCTAGCCATAAAAGAAATGCAAATCAAAACAACATTGAGATAATACCTCACCCCAGTGAAAATGGCTATAATCAAGAACTCTACTAACAACAGATGCTGGAGGGGATGTGGACAGAAGGGAATCTTACTGCATTGTTGGTGGGAGGGTAAATTTGTTAAGCTACTATGGAAAGCAGTATGGAGGTTCCTCAAAAGACTCCACATAGAGCTCCCCTATGACCAAGCATTCCCACTTTTGGACATTTACCCAAATGATAACAAACAAGACCACATTATAGCTACCATCACGACTATGTGTATTGCAGTCTAATTTACCATAGCTAAGGTATGGAACCAACCCAGATGCCCCTCAGTATTTGAATGGATCAAGAAATTGTGGTATATATACACAATGGAATTCTATGCCTCCACCAGAAGGGATGATATTACCCCATTTGTTAGGAAATGGAAAGCCTTGGAAAAAAATTATATTAAGTGAAGTAAGCCAGGCCCCAAGAAACATAAGTTCCATGATTTCCCTTATTTTCTATAACTGGTATATGTCTGAGACAAGCAGAAATGATTAGATAAGTTGATATTAGGTGAAATGTACCCCAAGATAAGGATTCATATGCTTTTTTTCCCTTGCGATAGTTTGTAACATATTTCTAAGATTATTTCTTTGTTGCTTTTTATGTCCTTCCTCCACGGTATAACCTTTGCTTTCACTTTATTTGATGTTTGTATAATTTCTGGGGGGAAGGGAAAAATAATTGTTAAATAAGGTACAGATGGACCCATTACAACAATGAGATTGATGTACAAGACATTTTTTCAAAAAACGAATTTTACAACTTTAACCAGGTGTGGTGGGGAGTGGGGAGTGGGAAGTGGGGATGTGTGGGGTGGGAGATAAGAAGTGATGGGAATGGGAAACAAAGAAGGGGCAACAATGCTTGATAAGATCTATTACCTTACCCATGTAATTGTCACCCCTCTGTACGGTATTTTCACAATAACAACAACAACAACAACAACAATAATAATAAAAGATGATTTGAAGCCAGGTACCAGTAGCTCATGTTTGTAATCCCAGGTACTCATGAGGCTTCGATGTAAGGATCGTAGTTCAAGAAGTGGCTCCCTGGCTCAATTCTTAGAGTGCTGACGAACTTGAGTACAGAGTCTCAGGGACAGTGTCCAGGCGCTGAATTCAAGCACCACAACTGACATAAATAAACATTTAAATGTCTGAATTGCTTGTGTATTAAAATGACAGCGGTGGTATAACATTAAACAGTCTACCACAGATATCATTATATTTGTGGTTAGAAAAAGTAGCAACACTTGAATAAAGAATTTTTTTTCATAAGCTAGTGCTGATTGGTCTTTAATTAAAGGAAATTGCTGGACTCATACATAGTATTTTTTGGTTGCTTTTTGTTCTGTTTTTATAACAGGATGAGAAACCTTATTTCCGCCAATGGTCATTCGGATATGTCTAACATCATTCACAGGCCATGCAAAATTAACAGAGAAGACAGGACACAGTCAACTGGCAATAAATTTTCTTTTCTTTATGCCATGTTCCAAATGATTTGTTTAGCTTATATGTCTCTATGGCCTACTCCTGCAATCCTCAAAATACAAGCATGTTCCACCAATTCAGATTTGAGCCAGGCGATATGTAGTATTAGTTGAGGAAAATTGTAACACAACCAGGGAAGAAAGAAACCAACACGTTTGTAGCTGGACACTGGAGACTCAGGCCTATAACCCTATCTACTCAGGAGGCTGATGATCAGAGTTCAAAACCAGCTGGAGTGAGAAAATTTGTGACTCTTCTCTCCAATTAACTACTAAACAGCCATAAAGGAAGCTGGGGCTTCAGAGATAGAGTAGCCTTGATTACAAACAGTCGGGGGCAGCACCTAGTGCTGAGCTGAAGGTCAGGCACAAACACACAAAAAATCAACAACAACAAAAAACAGAAACTAGGAGAAAGCTCAGGAAAGGATGGCATTGTCTACAAGACAAATGTACACATTACATGAATTGTGAAATTGTGACCTCACTGTACACTCCTTAGTAACAATTACATTTAAAAAATCTGACAAATCCCGAAGCCATGGGTACTTATGATGCGTATCTACTTCCCAGAATTTCAAAGTCCCATCATCTGAGCTGGTAGCACAAGGGTTGTAGGCCAGGGTAATGAGAAAATATGAAGCTAGAGATCCTTTCAGATTATCCCACCCACTCTTCTATTACTTTAAGCAAAAAACAAAACTAAGGAAAGCAAACAAAACAGACTTTATGGTTAATTAAGCTGCTATTAAAGATTCCAGGCAGAATTATACTGTTAAACAATGAGTTAGTACATATGTTTTGTCGATACTAAACTTACATGTGTCACAAAAATATCCATGGATTTATAACTAGAAATTCTGAAGTGTTAAGTATATTAATTAGGTGAGTTTCATAAGATAGTCAATGAACAGAACACCACACAGAATTCAGTCTGGTAAAGTAGTCTATTTACTGAACTGCTGCCCATGCCATACATGGTTGAAAGGAGCTAACTCCTCAGGGAAAAGTTGCTGATTGCTGAAAGGCCTCAACTCTACCCAGAACCTAGCCTCATCACAGCATCTCCAAACTAGAGGAAACAGCCATCTCCCTCTTTTGAGATACTCAAAACAGATCTCCCTCCCATTGAACTAACTTGGGAGGGGATCATAAAATCCTGGGTAAAGCAGAGAATTTTCTGCCTGCTCAAACAAACTGACTTAAGAAACCATCTAAGCCACAGGAAAATCAAACACCACAAGCATACCAGAGACTCCAACAAGAGACTAGTTACGTACACAAGGGAGATACAGGATAATCCCATCCCCCCAAAAAAAATCAAAGAGCATTTTTTGTACCTTTAATTAAAAAAATTGTATTTTTTTTTAATTTTCAATATTAAAAATTTTTGTTTTCTATTAACTTTTTTTTCTTCCTCTTATAACATTTATTTTAGGGGTATATGTGTGTGTACTTGTTTTTCTTTATAAAAATTTGTTTTTGTTTAGGTCTACTGACCTTTTGACCCTTGTTTTCTTTCCTTCTCATTCTTTTCACTTTTTCTTCTCTTTCATTCTTCTTTCCATGACTTAATTGCTGTTCTGCTCATCTTCAGATAAACCCATAGTAGATTATTAGAACTTAACTCCCTTTTGTGTATTCATTTAATCCAGAAATTTATTACTCAATTTAAAACCTCTTAGACTTAAATTCCTTAATAGCAGTACTAACTCTTTATACCTATATAATATTTCAAGCACTTTTATTATTGAGTTTTACAGGTCTCCTTTCTATCACTCCCCTTCTCTTATCCTATCCAAAGTCTTCTCTGAATATTACATTTTCATTTTGCATGATTTGTAAATGTTGCACTTTTTAATTTTTAATTTTTATTTTTCTATTTTTTCTTGACTTTTTTCTTTCTCTTTCTTCTTTTCCTCTCTCTCTCTCTATTATCATTCTATTGAACCTATTTCCCGCTTTGAGTCTAGGACTTAGTTAAGTTAACTCTCCCTCGGATTTTCCACATCCCTCTATTCTTAGTTTTAACCACATTTCTCCCTAAACCTAATAATTTCTGTTTGCCAAATTCTTCTTTGCTGTGCGTAGCCCATTAATACACAGTTGATTGATGTTGAACAGCTATATCTCTTTAGCTAGATTGTATCTGTAGACTTTTGACTGTGCAACTACAGGCTTTGGTGACGCTTGCCTTAAAATAGTGTGCTAGCACAAAACTGGTTTTACTTTCATCCTAAATGGGCAGAGTAAGCCGGAAAAACACAAGAAAAATGGCAAGTCCGGTTATCTCAACTCCCACTTATAATAATCAGGGGACAGAACAGATAGTGAATAATCCATTGGAGAGTTCCCAAAAAGCTCAACAAACACTACTGGTAAACGTGATAAATGAAAAGATTGAAAACCTGCAAAGGACTCTGTATGAGCATGATAGGGAGAGAGGAGGTCAAACAAAGGTCAATACAGGAATATCATGAGCATGAGGAAGCTACTCAAAGATTGATAAAGTAATAGCATGAGCAGGCTGAGAACATTCAAAGAGAAAGTCAGGAATGGCATGAGTAGGCTGAGAATACTCAAAGAGACTACAGGAATTGCGTGAACATGAAGAGGCTAATCAAAGAATAATGCAGAAATTGAGAGAGCAGGAAGAGAATACACAAAAATCACTAAAGGCATTCATAGAATCCATAAACAGAGAGCTGAAAGAAGTCAGGGAGACCACAAAGGGAACGCTGAATAGAACCAAACAGAAGGAATGGGAGTTCAAAGAAACCATAACCAATCAACTAAGTGATTTGTGAAAAAACACTGAACACCAAGTTAAGGAGGTAAAGAAGTTCATACAAGATCTAAAACAAAGCTCCAACAAAAAATTTGAAGCCATCAAAGCTGAACAACTCGAAGGAAAATCAAAAACAAAGTAGAAAATCTTGATCATAGGGTTAGACTATGCAGAAGATCAAATTACGGGGATTGAACACAGCCTAGATATTGTAGAGAAAGAACATACAACAATCCAAGAAATATTATAGATCTATTCAACACTTGGAAGACACCATCAGAAGGCCTAATCTGAGGATAATGGATATAGAGGAGCACCTAAAGGCAGAAGTTAATGGTCTAGCAAATTTGTTTCACAAGATCCTAGCAGAGAACTTCCCAAACATACAAAAAGATAAGCCTATTCATATACAAGAAGCTTTTAGAACTCCAAATAGACCAGACAAGAATAGCACATCCCACCATCACATTATAATCCACACAGGATCAATTCAGACCAAGGAAAACATCCTTAAAGCTGTCAAGAAGAAAAGATCCATAGCCTTTAAGCAAAACCAAATAGAATCACCTCAGATGTCTCAGCGGTGACAATGAAAACCACAAGGACCTGGAATGAGGTATGCAGGCCCTAAAGACAAACAACAATCAAACATGAATTCTGTACCCTGCTAAACTCTCCTCCATAACGAAGGTGAAATAAAAAACTTCCATAGCAAAGAAAAATTGAAACATATCTCCACCAAACCAGCCCTACAAAAATTCTTAAATGAATTAAAATACAAAAAAAAAAAACATGGAAAGTATCAACAAAACAACGAGTTGGTTCTTCGAATAAATTAACATAATTGACAGACCCTTAGCAAATCATTATCAGAAAAAGAAGAGAACACACCCAAATAAATAAACTCAGAGATGAGAATGGAAACATCACCAGAGAAACAACCAAGATGCAGAACATTATAAGGGAATACTTCTCAAAACTTTATTTTAATAATTTTGAGAACTTGACAGAAATGGGCCTTTTCCTAGCAAATATCGAAATGCCAAAATTAAACCAAGATGAGTTGAACCATTTTAACAGGCCCATATCAAGAATTGAAATAGAAACAGCAATAAGAGACCTCCCACCTAAGAAAAGCCCAGGACCAGATGGTTTTACAGTGGAATTCTACAAGGCCTTCAAAGCAGAGGTCACACCCATACTCCTCCAACTTTTCAATGAAATTAAAAGTTCACTACCGAACTCATTCTATGAAGACATCATAACCCTCATCAAAAATCCAGGCAGGGACTCATCAAAGAAAGAGAACTATAGACCCATTTTTTTATGAACATTGATGCAAAACTTCTCAACAAAATTTTGTCCAATCGACTTCAACAATTCATCCAAAAAATCATACACCAAGATCAAACTGGTTTCATTTCAGCGATGCAAAGCTGGTTCAATATACACAAAGGAATTAATATAATTCATCACATCAACAGGAGCAAGGATAAGAACCCCATGGTTATCTCAATGCTGCAGAAAAAGCACTTGACAAGATCCAACACTCCTTTATGATGAAGGTTCTGGAAAAATTAGTAATCCATGTGACATTCCTCAATACACTAAAGGCTATATATGACAAACCTACAGCGAGCATTATACTTAATGGTGAAAAACTAAAGCCATTTCCTCTTAACTCAGGAAGGAGACAAGGATATCCACTCTCTCCACTTCTCTTCAATCTAGTATTGGAATGCCTATCTACAGCAATAAGAAGAGATGCAAACATAAATGGGATCCGAGTAGGGAAAGAAGATGTAAAACTCTTTCACTTTGCAGATGACAGGATCTTGTATTTAAAGAATCCCATAGACTCCACTCCCAATTACTCAAGCTGATTCAAAACTTTGTCAAAGTAGTAGGGTATAAAATTAACGCGCAAAAAACAATGGCTTCTCTACATGCCAAAAATGAGATAAGTGTAGCTGAAATTAGGAAAGCAACTCCATTCAGAATAGCCCCACAAAAAATAAAATACCTAAGAAGTAACTTAACCATAGAAGTAAAGGACCTCTATGATGAAAAGTTTAAAAACCAGAGAAAGGAAATCAAAACAGAACTTAGAAAGTGGCAAAAACTTTCATGCTCCTGGATTGAAAGGATTAGCATCGTGAAAATAACAAAAGTGCCAAAGGCTATCTACAAATTCTATGCGATACCTATCAATATTCCAACATTATTCTTCAAGGAAATAGAAGAGTCAATCCAAAAATCCATAATAAAAGACCCTGAATAGCAAAAACGTTCCTAAACAGAAAGAACAGTGCTGGCAGAATAGCAATACCAAATTTCAAACTCTACTATAAAGTCATAATGATCAAAACAGCTTGGTACTGGTACAGGAATAGACCTCAGAGCCAATGGACTAGTAAGGCAAGCAACTCCCAAATTATTCATTGAAGAGATGAGTTGAAATTAATCATTTTACACACTAATACTCTTTCCTCAACAAAACCAGAGGATTTAAAATAACTAATATTTTTATGTTAATGGGCACAAATGTGCACGAATTTTCTAGAAATAAAATGATCACTTATGAAACCTTACTGGTACGTCAAAAATGCTTTCCAATTAGAGGATTAATCTTCACACTTTTCACACAATGTGAATCTCCCTTGTAACAGAACCCCAAGCGAGAGTAAGGCAGCTAATAGCTATCTAATTTTTGTTGTCTTTTTGCAATACTGCTTTCTTATCATATTGATTAGTATAAATTCTATGACCAGTATAAAATCACATTTGTTATAGAAGTTACTAGGTGGGACATTCATGGATGAGGTGGTGTGGTGTTTCTGATAGAGCCCTGTCTGGTTCATAGAAGGAGTTGGTACTGGCAGAGCATCTGTGATGGAGTAGGGCAAGGCTTTGAGGGTGAAAGCGTCTATGTAGGGATTTGAGACAGCAGGAAGGGGACAGGAAGGACTAGATTGTTAGGGGCAGGGTCACTTGTGGAGTAGGTGGGCCTTTAGGATGGAGGCTGGCAGATGGATGGGTTTTCTGTGGAGGAAAGTGGGGTCACTAGGGAGGAAGCTCTTTGGGGCAAAGCTTTGAGAAGTAAGAACAAGGCTACAAGGGAGGAGGTTACTTAGAGGAGAGTTTCTGGTGGAGTACTGTGAGCCCTTTTGGGATATGTAGGGTGGGGTTTCCCATGAGGCAGGGAAGGGCATGGAGACAAGAGGCTGACAGAAGGTGGGGTTTCTGGTGCCAGAATGTGGAGCTATGAGGGAGATTTTCAGGGTCTGGTTTGAGAGGGCAGAGCAGTGCTAGGAAGAAGCAGGCTAGTAAGGGAAGGGGATTCTGGTGGAGAATGGCAGTCCTTTGGGAAGTGTGTGAGGGTGGAGGTAGGGTTTCTGGCAGAACAGGAAGTAGTCATAATGTATGGGGGAGTTTTTCAGGACCAAGGCTTTGTGAGAGCAGGGATAGTATCCAGTGGACTAGACTAGTTAGGATGGACTTTCTGGTGTAGCCAGTCACCACTTTGAAAAGACGAGTAAGTTTGGGTGGGGATTTCACTGTTGCAAGGCAAGAAAAGGACTTTGGACAGGATTTCCAGTAGGGCAAGGCAACCTTCATAAAGGGACTTCAGTGGGACAGGGATTAACAGTTGAGCTTGGTGAGGCTTCCAGATGGAGGCCAACTGTTGCATTGGTTTACAGTGGAGCAATGTGGGTGTTGAGAGATGAGATAGTGTGATGGGCATTTTCTAGTGAGGGTTTTCTAGAGCAGGTCAGGGCTTGGAGCCATGGGGCTAATTGGAGGAGGGCTTTGAGAAAGAGTGGAAGGTCTACAAAGATGTAGGATAATTATGGGCAGGGTATCTGGTGGAGTAGGCTGTGGATCTGAGGGAGGATGCAATAGGGGGCTGGATTATCTAGAGAGCAATACAGGGCATTGAGAGAGTAGATATGGAAGGTGGAGAGGTTTGTGGTGAAGCAGGGCTGGCTTTCCAGGTAGGAGATGGGCTGTGTGAGAAGCTTCTAGCCAAGCAAGGGGGGCGGCTTCAAGAACAGTTATAGGGAGGTGGAGGGTTTTGGGTGTAGCATGATGGGCTTTGTGGGAAGAGGTAGTTTCTCAGCCGGGTTTGAGAGCTTAGGCCACTTAGAAGTAGACTAGTTATGGGCAGAGTTTCTGATGAAACCAGGAGAGGCTCAAGGGAGAACTCTGGTTGGGGGTCGGGTAGGGAAGGGAAGAGCTTGGAGGTACTAGGATATGGGAGCAATGGGACTGTAAGTGACTAGAGTAGTTAGGAGTGGGGTATCTGGTGGATGAAGTGAGGATTTGAGGGATGAGCCTGATGTAGGCAGGGTGCTTGGTGCAGCAATTCGGGACATAGGAGGAGATATGGATGTGGCCTGGTTTCTGGTGGTGCAGAGCAGGGATTCCAGGAAGGGGTGTAGAAAAAAGCTTTCCCTATAGCAGAGTAGGGCTTTCCGGAAGGAGTTTGGCTGCAATCAGGCCTTTGAAAGTTTATAGCAGGACTACTAGGGGATAGGTTAGTTAAGGATGGGATTTTAAGGAAGAGGCTGACTAGAAGTGGGTTTCCAGTGGATTCAGTCAATTTTTAAGGGAAGGGGGAATAGGAAAGGAGCAAGAGAGTGAAGAGTGGGGCTACAAAAAATAAACATTTACTCTTAATAGGATCACCATTTTCTGTCAGTGTAGAATTATATTCCTTTTATGTATGCGAGAGATATTGGAGAAAGTAACCAGGCAATAATTCCTTCCTAGTGAAATTTTTCTTTATTCCAGTTCAGTGAAAATAAAATCACATCAGGTTCAGAGGCACAAAGTAGACTAAGACACTGGAAGCACTGGACTTGGTTCCCAAGCACAAACTTTAAGGACCACAAACAAAAATTTAAAAATGACTCACTTGGTCATAATGGACACTCTATTGTCTTAAAACTGTGAATGAATAGAACTTTTACTCTGATCATTTTAGAAATCCTAAAACTAAGTAAGTAGTAATGTTTTAACTTTATATAATATTGGCAAGTATACTAAAAATAATGGGAAAATATAAATTTGTATGCAGAATGTTTGTTCTCCATAATCAATTTTAATGTAAAAGAATTTAAAACTAGAAAATTACTATATAGTGAGATTGCAGCATGGTTTTCTTTCCGTCATCAAAATGGTGACTTAAGCAATGTGTCTTTATCATTGGATACATCGATGTTAAAACATATCTAAGAATGTGAAGCACTACTATACAGACCCTGAAGAAACTCAGGATCTATGAAATGATGTTGGAATAAAATTAATGACTAATTACAGTAGGAATAGATCTTCACTAGGCCCATAAATATTGTCCAGAAGAAAAGTCTACATTGAAAAATAAACAAAACAATGAAAAGGAGTCAGGCAGGCAAACCTTGAGGTAAACATTATCCAATGAACAACATCTATTGGGGCATGATCACAAGCTTCTTTTACCTGTTACAGTTACTGATGTATGTTTTTTCCCTAATGCCAAATAACAAAGACATGAAAATGCAGTAATCATTTTCAAGGCATTAGAGTTTACAGGAAGAATTCAATGAATGTATTGCTAGAAAGTAAAGATAGATGTCTGAGATAAAGATTGAAGAAAATATCCCCAGTTTCTGGCCCTTCGAGTTGAGAGGGGTACAAGTCAAAGCACAAGGAGAATAGACAGAAGTACAGTAGTGCATTCCAGTAGTTCCCAAGATGCAATGATGAATGAAACAGCGGAGAAAATCAACATGACCATCACCGGACTTAGCACTGGAGAGAAGAGAGAAGAACAGTCAAAATCCAAGGACAATTATAAAGGATGCCCTTGCATATTTGGCAGTAGAGTGCATGTCATTGTGGTCTAAAATATGTGGAGATATTATGGGAAACTACTTGTGCTCAAATGGTGCCATGAGAAGTGATAAACTTATGATTTACAGGACATTGAATAATCATAAAGGTCTTGCTTCAGTAGTGCAGAGTTAAACCTTGATAAATTCTATTTTGAAACACCTAACACACTACAAAATGAAGACGATTCATATTATATATAAATGACTTGACTGCAACAATAGAGTTCAAAAAAATCAAATCATATAATGTGGATGCAAAAGGGAAACATTATTAAGGTACTCTGTAAACAACACACATTTAAGGTGAATAGTCCTGATTATAAAATATTTGTTTTCCTTACAGATTTTGGATGCACAAAAACAACAACAGCAAAAAAATCACACTTGGCAATTGAGGTGGATGCCAGTATCTCATCTAATGAGGCTGATATTGGAAGATCATGATTCACAGATGGCTGGGGTAGCAATCCACGAGACATTTATGTTCAAATGTTCAAGCAAACACAGAGTGAAAGCTTGGTTCAAATATTACAGACTCAGTCAGTCATACAAACACTCACACACACACACACACGGAATGAGAGAGGAAGAGGGAGAGAAGAAAAGGAATGTTAAGTGCTTAAAAAGTGAACCTATCTGCAGGACTATCCTAAGCATATTTTAATTAATAAAAATGAGGGAAACCATAGAGCCTATGTTTCTTAGAGTCTGGCTTCCTACACATAATATGATTTTTTCCAAGGCTTTCCATTTTCTTAAGAAAGGGGCTGTGTCATTCTTTCTGATAGAAGCATGAAATTCCATTGTGGATATATACCACATTTTCTTTTGTTTTTTGAGGTTGGAGGGTCCGGTCGTGGGGCGTGAACTTTGGGCCAGGGTGCTGTCCCTCCGCTCTTCAGCTAAAGGGCTAGTGCTCTATCACTTGAGCCACAGCACCACTTCCGGCTTTTTTCTTTTTGCTTATGTGGTGCTGAGGAATCGAACCCAGGGCGTCATGCATGCAAGGCAAGCACTCTACCACTGAGACACCTTCCCAGCCCCACATTTACTTGATACATTCATCTATTGAGGGGCATCTGGATTGGTTCCATATCTTAGCTATGGTTGTAATGCTGCAAAAAACATAGTTGTGCTTGTAGTTTTAGTGTGTTTTAGCTTGAGATCATTTAGACAAATGCCCAAGAGTGGGATTGCTGGCTCCAGAGTTATGTACATTTGAAATGAACTAATTGAAATGGACTCCAAGACATGGAAACAACAAGTCTTTTTTTGCAGATGTCAACCTTGATGCCGGTAAAGTAGTGTATCTAGATCTTATTTTATTTCATTTGTCTTTTGCCATTGGCTTATTCCTGGTAATTTCTGTCTTGACACTGGTACCTTCCATCTTGTATATACATTATCTGATTTGGAGAAGGAAAGGGAAATAACATAATAATAAAAGAAGTACCAAGAGTGACCCATTGCAACAATGATATTCACGAGACACTATATAGGCCATGAACTTAACAACTTTGGGATCAGAGGAGGTGGGGTGGTCAAAGGGATAGGAGGACAATAGAGTGGGTAACTATTCAACAAGTATATACCTTACTCATGTAACTGTAACCACTCTGTACATTACCTTTAAATAAAATAAAAATTTTACACATGAGTCTACCCTAGAAAAAATATCCTTTTCAAAATATTACGTCTGTAACAGAACTTGTGAGGGATTCTAGAGTCAAGCTGTTAGCGCTTGGAAAGGGATAGATTGAAAGCCATCTCAAACAGCAATCAAAAGGCTGAGAGCTGTGCTCTGGAAAGGTCAAACAGTCAAGGGAAGACAGGGGTATGATTTATTACCTCAAGAGTATTTATGTTAGAACTGTTGGACACTAAAAGTTTAAGAATTTGGAGACAAGATGGATGTCTGTGCTATGGTTGTAATGACTATTGCTCCCTAACAATAAGGGAGTCAATGATCAATATGTATACAAACAATAACACATGTTAATAGTTGTAACCACAAGCTAGATTGATGCCTTAGTTTGTGGACATACCTGTAGCCTCTCACCCTCCACCACTCTAGTAGAATGAATATAAAGCATGTTAAGCAGGATTTGGGGATCCAGAATCTAGCAATGAGGCTTTGGGTCCTCTGGTGTCTTCTTTCTTATCACTTCCTGTGATTTCTCAGTTCTTTGGCCAGGTATCCCACCATCTTTGCTGTTCCATGGTTGAGGTTAGTGACAGTACAGATATTCTGAACACTTCAAAACAAACTATGGAAAAACACTTCCTCAGAGAAGAATCACAAACTTATAGGAGCACCTGGAAAGATACCATACATCAGCAGTCATCCTGTGATCCTCTAGCAATAAAGTATAATTCAGGAGTATTTTTACTTGTAATAATATAAGAGATGGACAATTGTCCCTTTTGTACATGTTATTTGGTATTGCATAAATTTTCAGGAATTAATATACATTGTGAAATAATGTTATTTATTTCATAGGTCACAAACTTCGTCACTGGAGTGATGACCCTGTCTTATCTCAGTTTCTTGATTCAGACTTAGATGAGTGTGAATTGCCTAATTATGAACATTTCTTCATGAAACTCAACAGCACAGAATGAAGTGTGAGGGTCAGGCCATTCCATACTTCTAAGGATTTCACATATATTAGAGTACTATATACCTACCCTGCTCAGCACTCATGGCACATTGGTGTGTTATAATTGTCTTCAGATCAGAAATATGCTAGAGTTTAATTTAAAATGATGGGCTGTACATTTTCAATGCAAGTGTGATGATCACCCACTGCAATTATTCTCAGTGGAGAATCTTTCCTATACATTTAACTGACTTAGCTTCTACTCTGTGTTTTACCATTATCAGGGACAGTCACACTGTGTCTAGCTACAATACTGCAGCAACCTTAGCTGCCCTTGAATTTTACCTCCAATCTTGATACCAACGTCAACTCCGCAACTCTAATCACATAGTGGACACCTAACCTTTTCAAGCCTGGTTAAAAATTCAGCTATCATTGCTCATTGTCAGTGTTAAAGATCTTACTCCTTTAGATTTATTGTGTATATTCTTGTATTTCCAACACTGCCTTAGATGTTGGTTTTTGAAGTAGAACTTTTGTTTGCTTTTG
Source organism: Dipodomys spectabilis (assembly GCF_019054845.1). Classification (NCBI taxonomy): domain Eukaryota; kingdom Metazoa; phylum Chordata; class Mammalia; order Rodentia; family Heteromyidae; genus Dipodomys; species Dipodomys spectabilis. The sequence goes on from NW_024870905.1 coordinate 7,195,706, forward strand.
ATTTATGGAGGTGTTAGTGATGCCAGTTGAACTGCATCTAATATAATGAAAGTAATTTTGACATATGAATTTAATTTTGGCAATTGAAGAAGTGAATACACATCACTCACAAAAGTTTCTTTATATGTACTGGTATTGCTTTATTGTGAACTTCCTAAAAGCCTGTCATGGGAGCACATATCCCAAATCCCATCATATCTGTCACTGAGACAAGGCTTGAAAGGTCCAGACCACTTGACACTTCATAGTGAGAACCTTTCTCCAAGAAGGGGGAGAGAATAGCAAAAAGAGCAAATGAATCTTCCAACTGTTTTGTTACATGTTCTTTATACTTAGCCATTAAAAACACCATAATAGTAATTCATATGACTTTTTACCTACTCTTTTCCTCTTCTGAACTATTTTATTTATGGATCTCTAAGAAATCACATAAAAATCATATAAAAATCTATATAAATCATATAAGAAAGCATAAACAATATTTGTTAAGGTTATATAACCTAAAATGAATAATTTCAGGAAATTATTAAGCACATAAAATGTAATGCATACCTAAAATTTTCCCTTTACTGAAAACTTCAGCACTTGTAGTTTATTTATTCTGATAACAAAGATTATAAACTAAGTTACAATAGTATTCCAAATGGAACACATAATTAGAAACATGAAGAGTAGCACTAAAGAATGCTACTGCTACCACTAATAGAGTAAGAATGAAATTTAGATAAAACTACTCCAGAGTAAAAGCCACAGAATAGCTCCAACATTACTGACTTTTTTTTTGTAAAGACAAATTTTCACAGATATTAATATCAATTGGGTATATATTTCTTAAGGCCTTCAGGAAGGATGTTGTGACCATGTTGATGGAAGCAGACTTCTCTGGAACCTACTACACAATATGCAGACACCATTCCAAACACTGCACCTGCATTAGGGTAACTTTAGTGCTCTTGACAGTTCTTCAAGTTAGGAAATTAATTAAGTAATTTATTAAAAACAGAAGTAGGCAACAAGACCAAACAAATTTCCCAAGTACCTAATACTGATCAGGTGTAGACCCATAATTCAAATCCCGGTTTCCACCAAGCATATCTGAGAATATTCTGTAAGTGTCACATTCATTACCTTTCAAGACCTATGAAGCAGATGAGCCCACATTATCTTCCTAATTATGGTTATAACGGCAATAACATTGCTACAAAATATATATATATATTTTTAAAATGTGTGGGTAATGACATTTTATGTGATCTTTATACCAAATAACGATCAGTTTAACGTCTAAAGAAATACCTGAATGAACATCTTTCAGCTTCCACTGTTTAGCATTCCTGGAGTGATTACTTAAGGAGAACAAATTCATGTAAAAGACACCTGTGCTAATGAGCACAGGCTTTTTATCATTAAGTACCTAGAATACACAGGGAATAGTTTGTTATGGATATATAATCCAAAAGGAATAATTTTTGTGACTAATTACTTTCTTTTTGTACCAAAGAAAATCTATTTCCTATTCTAAAACATATATAAATTTAATGGATATTAGTGCTATCAGTATAAATTATGCATGAATAATATATGTAATGTATTATATTATATAACATATAAATGATATATTTATAATATATGTATAATTACTGATATTCTATAACTACTATAAATAATATATGTATAAAACTGATTTTAGTATTATACTGTGAAGGATACAAAGAATGACAACTTTATTTAAATAAATATATTTGTATGCTTTAGTCACATAATTTTTTGTGTGCCAGTACTGAGGCTTGAACTATGTTCTGGATGTTGTCCCTGAGCCATTTCACTCAGACTGGCTTCATATAGCTATCTTCAGATTTCAGCACCTAAGTAGCTGGAATTCCAGACATGAGTCATATTATTTTTTTTAATTCCATCCTTGGCATGTTCTTATGTAATTATTTTTGAATGTTCAATTATATTATGATATGATATTTGATTTCTAAACCAATTCAGAATAAATAACTAGTTATTGGGTAAAACTATATGTTGCAATAAAAATTGTAAAGACCCTACTTTACTATCAATTTTCAAAGATATTGCTAGTTTAATTCCTGGACAGACAAGTAGAAAAATTAAATTAAGTGTTCATAATATATGTAATATATTACATAACATGTAAATGATATATTCATAATATATGCATAATTAGTGATATTCTATAATTACTATAAATAATATATGTATAAATCTGATTTTAATATTATACTGTGAAGGATAGACGGAATGACAATATCCTTATCTTAACTTTCTCATTTTCAATGGTAGACAAAACATGCTATAAAAATATATCTTCAAGAAAGCACATGTACAATCTTCATCGCTATAAACATCTTCTTAGATTGGCTACACTTATCCACTAGAGTCAGCTTACCACTGCAAATACTTTGTGATACTTTCTGGATAAAGTTGCTTGTCCTCATCCTCATCAACCTTTCAGCAACTTCAGTGCAGGAGATTTTCTCCTGCCTAGCCTGTCGATGATATCATCCTTTGTTATTTCCCAGCAAAGAAATTGTGGCTAGCAGGCTTGAACATTCGTACATTCAGAAGTTCTTTGGCTGTGAAATTTTGCTTTCCTTTCTTGGCAAGTGAGCTGGAATAATGAAAAACATTTAAGGCAATTTGTTTTACGGTAAATGAAAACATACTGATTTGAAAATACTACAAATATTCATTCTTTAAATTTACTTTTAATTCAAATATAATAGGGGTGGTTTTAGTAGTGCATGCCTTTAAATCTAGCTATTTAGATGTCTGAAAACAGAGGATCATAGTTTCAAGCTAGAACAGGTAAATAGACCATGAGTCACTTATCTTCAACTAAGAACCAAAAACATAAAAGTGGAGCTGTGGTTCAAATGGAAAAGAAAAATAAAAGAATCTAGGCCCCAAATTTAAGTCATAGTACTAGCACACATATACCATATATATATATATGGTTCCTAAAGTAATCGAAACCAAGGCATAGATTAAATATGAGGTGTGCAAAAGTATGTAAGTCTGAAATGACTCCGAGCTATTTTGATAATCAAATAGTAATGAAGGATTGGTTTGTAGATAAAGATCAAAGTTCACTTTGGGATTTTTCTGAGTTTGTTTAAATCAGTAGCTAGGAGTTTTCAGTAGACAGGATGCTATTAAGGACTTGAATTAAAGAAAGAACAGAGCTGGAGAAAAAAACAAATTACTACATATACTCAGTGGTAACAACCATGAGAAGGAATATTATGGAACTAAATCCTGGGATACAAATATGTAAAACATGACAAATGAAGAAAAACAGTAATAAGTAAGTAATGCAGACTTATATGGATAGGTATTTTTAATGTTTAAGGCCTATGAAGTGATTGTGCGAAGACCTAAAATTTAAGAAATTGGTAAGGTTAACTATACCTTGGGCCAACCATAGCTGATAATTTAAGTAAAACAGGGCCAGAATAGTGTGTCTTGATTTACCAAAGTGAAAACAGGCCAATATTTAGAAAGCCAATTTTTGGACATGTGGTTGGAGTGATAATTACTGCAGTTTGTTCAAGTGTCAGTAGAAGGGTACAGTTTTAGCACAATGATAGAAATCTTTCAGGGATCTGGTAGATATTTAATCTCTCTTCAATTTTCCTTTTTTACTAAGAACCAAAATATCATTACTGGAAGCCAGTCCCAAATTTTGCCTTTGGCAAGTTATCAGATATTCAGTCTATTACATGCCCAAATAATAGAGAATGGGAACAGGTCTACATTGAGCACTCACAGTAGACAGGTTTCTGGAATTTCTCAGGAAGATCCTTCTGCCATTTGGGATGGATAAGGCTGGATAATATACAAAATAGACATCATAGATTGAAAGTAATCTGCTAAATTGACACTTGAGATATTGGATGTTTTAACTGCATTGTATCGATTTTTATGAATCAGTTAATCAGATTCTTTATACCATATGATGTTACTAAACTGTGAAATGCATGCTTATTGCATTTCCTTTGTATGTGTTGAAATTTGGTATAAAATGTTAGTCTTCATTTTTTTATATGGATTACTCCTAGTTCTCAAGAGTGGGGAAATGCCCTGGAATTCTGTAACTTGAAGTCATATGTGGCCATGTGTCATATCCTATTTTCCTTGTACAGACTTGGTAATAAATTATATGTAATTTATTATTTTATTTTTATTTTTATTCTATTGCAGCACCTGGCTATGTGTAATTTAAACTGTAGTTTTCTTCAAGTATTTTATTCTACAGTGAAGTTTTTTCTTACAAGCTTTCTAATAAATATGTTATCTATTCAATTTTGAAAAGTACTGCTGTATCTCCCACTTATTTGTGGCATTTCTGAAATCTAAGTTCCTCTGTGTGTCAGGGTGGATGCAATAGTCTGTAGCAAGTATTGTTGAATACATAACATCTGGCTACTTAGAGAACAAAGGAAGTGAAGGGACACGAGCCAGATAAAGAACTTCTAGGACAATTCAAGGGCACCTCATATACTCTCTGTGTAGGTGGATAGGGAACATAGAAATTCTTTCACTTGAAAGTGATTGAGTGTGTGTGCACATAGGTGTTCACTTATTTATTTTTTGCTATAGTTTTACACATTCGCTATTATAAAACAATACTTCATATATGTATACACACACACACACACAAACACACACACACACACACACACACACACACACACACACATATATATATATATATATATATATATATATATATGTATGTATATACTGATCACAGTTTCCAAAATGCAGAGAACCACATCCATGGGCATCGCTTTCCTATGTTGCTCTTTGGGTAATAAGAATGAAACCTGGTATTGTCCTGTGGTAGAGAAATTACTCAGAGATTCAAGTATTTTTCTTTCAATATGTTGCTTGTTCCTAACTCTAAATTTAGGAAGTCTGGTAATACATAATACATACTATATTATAATATATTTAATATATAATGTATACTATATTGTATATTATAATATATATTATATATAATAGCTGACAGAATTATATATTCATAAGGAAAAATACAACAAACGTATCAATGTCCATACTTTCCTAGCCATGATTAGGTTCAGTAGAGTTAGGTGCATTACATCTCAACAGGAAAATCTACTGAAGTTCTGATGACCTTGAGCTACATAAGGAGAATTCCTGTAAAAGGAGGTTCTCCTCAATTATGAGAAAAGATGTTTGGAAGTTTTTTTGTTTGTTTGTTTTTATTTTGGCCGGTCAAAGGGCCTGAACTCTGGGCCTGGGCAATGTCCTTCACCACTTCTGCTCAAGGATAGTGCTCTACCAAATGAGCCATAACAAGATTTCTGGCTTTTCTGCTTATGTGGTGCTGAAGATTCGAACCCAGGGCCTCAAGCATGCAAAGCAAGCACTGTACCACTGAGCCACTTTCCCAGCCCAAGTTTGGAAGTTTTTGAGAAGAGGAATTTGGAATTTGCTTTGCATCCTTGATTAGTTATGAATAAGCAACATTTTACTCCAAATTTTGTCTCCTTTTATGTTCTATAAACAGTTACACATGATCATCATACCATGTCATATCTTTAAGTCCTTCTTTTATTCTTATCTTTAAGTCCTTCTTTTATTCTTTTATCATTATTGTTTTGTTGTTGTTGTTTGGCTGATCCTGAAGCTTGAACTCAGGTCCTAAGCAGTGTCACTGAGCTCAAGGCTAGTACTCTGTCACTTGCGCCACAGCACTACTTTTGGTTTTTTCTGCCTTGGCTTGCTTTGAAGCATAATACTCAGATCTCAGTCTCCTGGGTGGCTAGGATTACAGGTGTGAGCCACCAGTGCCTAGCAAGTCCCTCTCTTTTAGATATTATTCTAAAAGCCTCCTATCCAAGGTCGCTCTTAAGGTAGTAAATGCACCTATGCATATAGTTCCAATAGTTCTTTCAAACCTTCAACTCCTGTTATAGCTATGGTGTGTCTTTTCCATTGTATCCTGAACCAACTTCACTGTTCTCTTCATAATCCATGTTTCTAGATGTGTTACTAATAATTACCTAAATTTTGTGGCTATAAACCCTAAATCACTCAACTATTAATTTCATTTAAATTTTTTTCAATTTGATTGTTCTTCAGTACAAATCTGAGCTTATACTCACCTCTTGCATCTACCTCTTGGCATGAGCAGAGCCTGGGACTATTCAATCTCAAATGCAAGAGGTTAGCAAAAGAATAGCTTATATTATTCCTGCCTAAGAGTCAGGACATGTAGTTGAGTGCCTGAAAGAAGCAATGCATTCCTGGCAAGGGAAGGGGTGATAGAGACAACAGCCTAGAGAGCAAACTGACAGTCACAACATTTAATAACTGTCCTTTGGAAAAACTGACCTCCTGCAAAGTGGCAGTGAAAAAACTCACTTAGTGAGTTTTCATATATGAAGGAAGTTGTCATGTTTCACTACACAACTTAATTGTAGTCAAAGAGAGGGTAATACTTTTGTGTCCTCCTTGGCCCAGTCTCACTTAATCTCCATATTAATCTTTGCTCATAGTCTATTCCTACCAGAAGGTCCCTGATGAAGAGGAAAGTGTGAAAGTGTGATCTCTTGGCTTCTGACTGGCCCTGTGGGAACTGAGGCCACTTTTAGTTTTGAACCTGTTCCTTCTGACATTGGGAAAGCTCATTCTTTGAATTGTGCACTAGTACCAAATCTTTTGAGAGAAAGTCAAGGAATGACAGATTCTGCCTGAGGGAGTGAGTTTCTCCAATTCCAAAGAGGTCAATTAATATCTGATTCTAAGGTCCAGGTGGAAGATTTTCACCAGATCCTCGAAGCTGGAGTGGATGTTAGCTCAGACTCCAGGCCATCCTCATATTTCTCCAGCCTTTCTCATGAACCAAAAGGTTACAGGAGTTGAGTTCAGGAACAAGGAGAAATGAGAGTATCAGAAGAATTATTGGCAGGGGGATGAATTAGAAACGTTGGGGGAAAGAAGGGGTCAGAAAATCTAGGGTCACTCACATCATTTGGGAATTACATCATAAGATTAGGGGAAAAAAAGTAATAAATTACTACCTAAATTAGTAACTCGACTACTCTACATTACAACTGTTGAGTCAAAAGGTAGCTGTCCTAATTCTATTTTGATGAGAAAAACGGAGCACATTCTTTCCTCACAAAGTTCTACAGAGTATCTTCATCCATACCCCAGGTTGTTCTTACTCTCTACATCTGTTACTTTCCTTTGCTGGATTCAGTCAATGACACTTGAAAGTGTTATCATCTTCAGACATGTAATTACAATTTCTTCTAATCCATTTGTTATCAAATAAAACATATTATTTGCAAATATCTGTCTATGGTAAATTTTCTTCCATGGCATATTTATTTGATGATATTAAGTATTATTTTAATAGTTTCATTTTTAAAACTTGAGGAAAATGTTTTGTTAATATTAGCACTATTATTTGCACATTTCTTTTGTATTTTTCCTTGTCTGTGTATTTGTTATTAAGCTTCTAACATTGTCTTTTCCCCCATGTGTTGCCTTCTTAAAATTGCAATTTATAAACTATATATCATGGTCCTGTATGTGTGAATTAATATATTTAATTTTTGATCTAATATCCACATATTATACGGTATCTTCAACTTATTGTAACTGCTCTGAAAATAAATAGGGAGGTCCCTCATTAAAGCAAAAACACAATGCCAAAAAAATGCCAGTGAAATTAGGATTAGGTATATATCCATAAATATTTACCAATGATACAGTAGAAACATTCACTTCTCTAATATACCAGAACATATTTAAGCTATGAATAGCACATTTTCTTTATTCCCTCTTTCTGGTTCATCTAGGTTGGTTACACAGCTTGGTTGGTATGAATATTGCTGCCATGGGCATGAATGTTCATGTTAATTTATATTACTTCAATATGTATCTAGTTGTGGTAAAGGTCATCAACATAAGTGTCTTTTTGGTATTCTGTAAACTTCCATTATGATTTCCCTATGAGTTGCACTCGCTTACAATGCCACAAAACCAAATACAGTTCCTGATTTATTTCAACCTCTCCAGAAGTTTATTTATCTGAGTGGTGATAGATATTCTAGTGTTTAACATGAGATTTCAATGACTTTCCTCTTTATTTTCCTATGTATTTCCTATGTGGATACGAATCTCAAACATTTCATTTATTCTTTAAACACTTACATTTGTACTTCATTACTGATAAGTGTCTTTTCTTTTGTTTTGGTATTTGATCAATTTTTAAGTTTTATAATATTTGATTTTTTCCCATTCCAAATACTCACTTTAGTAAAAGGATTTTTTTTTCATTACAATGGTGCACAATTAACTAAAAATAACTGATTGTACATTTATACCACTGGATGTTTTTGTTTGTATTTACAGCCAAGAAATTATTCCAATAAAGATGCTGAACTTCTTTCACTAGATATACTGAAAGGATAGTATCTTATATTGGGCTAAACTAATTTCAGAATTAACAGTCACAGGCTGGGCCACAACAGTGTGAGCTAAGTAAAACCACTAACACAGCACAAACTGCACTTAAAGAGAGCAAAGGGCTTTATACAAGTTAGAAGAAATGCAAGACGTTCATGAAGCAAATGTTGAAGTTCATAAGCAGACCTTAGGAATCTGAATATCAAGAAGATCAATGAACAAAAGTATTTAGAAGGACTTTAGAACTCAAAATTGGGGAGGGGGCAAAACCACTAGATACCAAAACTCAAAGCTGAAGGGAAGGAGTGTGTTTTACCCCAAACCTCAGCTGTGACTGACTCTCACGCCACACACACACACACACACACACACACACACACACACACACACACACACACACACCTAGTGAGAGGCCTTACCCAAAGTACAGACATTCTGGACTTAGACTCCATTTTGAAGGCCTTTACCAAAAGTATCCATTGTGAAGTCCTTTAATGAAAGCACCCTTTGTAAATAAAGACTTTTACTGAAAGTTAGAACTCAGGTTCCTGGAAAAACTGTGAAATGTCACAATAATGTTCTGCCCATAACTTTCCTAGTAATAGCCATCAGTGGATGACAGGAAGATACATAAAGCTACAGATGTTTCTTAAAATAGTTTACAGTTTGCTGCTTACTGCTTAGCCTGTGCACACTAGCCAATACGAATGTTACAAGATTCAGACACTAAATGTCAACTAATCATGTAACTGCCAAGGTAGGAACCCCCTTACCTCAACCATATACTGTATAAAAACCCTGTTAACTGAAGGGTTGGGACTCTCAACTCTGACCCACTGCGATGGTGACGGTTGTGAGTCCAGGCTCGAGCTTGCAATAAATGACGCTTGTGTGCTCGCATCGGAACTGGCTCCTAGGTGGACTTTGGAGAACCTTATCTCAGCATAAGACTAGCGTACACAAAGAACCCCAGGGGCAGCTATATCTGGGACAATGACACATTTTTCCTCTTCCTTTTAGACAATCAAATGTGATGTTGCAGTGGTCTCCACAGCTGCCCCACATCTGAGCAGGAGGAAGGAAAAGATGCCTTAGCCTGCAGGATGGCCTTGTGTACCCATGGCTTTCTGTGTAAGAATGCAGTTCATGGTCCCCTAAGCAGGGGTGGCCAAGCTGAAATGGGGATTAGTTTTGACTGGAGGATGGCACCCTGTGAGCCCTGCATGTGTGGTGAAGCAGCATGGAAAGTCCTGTGAGCATCTCCCGGAAGGCCTCTCAGTTGCTTGGAGAAGTTGACTCCTGTAGTTGGACATGGCAGGAGGAGAGCAGGAATCCAGAAGATGGGAGAGGCACAGGAACAAATGCGCCTCTCCATCAAGACTCCTCAGCCATGCTAAGGAAGTTCACAACCCACACGTGGTGGCCACTCTGCAAGTCTCCAGAGTATCTACTTGTCTGGGGAGCAGTGCATGGTACTGATACAGAGCTGAACTTCCCCAGTGGCACTGGGCCTGGCTAGGATGGAGCAGCCCCTACCAGACATGTTTTCTGCCCTCCTGCTCATAGCCTCCAAGCAGTTGCCCGGTCTGGAGCACCCAAAGCAGGCCAGCTCCATGGGGCAGGCTAAGGCTGTGCTGGCAATTCCTGGTGCCTGCTTCAAGGCGAGAGAGACGCCTAGCCCACAGTGGAGCTGGTCCTCACTCACTTCCAAGGGTGTCCACAGAGGCATGACAACCACAGCCCCAGCGCTGCTGCCCTCCCTGCCCCCAGAGTTTACCTATATGTCCCTGCCTTTGTTCTTGAAATTCTTTAGGCACTAGTGTCTCATTTCTCATTGTCTGTTTGGGTGGCACTTGAGACTCCTTCCTCTCCTCACCAAGCTAACAGGCCCCAGTGGATTCACCCCAAATTCTGCACCTCACAGACACTTCCCAGAACCCAGTTGCCTTTAGGTCTGATGCTGCCTGAGCTGCTGGCCTACTGCCTCCTTCCTCCCTTCACAGCCTCTGCCAGGGCCTCTCATACTTTCTCCACTGTTCCAGCCCTAACCCCTTCTTAGCCTCCCCTGAGGCCTCCCTCCTCCCCACACAGCCCCCATCCCCAACCCCAGCAGGGCCACTGCTCTGGGGAAAGACAACTGTGGGCCTGGCCCAGAAGAATCAAAGGTGCAGTGTGCACCCGGCTGATTGGAGGCAGCATAGTTCTCTGATCACTGTCTTTCACTTCACTTACACATATATTAATTGTATTAATTTGGTATGTAAGATTGAATCTCGCAAATTCTTATTAAGCCTTTGCAGAATAGCTCTTAGAAATATAGTCCCAAAATGCAGATTGAATCTTTTATAATTCTTTCGAGATTCAGAGATGTTTTAAGTAGTTATTGTAAGGTATATTAAATAGATAGATTTCATTAGGTAGCCGATGAAGAGAACACCACATGCTATTCAGGCGGAGAAGTCTATTTACCGAACTACTGTCCCCACCATGCATGGTGGAGAAGCATGGCTGAACAAGGAAGGGAGGGCAGGAAAGGAAGAGGTGTGACCCACCTCTGAGCCAGGATTATCAAGGCCAGGGACAGAAAAAGGTGTGACAAGGTGGGGGAAAGGTGTGGCCACACTGGATCTGGATGTAACATAGCAGGAGGAGAAGGTGACTGCTTCCAGGTCGGCCAGTTACCTAGGTAAAAGATACTGGGCAGAAGCAGCCAAAAGAGAGGGAGGTGTCCCTGTGCAGACCTTACAGTTATAACCATCATAAACTCTCATTTCCATAGCAGAATGTTATTCCAAAAATATTTGCTTATGCATCTGTTATCAATTATTTACAAGACTTGAAACATTTAAAGTATCAAATATTACAAGAAGATATTTGATTCATGTTGAATGGATGTGAGTAGGTTGAGCTGTTGCATACATTCGTGTGTGTGTGTGTGTGTGTGTGTGTGTGTGTGTGTGTGTAGGGGGCGTTATGTGTATCATTGAAATCAAGGATAAGGAACATATTTCCTTTTTCTGAGATATACATTATGGTGTTTCTTTGTTGGTGGTAGATTCTGATTGCTTGCTTTGCCTGATGTGCTCATTCCAGCTGAATTTTGCAGTTAAAGCATCTTATTTATTATTGTACATATAGGGCTCTGATATTGCTTTGTCTTTACTCTGCCATCTAGGATCTCCTTTTCCTCTTAAAATAGTAACATTCAATATAAATTTTACCTCCTGAATGATGTTCCTCTTTAGTTTGCGTTTTGAAATAAGTATTATAAGACTTTTGATTTCCGTGTTCATGAAGAAAAACCATTTTGAATTTTCTGTTTAATGTAATAATACCTGGACACATTTGTTAGCAACAAGATCTTAAAATTTCTTGTGTAGTTTTAATTTAAAATACCCTCCTCCATGTTTTTAGTATGGAGAGACAAACACTTCCTAGTATTAATGATAACAGTTTTATTCATTAAAATATCAGATAATTCATAATTTTGAACATGTGTAGTGGCAAATGAATACATTTGCTCAGTGATTTCCTTGATAGACCCGTGCACAAAAATACCACTCATAGGGGCTGAGAAGGTGGATCAGTGGTAGTCAGCTTATCTTGAATGCACGAGACCCTGGGTTTGATTCCTAAGCACCACCTAAGCAGAAAAAGCTAGAAATGGTACTGTGACTCAACTGGTAGAGCACTAGTCTTGAGCTGAAGAGCTGAGGTATGGCAATCAGGCCCAGAGTTCACCACCTCCGACAAACTAAATCAATAAAGAAAACTCTTACTCAAGAACATTAATTTCATAGGCTGATTACCATTTTAGTTAGGGGCAGAGTTCCAAGATATAGCAGACCTTTGTCGCAAAGCTTTTAGAAGGATGTCAACACCTACCAAGTACTAAAAACAAAAAGTAAAAAATTAGTTTTGACAACAACATATAGAATTGCCACTCAAAGAGAAACAAGTACTAAGAATGAAATACTTTTTATAACATTTCTTAAGAGACTCTGGCTCTACAATAATTATCATATAATGTGACCTTCAAAAATTCCATAGGTGGGCCTGAGTCTTAAGGGCCCCTACAAAAACTGGAGGAGAGGATCATCAACCCAGATTTTTTAAATTGTTATTGTTAAGGTAGTGTACAGACAGATCACCATTTTATATGTCGATAATGAGTTCATTTCTTCTTTTACAATCTCATGACTTCCTTTGCTCTCTCTAATTTTCCATCCAGTCCCTGTCTACAAGAGGTATAGCTCATTGTGAACATATTATCTACAGAGTACAACTGCTGCATTTGTTTCCCTGTTCTTGAATTTCTGTGGCTCCCTCAACGCCAATAAATGGATAAAGAACAGAAAAATCCATCTTTTTTCCAATTCCTGGAATTCATTTCAATATAAACATCAGTAGTTTTATGAGCGTGTCAGACTCTGTCCACACATCCTGAACATTTATACTTCCTGCACCCAGTCATAACTCCCACCGGATTCTAAGGTCCACAAAGTAATTCTTTTCACTTTCCACACAGGAAGAAGCTGAGAGTCAGAAAGATTAAGTATTTTACTGGAAATACTGGGCGGAGAATAATGGCTCATATCTGAACATGATAGTTTGAAACCAACCCAGTTTGATGTATCCATTACATGTTCATTTCCAGTTAACCAGAAGAAAGCAAGAATTGAGCGTTTCCAGTGGTAGAGCTAAAATGCCACCAGTCTTGAATGGGAAAACTAAAGGATAGTTTCAATATGATGATTTTTAAATACCAATTCTGTCCCATACATAATCTCAGACAGCTCACACTCTCTATCTCTCTATCTCTCTCTCTCTCTCCTTAAAAAAGTGTTACTACGGAAATCCAAATAGTTTTTTTTGTAAGTTTTATATTTAGCCTTAGTGAGGTTTGACTTGAAAGTTTCTATCTTGGTGAGCCACAACTTAGAACTTTGTTATAATTATACCCATGTCTGTATTCAGAGAAACATTCTCCTGGTTAAGTCCTCCTTTTCCAGCAATGATAAGTTTTCTCTTCTTGGCCCAGTTTCTTCTGTTGGGACTCAATATCTTAGACTTTTCTGTCTTGCATGGTCTATAAGTTCTTTGATCCAGTAGATCTCAGCCATACTAATAAGAAGGATTATAGGTGGTAACTACTGTACTGGACAGAACCTGCTTTGGGAAAAGTGTTCTAGGTTCACCATTCAGGGACGGTTTTTAGTACTCACCCATAATCTCTTTGTCTTCAGAATTGGAAACTTGTTAGGTCCAGGAATTCAGGGGAAGCACACACTCTGTGCTATTTCATACTTTTTTTAATTTAATGACAGCTTCCACCTATTGTGTACTTTAAGCATTGTGTGAAGAGAAAGATTGCCCCCAAGAGACAGAAGCACTTTACTAAATTCTGCTCTCAAAACACAGGAGGAGGAAAAGAAGCTCTGAAAGAGCCATATAGCCTAGAAGCCTAGAAGCCTTGAGTTCTTAGAAACTCAAGCTGCCTTTTATCTTACCTTCAACAAAGAAAGTCAGAGACTGCAGTAGCTTGTAAGCTCCATTTATATTCCTGAGCATGGGGCTCCCTTCCCCTTTGCCCTTCTAACCCTTTACATCAGGGCAAGTGGGAAGATGTAACAAGAATGCTTAGTGTTTGAGCCTGGGATTAAAAACTTCATTTTGTGATCGTAAACATTCCACAACTTCTTGAATTGAATCTGAGGGGCAGACAGAAGTTAGGTAAGGAATTCAGAAACTTATAATTACTTCTTTGCTATCTAACTCATCCCTTCCCACCCCTCAGAATAATATTTCCCAACTGTGTAGACATCCTTACATTCTATTCTCCAGGAGTTTGATTATGGGGAATCATTTGCTTCTTATGTGTACTGATTTACAAATAGAGATTTTTCTCCTAGGCTCAAAATGATTTCATTGATGGGGACACTGTGCAATAGGCTAAACAGGGTTTCTTCATGTGTTCATACCCTAGGTAGGACTACTAAGGGCTAAATAGTAATCAAAGCTCACTTGCTGTCAGTGGTATTGCTCTGAGGAATTACTGTCAATGTTGCCCACAGTACCTAGTCCAAGGCCTTTTAGAAAAGCTCCAGACCCAAACTGCTTGAGTATCTGTGTGAGATAATCATCATTGAGCAACTATGTTCCATGGTTGTGAGACATTCACTTCTGTGAGCATATGCATATGAGGGCTCAAGAAGAGAGTTACTTGGAAGAAAGGTCCTAGGATGCAAAATGTCCACTAGAACAATGGAAACCCATAGTTTGGCATGCTTAATGTTTTAACCTGTGCACTGAACTAACAGGAAAAAAAAGACACACTAAGAAATCTGCCACTTATACCAAATAAAGAGATATGGTGAAAGTGAGAGAAAGGACATTGATTTCATGGTAGTCATGACAAACAACACCTTAGCACACCCTCAGAATACTAATCCATAATTTTCTATTCAGCCATGTTACTAGGTGTGAGTTGTATTTAGAAGTCCTCAGGGACTTCAGAACAGGAAGATCTAGGGGAGAGCCTAAGATTGGTCTGCTCTTTGGGACATAAAATAACTAGTTTGATGATAGCACTTAGTAGCGTCCTACAAATATGTGCATTTACCCTAGTATATTTGATAAGTATCCCCTCACTGAATTATCTTTGGTTGGCTCACTTGCTGACATAGCAGCTGTCTGGTAGCTCCACTGTGACTTATCTTTATTCTGCTGAACCAGAAATGGAAAAAGAGAGACTGACCACAACAGATTTACATCTTTCTCAATGAGCAGTGAATGGCAGGGGAGTATTTAAGATGCTTCCCGTGTTCTCAGTTAGCTAGTACCACCTTGGATTCCAGCTCAAATCTTGATAAGCAGATAAAGAACTTACATGAGCTTGTTGTGCCAGATTCACAGCTAGAGATGTAGATGAGAATGTGGAAGAATTTGGTGTGAAAGCCACAGGTTGATATGAAGCACAATTCAAAGGATGTGGAGATGAAGCGAGCTACCTGGAGGGAAAAGGAGAGGCAGATGAAGCTGATGAGCACCTAGAGAGAGAAGACAGAGCAAGTTTGAGGCCAACTGGACATCAAAGTAACCCATCTGAATTACAAGAGTCTGACTATCCAGAGCCACAGAGAGAGGTTGGAAGACCAGCAAGTGATCTTGCCCATTTCTAGGGAGCTCCCAGAATGCCAGGGTTAGAATTGGTAGCTTCCCACTGCTGCTAAGCACATATCAGATCCCTTGTTACCATGATAATTGACACTGAAAAGGAGCAGCGAGAGTTATATGAGGTGATTGCAGCTCACTCTGTGGAGCCAGTTCTGCAGCATTGTGGAGTATGTTCTCTCAGGATGCTTAGGGCAAAGATCATATAGCTGATGTCAAAGAATGCAATCTACTTGGAGTAGACATTTATACATGGTACGTGCCTAAACACAACAAGCTGATAATGAGCTGCTAGAGGTAGTTCCCTAAAGATCTAACTGCCAAAACTGGAGAGGCAAACGCAGAGCTCTGCACTACATCAGTCCACCATGCCAATTGCATCTACCCTAGTACTGGGTACCCAGTTTTCACAACCATAATCCTGTTACCTGATTGTGTCCTAAAATCTACACAATTATTATCTTTCAGTTTATCTATGCTTCCTTGTCCCTGCTAAACTGTTCTGGAAGCAAACGTCCCACATAAATAGGCTGGAGATGCAATCCCAATATCAGATAAAATAGACTTCAAATTAAAATTAGTGAAAAGAGATAAGGAAGGTCAGTATATACTAATTAAGAGATCTCTCCCCCAGGAGGATTTTACAATTCTAAATATCAATTCAACAACAAAGGAGCACCAAAATTTATCCAAGAAACACTACTTTCCCTCAAATCGCACTTAGATTCAAAATCATTAATTGTTGGGGACTTTAACCCACCACTTTCCAATCTAGATAGATCAACTTGGCAAAACCTCAACAGAGAAACCGCAGATCTAAACAACTGCATAGATCAATTAGATTTAACACACATCTACTGCATATTTCATCCAGCAGCATCAGAATATACATTTTCTCAGCTACACATGGAACATTTCCCAAAATAGACCATATTTTAGGCCACAAAGCAAACTTGTCCAAATTAAGAAACCTTGAAGTTATACCTTGCATTCTCTCAGACCACAAGGCAGTAAAATTAGAACTCAACACTAAAAGCCAGCAAATACAGTCCTATAATACATGGAGGCTGAATAACACACTGCTGAATCACAAGTGGGTCATGGAAGAGATTAGAAAGGAAATTCAAATGCTCATGATATTCAACAAAAATCAACACACAAATTACCTGCTCCTCTGGGACACATCAAAGGCAATACTCAGGGGCAAGTTTATAGCTTTGAGTTCCTATATCAACATATTGGAAAGATCTGAAACCAACAAACTAATGAGACATCTGAGCCTCCTTGAAAAAGAGCAGCAAGATACACCCCAATCCAGTAGACAAAAAGAAATAGTTAAAATTAACTCAGAATTAAATGAATTAGAATCCAAAAAAACATACAAAAATCAACAAAACAGAGTTGCTTCTTTGAAAAAATTAACAAAATTGACAGACCCTTTGCAAATCTTATCAGAAAAATAAGAGAACACACCGAAATAAATAAACTCAGAGATGAGAATGAAAATATCACCACAGAAACAACCAAGATTCAGAATATTATAAGGTAATACTTCTCAAAACTATATGCTATAAGTTTGAGAACTTTGCAAAAATATTTACATGCCGAAACTAAACCAAGATGAGTTAAACCATCTTAACAGGCCCATATCAAGCATTGAAATACAGCAATAAGAGACCTCCCATCTAAGAAAACCTATGACCAGATGGTTTTACAGCAGAATTCTACAAGGCATTCAAAACAGAGCTCACAACAATACTCCTCCAACTCTTCAATGAAATTGAAAGAGAAAGCTCACTACCAAACTCATTCTATGAAGCCATCATAACCCTCATCCCAAAAACAGGCAGGGACTCATCAAATAAAAAGTACTATAGACCCATTTCGTTGATGAACATTGAGGCAAAACTTCTTAACAAAATTTTGTCCAATTGACTTCAACAATTCATCCAAAAAATCATACACCACGATCAAACAGGATTCATTTCAGGGATGCATAGCTGGTTCATTATACGCAAATCAATTGCTATAATTCATCACATCAACAGGAGCAAGGATAAGAACCCCATGTTTATCTCAATAGATGCAGGGAAAGCATTTGACAAGATCCAACAGCCCATTATGATGAAGGTTATGGAAAAATTAGGAATCTATGGAACATTCCTCAATACAATAAAGGCTGTAAAAAACAAACTTACAGCCAGCATTATACTTCATGGTGAAAAACTAAAGCCATTTCCTTTCAAATCAGGACCGAGACAAGGAATGTCCACTCTCTCCAATTCTCTTCAATCTAGTATTTGAATGCCTAGATTCAGTGAAAGACAAAAGCAAACATAAAGGGGATCCAACTAGGGAAAGAAGAAGTAAAACTCTCCCTCTTTTCTGATGACATGATCTTGTAGTTAAAGAATCGCAGAGACACCACTCTTAATTTACTCAAGTTGATTCAAAACATTGGCAAATTAGCAGGGTATAAAATTAACCTCAAAAATCCATGGCTTTTCTGTATGCCAACAATGAGAAAAGTGTGGCTGAAATTAGGAAAGAAACACCAACCATTCGTAATAACACCAAAAATCATATAGTACCTAGGAATTAACTTAACCAAAGAAGTGAAGGACCTCTATGCTGAAAACTTTAAAAAGTTGAAATAGGATATCAAAACAGAATTTAGAACGTGGCAAAATCTCCCATGCTCCTGGATTGGAAAGATCAACATCATGAAAATGGCAATAATTCCCAAGGATATCTACAAATTCAATGAAGTACCAACCTCATTCTTCAAAGAAATTGAAGTGGCAATCGAAAAATCCATAAGGAACACTAAAAGACACCAAATAGCAAAAACGATGCTCACCAGAAAGAACAGTGATGGAGGAATATCAATACCAAATTTCAAACTCAACTACAAAGCCATAGTGATCAAAACAGCTTGGTACTTGCACAATAATAGACTTCAGGACCAATGGAACAGAATTGAAAGCCCCGAAATGAACCTACAGACCTATAGTCATCTAATCTTTGATAAGGGAGCTAAAAAAATAGATTGGAAGAAAGACAGCCTCTTCGGTAAATGGTGCAGGCAAAATTGGTTAAGTACTTGTAGAAAACTAAAGCTAAATCCTTATATATCACCCTGGGCCAGAAGCAATTCCAAATGTATCAAAGACTTCGGAAACAAAGCAGACACTCTGAAAACAGTACTTGATGGAATAGAAGAAACCATAGGTCTCCTTGGCACAGGCCGAAATTTTCTTAATAGAGACCCAGAAACACAACAAATCAAAGAAAAGTTGGATAAATGGGAATGCATGAAATTGCAGAGCTTCTGCATGGCAAAGGATATAGCTAGCAATATCAATAGAAAGCCCACACATTGGGAGAAGATCTTCACTAGCCATACAACGGACCAAGGGCTCATATCTAAATTATACCTGGAACTCAAAAAATTAAGTCCCCCAACAATAAATCTTCAAAGAAACAACTACCCAATAAACAAGTGGGCTAAAGACTTAAAGAGAAACTTTTCTGAAGAGGAAAGAAGGATGGCCAATGGACACATGAAGAAATGCTCATCCTCACTAGCCATAAAAGAAATGCAAATCAAAACACCATTGAGATACCACCTCACTCCAGTTAGAATGGCAAAAATCAAGAACTGTAATAACAACAGATGCTGGAGGGGATGTGGACAGAAGGGAACCTTACTTCATTGTTGGTGGGAGTGTAAACTTGTCCAACCACTTTGGAAAGCAGTATAGAGGTTCCTCAAAAGACTCCACATAGAGCTCCCCTATGACCCAGCAATCCCACTTATGGGCATTTACCCAAATGTTTACAAACAAGACCACACTAAAGCTAACAGCACGACTATGTCTACTGCAACATTATTTACTATAGCTAAGATATGGAACCAACCCAGATGCCCCTCAGTAGATGAATGGATCAAGAAAATGTGGTATACATACACAATGGAATTCTATGACTCCATCAGAAAGAATGACATTTCCCCATTTGTTAGGAAATGGAAGGCTTGGAAAAAATTATATTAAGTGAATTAAGCTAAGCCCAAAGAAAGACAGGTCCCATGGTTTCCCTTATTTGCAGTATCTAGTATATGTGTGAGTCAAGCAGAAAAAGTCAGATAAGTTGATGTTAGGGAAATGAACCCTAAGATATGTATTCAAATGTTGTTTTTTTCTTTCATGCGATTGTTTCTAACACATTGATAAGAACATTTCTTTGTTACTATGTATGTCCCTCCCCGAAAGTATAACCCCTGCTTTCACTGTATTTGATGTCGGTATAATTTGTGGAGGGGAAAGGGAAAAACAAATCATTTAAATATGGATACAGGTGGACCCATTGCAACAATGAGATGTACCAGTCGTTATGTCGAAAACGAACTTTACAACTCTGTTTCGGCATGGCAGGGGGCAGGAGGGGGAGCTGGGAGTATTGGGTTGGGGGGGCTAGGGGAGGATGGGAAGGAATGGGCAGGGGAAATAAAGGAGGAGGCTACAATGCTTGATAAGAAATGTACTCATTATTCTGCCCATGTAATTGTAAACCCTCTGTACAGTATTTTCACAATAAAAAAATAAAAAATATATATATCACATTAAAAAAAAAGAAATGTTCTCATTGGTGCTGGGAAGGTGGCTCAGTGGTAGAGCCCTTGCCTTGCAGGCATGAGGCCCTGGGTTCAATTCCTCAGCACCACATAAGCAAAAAGCAAAAAAGCTGGAAGTGGGGCTGGGGCTCAAGTGGTAGAGCGCTAGCCTTGAGCTGAAGAGCTGAGGGACAGCGACCAAGCCCAGAGTTCATGCCCCATGACCAGACACCCTCCCCGCAAAAAAGATATGTACTCATTATCTCGGCTATGTAATTCTAACTCTTTTGTACAGTATTTGCACACACAAAGAAGATGTAACTTATTCAGTTTGGAATATAGTGAATGAGGAGATGAAGAGAAATAGTTTGGAGTAAATATGTTCAAATACTTTATAACTTAGTATGATCACATAATAAAATTTAAGTATAAAAATAGGGTGATGAAATTAATAACAGGAATAAAATATAACAAGCTACACTATGTGGACATATGTGTATAACGCAATTAAAAATACTTTGTGAAATTAAAATTTCTAATAAAAAGACAAAAATTCATTCCAGTTGTTATAGATTCATATGTTAATTTCTTTTTTCAGTTAATTCCTTGACAAAGTAAAAGGAGAAATATATTTTGCTCATTTAGAAAGACAATCTTGTCCAATTAGCAGTAAAGTATTCTAGTTAATTACTGTCAATGTGAAAATGTTCAATCAACTTAACTATTATATTAGAATATTTTCAATGCATTCTTCAAAATATTATCTCTATAGGTATATACTTTTGCTATTTATTGAATATGTTTTCTTACTTAATTGCTATATACCATTTTCTGACTGTAGTTTGGTGTATGCAACTAGGATATATTATACCTGATCTCGAAATCAATTATTCAAACAGGTTTTTCAAATAAAAAATGCTTATAGTGAAATAAAGAGGTAAATCCAAATTATGTATATTTGAAGACAATGCTTGGTTAGTCCTCTTCTCACATTACCCATTCCCTTCTTGAGAATAATACGCATTGTAAGGAAATGTTTAGAATGTTTTGGAGAAATAGTTTGACTTTAAACCAGTGATTTACTTTATGCTTCATTTTGTTTACTTTATATTCAGAAAAGCTAAATTCTTTTTTTAAATTATTTTTTTATTGTGAAAATACTGTACAGAGGGGTTACAATTACATGGGCAAGATAATGAGTACATTTCTTATCAAGCATCGTAGCCTCACCTTTGTTTCCCCTTCCCATCCCTTCTCATCCTCCTCCCATCCCCCACCCTCCCAATCCTCCCCGCTCCCCCCCCCCCGCCCCCCTGCACCAAAGTTGTAAAGTTCGTTTTCGACATAACGACTTGTACATCTCATTGTTGCAATGGGTCCACCTGTATCCATATTTAAACGATTTGTTTTTTCCCTTCCCCTCCACAAATTATATCGACATCAAATACAGTGAATGCAGAAAAGCTAAATTCATACCTTATTTTCCTTAAGCTTTAGACTCAAGTTTAATGACTGATAGGTGACAGATAAAGGTGACACTTTTTAAAAGTGGCTAAATTTCGGCTGAGGAATCTAGGTACAAGTATACTCATGCAGATAGGCCTCATCAGTCGTGAGACCATGATATCAAAATGTTAACCTCTGCTTACTGGTGTCATGCTTATGAGATTATGTGTATTATAAACAGTGATTATGAGCATTTGTTTTGTAAACAACATCATTTCATGGGTTAGGAACTGAAGTGAGACATTACACTCAGAACTAAATTGAAGGAGAAATCCAAAATTAGTTAACCATATACACTTAACAAAATGTTTCAAAAATGCAAACTAAAGGAAATAATTTATGAAAAAAATCAACATTTACAATAAATACAGAATCAGTATGACTGATTTTTTTTTTATCCAGGTTGCAATAAGGCTTCCATGATGACTTTTCTGATTATGTGTTTAGTTAGGTCTTGATATTTAGTTGGAGAAATTCTGTTTTTTCATATATTCATTTGTCAGATCAAAGAGTAAATGAATTCCATGCCATAGCCAACATCCATAATAATGTTATAGTTGTACCCTGCTACTTTACCAACCTTTCAAATCAGTTCGGGTATCTTGGGTCTTTTCTCGATCTCACTAAATAGGTATGCAATTTTTTTTGTCAACACTAGAAAGAGTTTGACCACCATTTATTAAAATTGTATTTTCCAGAAGCTACTATTCTCTCTTTTCATGAGATTTTTTACTTTCATTTATATAATGTGCTGATGTTTGCCTTTAGATAACCCATGTTCAGTCTTCTACAAACTGTATAATTTAGAGTAGGTTTATATTAGGTACACTCATGTAAACGGCTCAGATTCTATTACTTGCATATTTTGTGCTTGTTAAATCAATTGTATTTAGTTGTCAATATGGATACTAATGGACTTATTCATTGCATTTATGAATATGTTAAGTATGTCATGATTTTTGTGATTTAATACTGTAGGATTTTTTCCTTCAAATATGTGCACATCTTACTTCATATACAGTTACATTTGTTTTAAACAATTTGATCCTTTCAAGGGATTTGCTATATTAGGTTCACCCAGATGAACTTAATTACAAATAAAAACAAACTTATTTCTGAGAGACAGTTATCCTTATAGTTCTACTCAAATTAACATGTATTTGAGGTTTTTGTACTTTTAAAAAACTGTACATAACATGTTTTTGTTTCTGGGGAAGTTCCACTTTCTTGGTTCTTTTTGCAGATATGGTGACTTCAACATATGTGTGCATTTTATTTCAATTGTTTTGTGTTTATATTTTTTTTATATAAGAGAAAGTACAAATAGAATCAGTGATTTAGAACATTTTCAAATAGAATTCTAAGAGAGACATGAATTTTTATGACAACTGTGAATGGACAGGTCTTAGTGGAGGAGTAGCAAAATAACAGAGACATTGTTGGATGTGAGTTTAATTCTTCCTCCATTTGCCTCACTATTTCCAATGATATTACTTCAAAGTCTTTAGTGAAAAGAAAATAATTTTGTCTGTATGAACTCAGAATTTTTGGTTTAGTAAAAGGCGAAAGATTTGTACGATCTGAAGAAAAACCAGAGTATTTTTTGGGGGGACACACTACACATTCATATTAGATTTTAACATTAAAATCTTTCTTCCTCAGTTTAAAAACACAGTTGTGAATTTATAATGTTAAAATAGCACCTAATAATTTATATGAAATTGTCCAAACTATTTTCACTTCACACTATATGCATTATAGAATGTAATAATACTGTGTAAGATAGTATGTAATAATTGACTTTGTGCAAAGTTAATGACAGTGGCTATTTGTGAGATACTGAGTAATAGTAAAAATTATATTTGAATCTATTAAAAATCCCAGTTACATCTAAAAATAACTCATAGTTATAAATTAATGCTGAAAAATAAGTTTGTTTATTGGAAAAAGCCAGAAGTTTCAATAAGCTTGCTTTTTTAAAATTGCCTTGGATCTGGGCTTTGTTGGCTCATGCTTGTAATCCTATCTACTCATGACTCTAAGATCTAAGGATAATGGTTGAAAGGTATATGGACAAAAAATCTTTGAGACTCTTATCTCCAATAAACGTCCTAAAAACCAGAAACGGCACTGTGGCTCAAGTGGTACAGTGCTAGCCTTGAGCTGAAGAGCTCAGCTACAGTGCCCAGGACCAGAGTTCAAACTCCATGACCGACAAAAAAAATTGGCATGGTGTTTTACTTTATAATTTCATGATTTTTTATGAATGCTTGTTCAGTGAAAATGTCATTGGTTTTTATATTTTGTGTTGGCATAAAATGAGCCTTCTATTGCCTTAAAGTAATCAGAAAAACACTCTGATTATATGACAGCATAAATTTTGTGGGTAATGGTTAAGACCAAATTGCCCTTTTGAAAAAAAATTATGTCACACGCCAAAAAAGAGGAACAAATGAAAATATAAGCCAAAAACTTACTCTGTAAAACTTTATGGACTAATAGTCTGTCAGTTTGTTTTAACTATTAATCAAAAATTAAGGGAATACTGGGTAATATTAACCAATTTAAATTTCTTCATCCTTGTCATTTAAAAGACACTTTAAAAAGAAGTTCAACAGATGAGTAATAGATGAGTTTTGCGATTATGTAGTTTAATAGAGCTCTGAGTTGTGGATATAGGACATTCATCTAAGTGACTAAATATGTAAATTAAATCCCATAAAGTATATTCCTTCAATTTTCTGGCTAAAGTGTTCTACAATCTAGGTAATTTTAAAAGAAATATTGTATGTTGTTTCCTTGGTGACAACGTAATTGTAAGACTAAAAGTTTTCCTATAGCACGGCCACCTTAAACAGGGTGGATGTGTTAGGGTTGCCATGTAAACCTTTTGGGACAGCTTTAATGTTTGAATCATGGATAGGATTTGATTGGGAATTGTGGCACACCTTCCTGGTTTGAGAAGAAAAATGACAGGCCATACGAAATACTTTTATCTGATACATTGTTATATTAGTTTTTTCAAACGCACACATACACATATACATGCACACAGATACACACATTTGTAGTATAAAGACCCACTCCATCTGCAAGAAAATATTTCAATAGGAATTCCGGAAAATATTTAGTCTGCTGAGATCTAATTTGAATTTATAGAAATATCTAGTTGCTTCTACCCCTGGACATGTCATTATCATTGGTGAAGATGTTGCCATTTGAATTTAGAATGCCCCAGAAAGACCTATGTGTTAAAGAAAAATGACTTTCTATTTCTTACCAGACTCTGGAGAATACCTGAATAGTTCTTCTGGAGAGTAAGTTCTTCAGTGTGAAATCTATGAGAACATAGACTCTCGTCTACTTTCTTCTTACATCTTTTAATCATTCTAGGTCAAAAACTTTTCCCTTTGACATACTCCCCACCTTGATATTGTCTTGTGACATGCCCCAAAGCAATAAAACCAACTAAACATACACTGAAACCTTCAAACTTGTAAATCTGAGTAAGACTTTCTGTTTAATAAATGGACAATATCACTTATTATGGTAGGTTATAAAGCTAACACAAGTCTAGTCTTTCTAACAATGTAGAGTATATTAACTTGTGCTTCATTATAAAATATCTAACTTCAGGTTTTATTTTATGTTCTAGTTTCTGTTGATCCCAGGGCTTAAACTCAGGGCCTGGATGGTGTTTTCGTGTTCTAGGCCAGTGCTTGACATACAATCTGAACTGGAATTCCATTTGCCCTGGTGGTTAATTGGAGATAAGAATCTAATGAACTTTTACTCAGATTGGCTTTGAACTGTGATCTTCAGATCTCAGCCTCTTAACTAGCTAAGATTACATCCTTGAACCACCAGTGCCTAGCCATGTTGCATATTTTGTGCAATTCCAATTTTCAGCATCATATAGATGCTCCTACTGCAATAAAAAAATTACCCCTGTTTTCACTGTATTTGATGTTGGTATAATTTGTGGAGGGGAAGGGAAAAACCAAATTGTTAAAATAGGGATATAACTGGACCTACTGCATCAATGAGATGTACAAGATGTTATGTAGAAAAACGAACTTAACAATTTTGGCTTGGGTTTGGGGGAGGTTCAGAAGGGGAAGATGGACAGGGATGGTAAGGGGAAACAAAGGAGGAGGTAACAATGCTTGATAAGAAATGTACTCATTATGGGGCTGAGAAGGTGGCTCAGAGGTAAAGTGCTTGCCTTGCATGCATGAGGCCCTGGGTTCGATTCCTCAGCACCACATAAGCAAAAAAAGACGAAAATGTAGCTGTGGCTCAAGTGGTAGAGTGCTAGCTTTGAGCTGAAGAACTGAGGGACAACACCCAGGCCCAGAGTTCAGGCCCCACGACTGGACCCCTAACACCCCCCCCAAAAAAAGAAATGTACTCATTTCCTTGCCCATGTAATTGTAACCTCTCTATACGGTATTTTCACAATAAAAAAAACCTTAAAACATACTAAGGATATTTGTAAAGTTTATAATGAAGAATTTTCATTCTTTACAAAATCTATGCTAAACTATTTATATTTTAATGGACATTTCCTGCAACCAGTTTGATGTAGTTTAATACTTGTCACACCAACTTTCTCTATAGTCTACTGGAGATTTAATTGTTCATGTATGTACGTATATGTGTATTTATATGTATATGTATAAGTATCTATCTATATATGTTCCAATGTGGATCATCCGAATTGAAACTTTGCTTTGTTTTACTGTACAGCAGTTAAACCTGGTCACCTCATTCTGTGTAAGTAGTATTTGTCTGATGAATTTGGAAGCTCTAGGATTCAAGGCATTGATAATTAAAATTGTTATATCCCTCTGATGGAGAGTTTTCTTTATGAATATTTAATATCGTTCTTTGTCTCTTTTTTACTTTCATATCACTTTTAATTTAAAGTATATTTTATCTAATATTAGTATAGCTACTCTGACCTGTTTATGAGGTCCATTTTTAATTTGTAAAGATCATGTACAGAAGGGTTACCATTACATAAGTCAAATAATGAGCACATTTCTTTTTGAACAGTGTCACCTCTTCCCTCATATACTCCCAGTTTTTCCCTTTCAACCTCCCTCCCCCATAAGTTGTACAGTTCATTTACAATGTAGTGTGTATTGAGTAGCACTGCTGTATTTGTTAACCCTGTGTCTCACCATTTCTGTGTTCCCCGTTGCACTTTCCAAGCTTACATATGAGACAAAAGGTGATTATTTTAATGAACATTATTTTATATGATGATATTCATATAGATATTTACCCTTGGTGATCTTCTCAAAAAGGCATCCTCCTTTGACCTCACTGTATAAATGTTTAGAATCCCTTATAATTTATTATGTGCAAGTGTAATGTTTTCTCTTTTACCATCCAAGTGTTTTTACTTTTAGAATTAGAGGCACATTCTAAAAAAACAAATGAGAGATATCAGGCAACTTATATTTCTTTGAGTCTGTCTTCCTTCACTTAATATAAGTTTGGTCCAAGTCTTTCCATTTGCTTATGAATGGTGTAATATCATTATTTTTCTGGGTAAATAGAATTGGATCATACTGAAGATTTTCTTCATGCCAAAGGAAAAAGTTAGCAGGATATATAGAAAGAGAACAGAATGGAAGATTTTTACTACCTAAGAATCAGACAATTGGTTTCATAATTAACCCATATTTAGAGATCAAAACGTTAAACCCAACAAAAATAAAACCTCAAATAAACAAGAACCCAATTAATATATGGGATAATACTTCTTAGAAGAAAAGGTAAGCATGAAAAATAGACACATCTCTCTCCATAAAAGAAATGCAAATCCAAATAACACTGAGATTCATCTCACCCCTGTTACAATGTCATTATGAAAAAATGAACAATCAGAGTTATTGATAAATGTGGCCCAAAGGAAACTCTATTACCCTGTTATTGGGAATGTAATCTTGTTCAACCCCTTTGGAAAACACTATGGAAATTGCTCAGAGAACTGAATAGAGAGCTATCTATGATCCAGCATTCCACTTACAGGCATTTATACAATGGAGCAGAAACAAGGCCAAACTGAAGCTACCAGCAAAATCATGGTCATTATTGCATTATTTTCTCTAGCCAATATAAGGGAGCAGCTCAGATGCCTCTCATTGTAAAAAGAGATAAAGAATAACATATGTACATATAAATTATATATATATATTATATATATACCTAATGTTATTGATCCCAATTTACAATTATATATGTGTGTATATATGTATATTTATATACATACATATATACATATATATACACATATATATGCATACATAATGGAATTCTATTCATCCATCAGAAAGAATAATATTGCACCATCCTTAAGGAAAATGAAACAATTATAAATAATATTAAGTGAAATAAAGCCCACTCAGAGAAACTTAGCTTGCATGATTTTCCTCATTTGTGGTAGATAGAAGTGCCTATAAATGTAAAAGTAAACACACTGGATGGTATGCAAGGAGGTACAAATGAATTATCTGAAGTGTCAGAGTCACTGGAGAGTGAAAATTCCATAATTCTCTTAAAAGACTAAGTCACAGCTCAACAAAATAATTACCAATAAATATGTAATGCAAGAGAGGACAGTGGGGGGCATTATGTGAGGGGTAGGAAATTGAAGGTGAAAAGGATAGTATACAGGCAAGAATCCATTGTATACTTCCAAGAATTGAAATATACAAAGGAAAGGGTAGCTTTAACTCAGTGTAGAGTATCATTTGGATATTATTTCATAGAAGATAATAACTTAAGGACAAACTTATATCATGTGACATGTGAATAATTCTTTTTACAATGGGAATAATTATAGTGATAGCAAAGTGAAATATGATTGTTTAGTGGCTCTTGAATCACATCATAGGTAATCATGTAAATGTGGCACAGCCTTTTTAAGGACCTTTTGATGTATTTGAACAATCTCCAACGAGTTAATTGCTTTTAGAAATATTCATTTGAGCCATCAAATACAGATCTCCTTTGATTTTAATTACTTTCTGCTATTAGGACTCAGACACCAAAATCAGAGCATGCTAATTTCTCTGATAAAATACATAATAAAATTTTTATAATTATATAACATTAAGACTGTAATATTAATAGCAATACAAATCCTTGTATTGACATTATATAATATATTGACATCCTTTGGTTTAATCAATTTTTAGAATATTTATACCTAAGTGTAAATTGTTGGCAAATATTTATTTGGTAATGTATAGAAAATGAGAAAAAGATTTGCATACATATTACTACAGATGCAAACAGATTCACGAGGTTATTTATGATCCTTCATTTGTTGCTTACATTCATGCATCCAGAACATGCAAAGAAGTGAAAATTGCCAACTTGAATTTACTAAAGGATTCATTATATGAAGTTTTTGTTGGGCTAAATATATTTTATAAATTAAATGGTTTTGTCCCTTCCTTTTTCGCTCCCTTCCTTCCTTCCTTCCTTCCTTCCTTCCTTCCTTCCTTCCTTCCTTCCTTCCTTCCTTCCTTCTTTCCTTCCTTTTTGTTATTACTCCTGACTTTTTGGTCCTTTTTTATTGCTTTCTTTTTTGAAAGAATTAATTACTGTTCTGATAATCCCCAAATATTTACCCATGTTTGATAATTAGACTTTATCTGCCATTGTGTACACACTTAATCCAGAAATTTATTATTTAATTCACAACCTCTTTCTCTTAAATTCTTTAATATCAGTATTACCAATTTATACCTATATAATTTTAAGGTAACTAAATTTGAGAGTTTTTTTTTAGTTTTTCATGTCTCCTTTCTATCCTTGTCTTCCTCACATCCTATCCCTTTCTTCTCTCAATATCATATTTAAACATACATACTTGTTAAGTGTTTCACTTTTTTAATTTAAACTTTTTTTCATTTTTTCTTGTTTATTTTTTTCTTAATCTCTGTCCTATCATTCTGTCCAATCCATTTCCCTCTATGAGATTAGGACTTGGCTAAATTCACTCTCCTTTTATCTGTCCACATCCCTCTAATCTTATCTTCCCCACATTTCTCCTTAAAACTAATAATTTCTGGTTTGCCAAATTCTGCTTTGTTGTTCTTAGCCCATTAATCCATAGTTGTTTGATATTGAATAGATTTTATCTGGTAACTAGATTGTATCTGCAGTCTTTTGACTGTGCTACTACAAGACTTTGGTTGATGCTTGCCTTAAAATGATGTTCTAGCACAAAATTGGTGTTACTTTCATACCAAATGGGCAGAACAAGCCGGAAAAACACAAGAGATAATCAGTTGACAGAATAGTTAATAAATAATCCAGAGGAGAGTTCCCAATAATCTCTACAAATACTATTGGTAAACATGGTGAATGAAAAGATTGAAAACCTGCAAAGGACGAGTTTGAGTGTGATACGGAGAGACAGGCAAACCAAGGATTCATACTGGAATCTGATGAGCATGAAGAAGCTACTCAAAGATTGATACAGGAATTGCATGAGCAGGTTGAGGACAGTCAAAGAGAAATACAGAAATTGTGTGTGCAGGCTGAGAACAGTCAAACAGAAAGACAGGAATTACATGAGCAGCCTGAGAACAGACAAAGACCTACAAAGGAATTGTGTGAGCAGGCTGAGAACAGCCAAAGAGAACTACAGGAATTGCATGAACATGAGGAAGCTAATCAAAGAGTAATACAGGAATTGCGAGAGGGGGATGAGAAAAGACAAAGATCAATACAGGCATTCATGGAATCCATAAACAGACAGCTGAAAGAATTCTAGGAGACCACAAAAGCAATGATGAATGGAGACCACCAGAAGGAATGGGAGTCCAAGGAAACCATCACCAATCGACTAAGTGATTTGAGAATAAGCACATAACACCAAATTAAGGAAGTAAAGAAGTTAATCCAAGACCTAAAACAAAGCTCCAACAAAAAATTTGAAGCCATCAAAGCCCACCAATTAGAAGGAAAAGAAATAAAAGACAAAGAAGAAAGTCTTGGCAGAAGGTTAGACCATGCAGTAGATGGAATCTCAGGTATTGAAGACAGCCTAGGTGTTATAGAGAAAGAACAATTATCAAAGACAAACCCAAGAAATATGATATATCTATTCAATATTTGGAAGACACCATCAGAATTCCTAATCTGAGGAAAATGTGTGTAGAG
Source organism: Dipodomys spectabilis (assembly GCF_019054845.1). Lineage (NCBI taxonomy): Eukaryota > Metazoa > Chordata > Mammalia > Rodentia > Heteromyidae > Dipodomys > Dipodomys spectabilis. The sequence continues at coordinate 7,226,664 of NW_024870905.1, forward strand.
CAGCACCTACAAATAGACGTTAATGGTCGAAGAAATTTGTTTCAGGATCCTAGCAGGGAACTTCCCAAACATGCAAAAAGATAGGCCTATTCAGATACAAGGGGCTTTTACAACCCCAAAAAGACCAGACCAGAACAGGACATCCCACTGTCACATTATAATCTGAACAGTATCAATTCAGACCAAGGAAAAGAAGCTTAAAGCTGTCAAGGAGAAAAGATCAATCACTTATAAAGGGAAACTAATTAGAATCACCTTAGATTTCTCAGCAAAGACAATTAAAGCAAGTGCCTGGAATGATGTATGCCATGCCCTAAAGACAAATAATTATCAACCAAGAATACTGTTCCCAGCTAAACACACCTTCATAACCAAAGGTCAAATAAAAAGGTTCCATAGCAAAGAAAAACAAACAATATTTCTCCACCAAACCAGTCCTACGAACTGTCATGTACTAGAAACCCAAAATCTCAGAGAGCAGCTCCAAAGGCAGTTCTGGCACTATCACTTTTTATAGATTCTTATTAAAATCTTCTCTTTTCATGATTGCTATTATTTTGAATTATGGTTAATATTTATTTGACTTCTATTTTTAAATAATGCACCACCCAATTCTGGACCTCTTTTTCTTTTTGTGTCTAATCTATTTCTGAAACATCTTTATTTGAATTACATGAACTTCCTGTAGTTGAGTAATTGTGGAGAGGAAAAGAAAAGATGTCTCTTTGTGCAAGTCACATTAAAATTGTACCTTTAAGCTTTTTACTTTAAAATCATCAATTTTTCATTATGTTTAAATTCTGATAAAATTTAGCCTCTCAACTCACACAACATTAATGCAGTCTTTTTTTTTTTATTTGTGAACATACTGTACAGAGGAGTTACAATTACATGGGCAGGATAATGCGTACACTTCTTACCAAGCATTGCAGCCTCCTCCTTTTTTTACTCTTCACATCCCTTCCTAGACTCCTCCCAACCCCCCCCCCCCCCAGTCCCAATCCTTCCCGCCACCCCGCACCGACGTTGTAAAGCTCGTTTTGGACATGACAACTTGTACTTCTCTTAGTTGCAACAGGTCCACCTGTATCCTTAAACGACTTGTTTTTCCCCATCTCCTCCACAAGTTATAGTGACATCAAATATAGTGAAAGCAGGGGTTATATTGTGGGGGAGGGACATACAAAGCTACAAAGAAATAATCTTATAAATGAGTTAGAAAGTCATGCATGAAAGAAAAAAAAAGCCTTAAAATACATATCTAAGGGTTCATTTTCCTAACATCACATTATCTGACCTTTTCCGCTTGACTCATACATATACTAGATATTGCAAATAAGGGAAACCATGGGGCCTATGTTTCTTTGGGCCTGGCTTACTTCGCTTAATATAATGTTTTCCAAGTCTTTCCATTTCCTAACAAATGGGGCAATGTCATTCTTTCTGATGGAGGCATAGAAATCCATTGTGTATATATACCACATTTTCTTGATCCATTCATCTACTGAGGGGCATCTGGGTCAGTTCCAGATCTTAGCTATGGTAAATAATGCTGCAATAAACATAGTTGTGCTGGTAGCTTTAGTGTGGTCTTGTTTGTAAACATTTGGGTAAATACCCAAAAGTGGGATTGCTGGGTCATAGGGGAGTTCTATGTGGAGTCTTTAGAGGAACCTCCATACTGTTTTCCAAAGTGGTTGAACAAGTTTACATTCCCACCAACAATGAAGTAAGGTTCCCTTCTGTCCACATCATCTGCAGCAACTGTTGTTGTTAGAGTTCTTGATTTTTGCCATTCTAACTGGATTGAGGTGGTATCTCATTGTTATTTTGATTTGCATTTTTTTGTGGCTAGGGACGTTGAGCATTTCTTCATGTGTCTATTGCCATTCCTTCTCTCTTCTTCAGAGAAGTTTCTCTTTAAGTCTTTCACCCACTTGTTTATTGGGTAGTTGTTTCTTTGAAGATTTGTTGTTGGGGTATTTAATTTTTTGAGTTCCAAGTATATTTTAGGTATTAGACCCTTGTCCTTTGTATGGCTAGTAAAGATCTTCTCCCAATCCCTGGGCTTTCTATTGATCTTGCTAGCTATGTCCTTTGCTATGCAGAAGTTCTGCAACTTTGTGCAATCCCATTTGTCCAACCTTTCTTTGATTTGTTGTATTTCCGGGTCTCTATTCAGAAAATTTCGGCCTGAGCCAAGGAGACATAGGGTTTCTCCTATTCCATCCTGTAATGTTTTCAGAGTGTCTGCTTTGACTTCAAGGTCTTTGATCCATTTGGAGTTGATTCTGGTTCAGGGTGATATATAAGGATCTAGCTTTAGTTTTCTACAAGTAGTTAACCAATTTTGCCAGCACCAATTACCGAAGAGGCTGTCTTTCTTCCATTCTATTGTTTTAGCTCCCTTATGGAAAATTCGATGGCTATAGGTCTGTAGGTTCATTTCTGGGTTTTCAATTCTATTCCATTGGTCCTGAGGTCTGTTCTTATGCCAATACCATGCTTTTTTGATTACTATGGCTTCATAGTAGAGTTTGAAATTTGGCATTGATATTCCTCCAGCAGTGTTCTTTCCATTGAGGAGCGTTTTTGCTATTCGGGGTCTTTTTTTGTTCCATAAGAACTTCTGGATTGCCTCTTCTATGTCGTTGAAGAATGAGGTTGGAATTTTGATAGGTATCTCATTGAATTTGTAGATAGCCTTGGGAAGTGTTGCCATTTTCCCGATGTTAATCTTTCTAATCCAGGAGCATGGGAGGTTTTGCCATTTTTTAAGTTCTGTGTTGATTTCCTTTTTCAAGATTTTAAAGTTTTCATCATAGAGGTCCTTCACTTCTTTAGTTAAGTTAATTCCTAGGTATTTTATTTTTTGTGGGGCTATTACAAATGGAGTTGCTTTCCTAATTTCAGCCACACTTTTCTCATTGTTGGCATAGAGAAAAGCCATTGATTTTGGGGGGTTAATTTTATAACCTGCTACTTTGTCAAAGTTTTGAATCAGCTTGAGTAATTTGGGAGTGGAGTCTATGGGATTCTTTAAATACTAGATCATGTCGTCTGCAAAGACAGAGAGTTCTATTTCTTCTTTCCCTATTTGGATCCCCTCTATGTCTGCATCTTGTCTTATTGCTGTAGCTAGGCATTCTAATACTAGATTGAAGAGAAGTGGAGAGAGTGGACATCCTTGTCTTGTTCCTGAGTTAATAGGAAATGGCTTTAGTTTTTCACCATTAAGTATAATGCTGGCTGTAGGTTTGTCATATACAGCCTTGATTGTATTGAGGAATGTTTCATGGATTCCTAATTTTTCCAAAACCTTCATCATAAAGGGGTGTTGGATCTTGTCGAATGCTTTTTCTGCATCTACTGAGAGAACCATGTGGTTCTTATTCTTGCTCCTGTTGATGTGATGAATAATATTAATTGATTTGCGTATATTGAACCAGCTTTTCATCCCTGAAATGAATCCTGTTTGATCATGGTGTGTGATTTTTTGGATGAATTGTTGAAGTCGGTTGGCCAAAATTTTGTTGAGAAGATTTGCATCAATATTCATCAAAGAAATGGGTCTATAGTTCTCTTTCTTTGATGAGTCCCTGCCTGTTTTTGGGATGAAGGTTATGATGGCTTCCTAGAATGTGTTCGGTAGTGAATTTTCTCGTTCAATTTCATTGAATAGTTGGAGGAGTATTGGTGTGAGCTCTGCTTTGAAGGCCTTGTAGAATTCCGCTGTAAAACCATTTGGTCCTGGACTTTTCTTAGCTGGAAGGTCTCTTATTGCTGTTTCTATTTCAATGCTTGGTATGGACTTGTTATGCTTGTTTAACTCATTTTGGATTAGGTTTGGCATGTCAATATTTGCTAGGAAAAGGTCCATTTCTGTCAAGTTCTCAAACTTACTACCATAAAGTTTTGAAAAGTATTCCCTTATAATGCTCTGAATCTTTGTTGTTTCCGTGGTGATGTTTCCATTCTCCTCTCTGAGTTTATTTATTTGGGTGTGTTCTCTTCTTTTTCTGATAAGATTTGCTAAGGGTCTGTCAATTTTTTTAAGTTTTTCTAAGAACCAACTCTTTGTTTTGTTGATTCTTTCTGTACTTTTTTTGGATTCTAATTCATTTAATTCTGATTTAATTTTAATTATTTCTTCGCGTCTACTGGATTGGGGTTTATCTTGCTGCTCTTTTTCAAGGAGGTTTAGATGTGTCATTAAATTGTTGGGTTCAGATCTCTCCAATTTGTTGATGTAGGAGCTCAGAGCTATAAACTTGCCTGTGAGTACTGCTTTTTCTGTATCCCAGAGGAGCTGGTAATTTGTGTGTTCATTTTTGTTGAATAGCATGAACATTTGAATTGCCATTCTAATCTCTTCTATGACCCACTCGTGATTCAGCAGTGTGTTGTTCAGCCTCCATGTGATACCAGACTTTCTTTGGTGGCTTTTGGTGTTGAGTGCTAATTTTATTCCCTTGTGGTCAGAGAGAATGCAAGGTATAACTTCAATGTTTCTGAATTTGGACAAGTTTGCTTTGTGGCCTAAAATGTGGTCTATTTTAGAAAATGTTCCATGTGCTGCTGAGAAAAACGTGTATTCTGATGCTGCTGGGTAGAATGTTCGGTAGATATCTGTTGAATCTAGTTGATCTATGCAGCTGTTTCGATCTACGGTTTCTCTGTTGAGTTTTTGCCGAGTTGATCTATCTAGTGGGGAGAGTGGTGTGTTAAAATCCCCAACAATTAATGTCTTTGAAGTTATATGGGATTTGAGGGAAAGTAGTGTGTCTTGGATAAATTTGAGTGCTCCATTGTTTGGTGAGTAGATATTTAGAATTATAATAACCTCCTGAAAGAGAGATCCCTTAATTAGTATGTAGCGACCTTCTTTATCTCTTCTCACGAATTTTAATTTGAAGTCTAGTTTATCTGATATTAGGATTGCAACTCCCACCTGTTTATGGGGGCCGTTTGCTTGGTAGATTTTGTTCCAACCTTTAACATTGAAAATGTGTTTTTTTTTTTTTTTTTTTTTACGGGCAAGAGGTAACTCCTGAAGAAAGCAGATAGAAGGGTCTTGTTTTTTGATCCAAAAAGTCTATGTCGCTTAATTGGAGACTTCAGTTCTTTAACCTTAAGAGAAAGGACTGAGAGGTATTTGGGAGTTCCTGCCATGTTATCCACCTTCTTGGGTGTTGCAAAAACTGGGTTCTTCCTATGGTTCTTGGATTCTCAGTTTGGGTGCAGTTTCTTGACCTTAATTGTGGTATTGTTGATTTTCTATGTGTAGGACATCTTTAAGAATCTTTTGTAGGGCTGGTTTGGTGGAGATGTATTGCTTCCATATTTGTTTGCTATGGAAGGTTTTTTTTTGGCCTTCAGTTATGAAGGAGAGTTTAGCTGGGTACAGTATTCTTGGTTGATAGTTGTTTGTTTTTAGGGCATGGCATACATCATTCCAGGCTCTTCTTGCTTTGATTGTCTCTGCTGAGAAATCTGAGGTAATTCTAATTCCTTTCCCTTTATAGGTGATTAATCTTTTCTCCTTGACAGCTTTAAGGATCTTTTCCTTGGTGTGAGTTGATTCTGTGTGGAATATAATGTGACAGTGGGATGTCCTATTCTGGTCTGGTCTGTTTGGAGTTCTAAAAGCTTCTTGTATCTGAACAGGCCTATCATTTTGCATGTTTAGGAAGTTCTCTGCTAGGATCCTGTTAAACAAATTTCCTAGGCCATTAACTTCTGTTTCTAGGTGCTCCTCTACACCCATTATCCTTAGATTAGGCCTTCTGATGGTGTCTTCCAAGTGTTGGATAGATCTATCATATTTCTTGGACTTGTCTTGGATGGTTGTATGTTCTTTCTCTATAATATCTAGGCTGTCTTCGATCCCTGAGATTCGATCTTTGCATGGTCTAACCGGCTGTCAAGACTTTCTACATTGCTTTTTATCTCTTTTCCTTCTAATTGGTCAGCTTTGATGGCTTCAAGTTCTTTGTTGAAGCTTTATTTTAGATCTTGTATGAACTTCTTTACTTCCTTAATTTATTGTTCTGTGATTATTCTCAGATCACTTAGTTGATTGGTTATTGTTTCCTTGGACTCCCATTTGTTAAATGGTTATTGTTTCCTTGGACTCCCAATTCTTCTGTTGGGTTCCACTCACCATTCCCTTTGTGGTCTCCCTGACTTCCTTCAGCTCTTTGTTAGTGGATTCCATGAATGCCTTTAGTGATCTTTGTGTATTCTCTTCCTGCTCTCTCAATATAAATGAGTTAGAAACACAAGCATGAAAGAAAAAAACATTAAAATACATATCTAAGGATTCATTTTCCTAACATAACATTATCTGACCTTTTCTGCTTGACTCATACATATACTAGATATTGCAAATAAGGGAAACCATAGGGCTTATGTTTCTTTGGGCCTGGCTTACTTCGCTTAATATAATTTTTTCCAAGTCTTTCCATTTCCTAACAAATGGGGCAATGTCATTCTTTCTGATGGAGGCATAGAATTCCATTGTGTATATATACCACATTTTCTTGATCCATTCATCTACTGAGGGGTATCTGGGTTGGCTCTAGATCTTAGCTCTGGTAAATAATGCTGCTATAAACATAGTTGTGCTGGTAGCTTCAGTGTGGTCTTGTTTGTAAACATTTGGGTAAATGCCCAAAAGTGGGATTGCTGGGTTAGGGGAGTTCTATGTGGAGTCTTTTGAAGAACCTCCATACTGCTTTCCAAAGTGGTTGAACAAGTTTACATTCCCACCAACAATGAAGTAAGGTTCCATTCTGTCCACATCCCCTCCAGCATCTATTGTTGTTAGAGTTCTTGATTTTTGCCATTCTAACTGGAGTGAGGTGGTATCTCAATGTTTTTTAATTTGCATTTCTTTTGTGGCTAGGGATGTTGAGCATTTCTTCATGTGTCTATTGGCCATCCTTCTTTCTTCTTCAGAGAAGTTTCTCTTTAAGTCTTTAGCCCACTTATTTATTGGGCAGTTGTTTCTTTGAGGATTTGTTGTTGGGGGGATTTAATTTTTTGAGTTCCAAGTATATTTTAGATATGAGACCCTTGTCCATTGTATGGCTAGTAAAGATCTTCTCCCAATCCGTGGGCTTTCAATTGATCTTGCTAGCTATGTCCTTTGCCATGCAGAAGCTCTGCAACTTTATGCAATCCCATTTGTCCAACCTTTCTTTGATTTGTTGTGTTTCCGGTTCACTATTCAGAAAATTTCGGCCTGAGCCAAGGAGACCCAGGGTTTCTCCTATTCCATCCTGTAATGTTTTCAGAGTGTCTGCTTTGACCTCGAGGTCTTTGATCCATTTGGAGTTGATTCCGGTGCAGGTGATATATAAGGATCTAGCTTTAGTTTTCTACATGTAGTTAACCAATTTTGTCAGCACCATTTACTGAAGAAGCTGTGTTTCTTCCATTCTATCGTTTTAGCTCCCTTATGGAAGATTAGATGGCTATAGGTCTGTGGGTTCATTTCTGGGTTTTCATTTCTATTAAGTGAAGGACCGCTATGATGAAAACTTTAAAATCTTGAAAAAGGAAATCAACACAGAACTTAAAAAATGGCAAAACCTCCCATGCTTCTGGATTGGAAAGATTAACATCGTGAAAATGGCAATACTTCCCAAGGCTATCTACAAATTCAACGCGATACCTATCAAAATTCCAACCTCATTCTTCAAGGAAATAGAAGAGGCAATCCAAAAATTCATATGGAACAACAAAAGACCCCGAATAGCAAAAACGCTCCTCAAAGGAAAGAACACGGCTGGAGGAATATCAATACCAAATTTCAAACTCTACTATAAAGCCATAGTAATCAAAACAGTCTGGTATTTGCATAAGAACAGACCTCAGGACCAATGTAATCGAATTAATCATGCAAATTTGTAAAGATAGAATGGAAGAATAATTCTGGTTCCAAGCAAGTCAGATTTAAGAGTATGGACTTAATTGGGGAAAAAAAAGGCCATGTTGAGAAAGCAGGAATTATACTAGCAGTGAACGGGTGGCTAAGATCACATTTCTTTTTCTATTTATTATTTCGTTTTCTTTTTCTTTCTTTCTTCTTTTTTTTTGTTTGGATGGTCGTGGGGCTTGATGTCTGGGCCTCCACTCTTCAGCTCAAAGCTAGCGCTCTACCTCTTGGGCCACAGTGCTACTTCCAGTTTTCTGGTGGTTAATTGGAGATAAGTGCCTCAGAAACTTTCCTACTCATGCTGGATTTGAACTGCAATTCTCAGATCTCAGCCTCGTGAGTAGCTAGCATTATAGGCGTGAGCCACCAGCATCACACTTAACATCACATTTCTAACAGTGTACATTCAGTATATGTAATGTGTATGTTTCTCTATCCTTATATGAACTCGAGTTAAAAATCTGGGCTACAGCTTTTGCGCTCACAAAAATATTTCTAGTTTAAAAGGTGATACTCCTGGAAAAATAGAACCTAAGAATGTAAAGGAGTCTGGGAAGTTCAGTTTGCATCCAGCCTGGGAGAACAGTCTTTGAGACACTATTTATAATTACCAGCCAAATGCTGCATTGGAAGAATTGTTAATGTGATGGAATACTAGTTTTGAGCAAGATTGCTGTATAGAGCTTGAGGTTTTCACATATATATACAAACATGCACATACACACAGAGACACTTATATGTGCAAATACACATATGAAACAACTCCCAGAATGTGTAGAAATGTTAGAAAATAATAAAAAAATATGTCCTAAGGCTAGAATCAAGTGATAATTTTTTAATATTAGAAAGTCCTCAAGTGAAATTTCCAACAAAACTCTTGAGAATATTACATAGTTAGGGACCAGAGATAGTAAGAAATTCAAGTAATCGTTATTGAAGGGGTTGGATCCATGGAGGAATGAATCAGAGGCCACTGCAGCTGCATCTGAAAATGTTCGTATCCTGTGTCAAATGTTGGAAGATCTTCGAAAATAGAACATAAACATTCTGAGCTAACAGTCTTTTGAAAAATATTATGGGAGAAGTACAGAAATGCTAGTCTGTATCAAGATTAAATAAACCAGCAAAGTATGGTAGGACAATGAGATACAAGACTGGCATTCTAGCACTCAGACTAAGACAGGAGATTCGAGAGTGGAATTATGTAGTGATACCTTCCCTGGACTAGGAAATATAATTTTGTCTCAATAATACAAAACATGAAAGGAATAAAAAACAAGAAAGGAATATACAGTTGCAAGTTTGGGCTAATTTTGTCATTATGTTTTAAGAAGTCAAGTTTCCTATTGAAATGCAACTCATATATAATCCTCAGTTGTGTTTTAAATGCTGTCATCATTACAGAACATTCCTAGATGCAAAATAGCTTATGATTCCCAACCAAAAATTTGAAAAAGTAAGCATCATTCTGTTGGATTCCAAAGAAATGATGAAGGATTACAAAAGCTTAAGCCTGGAGAAGTAGCGAAGTTCATCTAATGTAGGACTTTGTAGACCTGGCTAAATTAGAATTTAGATTTAAAATAAATATTTTTGTTTGTAATTTTTCTTTGTAATTTCATATTCTATTTCATATTCTATAGGATAGAAGATTTAATTCACAAATGATTCTGGCATTCTATTTGCCTAAAATATTATTTCAAGTGAGGTATAATTAGAACTTAGTTAATAGATAATTGCAACAGTTCCTGTGTAACATGATAATGTGAATTATCTAGACAAAGTTGCCAACAAATTTATGATATTAATTTATAAATTTAGAAAAGGCAGAACTTTTTGAGACTTTGGTATGAATAGAGTAATTGTGTGACATCCTTTTTCTTCTACCTATATATAACACAGGAAGAAATTTCCTTAATTACATACCTTTGTATACAATGAGAAAAATGCTAGGTTTGGAGTTTGTTTTTATTTTGTTTTTGTTGTTTGCTCTGTCCTAGGGCTTAAATTGTGGACTGGGGGACTGTCTCTGAGACTGTTTTGCTCAAGGCTACTGCTCTTCCACTTGAACAACAGTGCCACTTGTTTCTGGCTTTTCGTGAGCAGCTTATTGGAGATAAGAATCGAAGTAACCTTCCTGCCTGGGTTGGCTTTGAACCATAAGCTTCACATATTCATATTCAGATCTCCTGAATATCTGTGATAGATAAAAATATAGCTATAAATAATATTTGCAAGTGTTTTGATCTCAAGAATACCACTGGGGGAAAAATGATGCAGCAAAGTTTAGTGTAGAGTTCTTTCCCCAATAAGAAGGGCATCACCTTAGCAGAAGGGTAGTATTTTTTCACAATAATGATAAACTAGTCCTGATGGGAATTTAGGGAATTTTAAGGTCCACCTTACAAGTTGGAAACTGTTGGGCTAGGATGACTTTACAGCATAAAAACTTAGGATTGATGGTCATAGAAATTACAGTTTACTCTGATGAACATATGTTTACATTTGAGGAATTTATTATAGATACTTCATAGTTTTATCTTCTACCAGGATGTGGCTATTTTTTCTATTGACTTTTAAATTTGTACTCCCCCCCACTGGAAACTGCATTTATTGCAGAATAAAATGCAAACAGGTACTGTTTTGAATGTCTCTGGGATAGCATGTTCAGAATTTGAAAATGAGTAGTTAGTAGTCATAGGAATGTTGAAGAACATATATATTCTGTCCTCTTAACAATTAGTCAGTTTTCAAAGTTAGGAGTTTCCATAGAATTGAACTGTTTTCTGTTTTAGTATGACAATACTAAAATAAAGTTTTTTTGCAAAATAATGGCAAGTATTTTCTGAAAATTTTGTATAGTTTGATAACATTCAAGTTGATGACCCTCTGATAAAGAAAGGGGTAATTAATAAAAATTAAAAGACAAATAGGGTTCATTTTTTTAAAAAAGTAATACACATAGAATAATATTTACTATACCAACATAGTGAAATTATATTTTATGTAGCTTATTTTTTAATTTGATTTTATTGTCAAGGTGATATATAGAAGGGGTTGCAGTAATTGTAAGGTAGTAAATACATAGCATGTCAAACTTTTTACCTCATCCCTCATTTTTCTCATAGTTTTCCTTAACCCCAATACCCCTTACAAGTTGTAATGTAAATTTCCAACAAGTCTTGTGAGTATTGCTATTGCACTGGTTTGTCTTTTGCCCTTTGTCTTTCCATTTTGTTGTTCCTCTTCCCTTGCCAAATTAAGGTATGTGTATATACAATATACAGGATCCTGAAATCAAATACAGCAGGGAATAAACCATAGGGGAAAACACAAAAGAAAAAAGAAATCTCATTGTTCATTAAAAACAACAACCACAAAGAAAAACCTCTGTTTCCATTTCTAGGACTTTATTTTGCTCAGCATTATCTTATATGGTCATATAAACATAACTATTGAGACATACGGCTCATCTGGTAGGACTATCCTAGACACTTCCTACTTATTACAAATGAGGGAAACCATGGAATCACTTTGTGTCTTGCTTATTTTACTTAGTAGGATATTTCCAAGTCTTTCCATTTCCTTATGAATTAGAAGCATAGAATTCCACCGTGTGTGTGTGTGTGTGTGTGTGTGTGTGTGTGTGTGTGTGTGTGTGTGTGTGTGTGGAACATTTTGTCAATTCGTCCATCAACTGAGTGGCATATTGGTTTAAGACATGATTGCAAGTAAGTATCATTTAGGGTCATTAAAAAGGACACATGCCACTTCCCCAGACATTCTAAAATCATGATTTCTAAGTAAGGCAGGATTTTATGGTGGCACAAGTGTTGAGATATCTGGATGAGTCTATGTCTGTCTTGCACTGAATTAGGCAGGAAGATATCCAATATCATATAGGATAAAAATGGTAGTGACAAAATATTCCCTTGAGAAAGATATAGGAGGTTGCCAGAAGTATGAAGTAGTTGAGATAATTTTGAAATGCAAGCTCAGGTATGTCTCTTTAAATAATAATTATGTAAGTTGAAGGCAAAAGAAGGGGAAGAGAAGAAAATAACTGACATCAGATCATTGTCCCAGATCAGAGTATAAAACATAATCAATAACTTCCAAGTTAAAAAGAGACCAATATAATATGTCCCACTTAATTTAGGTACATGCAAAATATTTACTTGGCTTTTTCCTACTTTAATGCTCCAAAATAAATGAAGACATAGAAAAGTTATGTGATTGCCATTATTTAAACCTGAACACTAACTGTGATGAGCCCTCTTTTTCTCATTTTGCACTGGGAAAATAGTAGCTAAGTTGATGATGTTGTGGCTGATTAGAGGTAGACTAAGGGGCTTCTACTTGTACAATTATACCAGAATAGTTTAAAGCAGTTTTTCTCCCAAGATATCCAACTACATTTTCTTAAGTTGTGCTTTGAACACACCCTCACACTTGAGCAGATTATTTGAAATTATACTTCAGCATTTCCTTAGCACATTCTACTTTGTGCCTTTGTCTTTTTTGCACATTCCTTTTGACTTCATAGTTGCTCTATTTCCATTTCATCTGTAAAAACTGCTAAGAACATTGTTCAACTACCACTTCTTGTTTGCACATGCCCAGTCTATGTATGAAGGTACTTTGTACACGTTAAGCAATAGGCTAGTACTCACTCTCTGAGGAGAAAAGTTCCACATTATGCCCACATTAGAGGGCGTAGGATTTAAAGCATTTTGAGACAAACAGTGAGATTAGAATTGAAAGGCTCCTTAGGGACATTTTCTTGGAGCTTCTTAGTTTACCCAGGAGAAATATAAATATGCTCAAAACATGGAGCTAATTAGTAAGTATCCGAATTAACACTAGATCCTAGATGTTGTGTTAATACAAGTCACTATTTTATTATTGTTACATCAGAATCCTTCCCTACTTACAAATATGGATGAGAAAATGAAAGAAAGGCATTAAAGTAAAATGTCTTATCTTTTTAGGCATTTAATCCTAGTGCTGAGGGTAATGTCTGAACTCTTCCATTCAATAAACGTTTAAAGTTTATAGAGTACTTCCTACATATAAGAATTTGTGGAATGTTGATTAACAGGGTTATTTCAGCATGGAGATATCCCTAACAAGAACTAGATTAATAGAGTATAGGACAGTTATGATGTGTCAATCAATCATTTTCTATTCTAAACAAGAATCAATTCGAGGAGTGTTCAGTAACATCAGTAATATCAGTGTTACTTGTCCTAGATTTATAATGAATAGGGTGATAAAATATCCAAACATAACTAAAGATATTTCAATAAAATCCCAAACTGATGTGGATACATGGGTCACTCATTGGAACTGTAGACAAATTAGTCTTATCTGTGCTGTAGTTCAATCTATAATCACCTGGCTAAACAAACTCTTCAAAAATATTCACAGAATTCCTCTGAGTAAAGATCATGAGTTATACCTGTACAATTCTTCTAATGTCAGTATAAAAGCATTTGTTCCCAGCATTTAAAATCAACAGGATCTGTTGAATTCATGGATCCAGAATTTTATAGCTTCACATTCATATCTCAAAATTTTATTAATATGACTTTCACCAAAACACTGTTCTTATTGAACTCATCTATGTCCTTTTAGTTTTCAAATCCAAATAGCATATTTCCTTCAATAACTTCCTGACAATTCTTTCCCTCCTTTACTTCTGTAAATCTGTTTTTATTATTTTCTTGTTTCCTTATTTATCTCTTTCTTCTATTCTTGTCCACTATGATGCTCACATTGCTCACATTTGTATCATAACTTTCCTTTTGTTCTTCCCGTTAATAATGCCCCAGATTTTATTATTATTTTTCATATTAATGGTCGTGGATATTTTAATGATGTCTAAAAAGACTTACCTATGCATCTGTTTAACATAAATTTTAGAACTATCGGAGAGTTTTTTCCTCTAAATCCATCATTTCCACCTGTAGTCCTTATTACCAAGAATATTACCAACATGGTTGCCAGAGACGTGGAAACACTTCAGATTTCTTCTTATCCTTCTACTTCCGTCCATTAGATAAGATGAATGATCAAGATTTGCTCAGTTTCTGTCACTAATATAATTTCTATGTACTCCTTTTTATGCCACTGAAACGGGCCTGTTTCAAATACTCATCATTGGTCACTTAGTCCTAAAACAACCGCTTACATAGTATGCTTTTTACCCATAGACTTTTCATATTGATGCTCTCCATCACCAAATTACTGCTCCATGTAAGCCCACAGAGTGAAGATCTCAGACACAAATTCTAGTATCATTATTTACTCACTGCATTGACTGTTGGCATTACATTTCTCATCTGTAAATGGATATAATCTACCAGAAATATTGAAGAATATATTTGTTGACTTCTAGAGTAAGAAAAAAGAACTGTGAAGAGTCCTTACATTTTCCACCTTACCTTACAAATAAGAAAAGAGTCAAATTCAGTTTGTTGGTTTAAAATCACAAATTTTTTCATGCAGAAATAAAAATAAGTCCTCATCAGGCTACACTGTGGTCATCATCCTCATCAAAATTATTATCACCATCATAAGTGCTAATTATTGAAACTCTGATATGTGTCTATGACTTTGCTATTATTTGTCTTTTGATTAATAATTTTAATGTTACCACTGTGCATACATCCATATTAAAATTTTGAACAAATAAAGAAACGAAAAAAACTAAACCATAGCAGGTAGCTTGACTATGTGCTTATTTTTGTTATTATTTTATTATATTTGTGGACATATTGTACAGAGAGGTTACAATTACATGGGCAGGATAATGCATACATTTCTTACCAAGCATTACAGCCTCCTCCTTTGTTTACCCTTCACATCCCTTCCCAGCCTGCCCCCTCCCCCCCAATCCTCCATCTCCCACCCCGCACCGACGTTGTGAAGCTCGTTTTCGACATGACAACTTGTAATTCTCATTGTTGCAACAGGTCCACCTGTATCCTTAAACCACTTGTTTTTCCCCCTCTCCTCCACAACTTATACTGATATCAAATATAGTGAAAGCAGGGATTATACTGTGGGAGAGGGACATACAAAGCAACAAAGAAATAATCTTATAAATACGTTAGAAACACATGCATGAAAGAAAAAAACGTTAAAATACATATCTAAGGGTTCATTTTCCTAACATCATATTATCTGACCTTTTCTACTTGACTCATACATATACTAGATATTGCAAATAAGGGAAACCATGGGGCCTATGTTTCTCTGGGCCTGGCTTACTTCACTTAATATAATTTTTTCCAAGTTTTTCCATTTCCTAACAAATGGGACCATGTCATTGTTTCTGATAGAGGCATAGAATTCCATTGTGTATATATACCACATTTTCTTGATCCATTCATCTACTGAGGGGCATCTGGGTTGGTTCCAGATCTTAGCTATGGTAAATAGTGCTGCAATAAACATAGTTGTGCTGGTAGCTTTAGTGTGGTCTTGTTTGTAAACATTTGGGTAAATTCCCAAAAGTGGGATTGGTGGGTCATAGGGGAGCTCTATGTGATGTATTTTGAGGAACCTCCATACAGCTTTCCAAAGTGGTTGAACAAGTTTACATTCCCACCAACAATGAAGTAAGGTTCCATTCTGTCCACATCCCCTCCAGCATCTGTTGTTGTTAGAGTTCTTGTTTTTTTGCCATTCTAACTGGAGTGAGGTGGTATCTCAATATTGTTTTGATTTGCATTTCTTTTATGGCTAGGGATGTTGAGCATTTCTTCATGTGTTTATTGGCCATCCTTCTTTCTTCATCAGAGAAGTTTCTCTTTAAGTCTTTAGCCCACTTATTTATTGGGCAGTTGTTTCTTTGAGGATTTGTTGTTGGGGGATTTAATTTTTTGCGTTGCAAGTATATTTTAGATATAAGACACTTGTCCGTTGTATGGCTAGTGAAGATCTTCTCCCAATCTGTGGGCTTTCTATTGATCTTCATAGCTATATCCTTTGCCATGCAGAAGCTCTGCAACTTCATGCAATCCCATTTGTCCAATCTTTCTTTGATTTGTTGTGTTTCCGGGTCTCTATTCAGAAAGAAGAGAGCACACCCAAATTAATAAACTTAGAGATGACAATGGAAACATCACCACGGAAACAACCAAGATTCAGAACATTATAAGGGAATACTTCTCAAAACTTTATGCTAATAAGTTTGAGAACTTGACAGAAATGGACCTTTTCATAGCCAATATTGACATGCCAAAACTAAACCAAGACGAATTAAACCATCTTAACAGGCCCATATCAAGCATTGAAATAGAAACAGCAATAAGAGACCTCCCAGCTAAGAAAAGTCCAGGACCAGATGGTTTTACAGCGGAATTCTACAAGGCCTTCAAAGCAGAGCTCAAACCAATACGCCTCCAACTCTTCTATGTAATTGAAAGAGAAAATTCACTACCGAACACATTCTATGAAGCCATCATAACCCTCATCCCAAAACCAGGCAGGGACTCATCAAAGAAAGAGAACTATAGACCCATTTCTTTGATGAACATTGATGCAAAACTTCTCAACAAAATTTTGGCCAATCGACTTCAACAATTCATCCAAAAAATCATGCACCACGATCAAACAGGATTCATTTCAGGGATGCAAAGCTTGTTCAATATTGGCAAATCAATTAATATTATTCATCACATCAACAGGAGCAAGAATAAGAACCTCATGGTTATCTCAATAGATGCAGAAAAAGCATTCGACAAGATCCAACACCCCTTTATGATGAAGGAATCATCATGGAAAAATTAGGAATCCATGGAACATTCCTCAATACAATAAAGGCTGTATTTGACAAATCTACAGCCAGCATTATACTTAATGCTGAAAAACTAAAGCCATTTCCTCTTAACTCAGGAACAAGACAAGGATGTCCACTCTCTCCACTTCTCTTCAATCTAGTATTAGAATGCCTAGCTACAGCAATAAGACAAGATGTAAACGTAAAGGGGATCCAAATAGGGAAAGAAGAAATAGAACTCTCCGTCTTTGCAGACGATATGATCTCGTATTTAAAGAATCCCATAGACTCCACTCCCAAATTACTCAAGCTGATTCAAAACTTTGGCAAAGTAGCAGGGTATAAAATTAACCCCCCAAAATTAGTGGCTTTTCCGTATGCCAACCATGAGAAAAGTGTGGCTGAAATTAGGAAAGCAATTCCATTTGTAATAGCCCCACAAAAAAATACCAAGGAATTAACTTAACTAAAGAAGTGAAGGACCTATATGATGAAAACTTTAAAATCTTGAAAAAGGAAATCAACACAGAACTTAAAAAATGGCAAAACCTCCCATGCTCCTGGATAGGAAAGATTAACATCGTGAAAATGGCAATACTTCCCAAGGCTATCTACAAATTCTACGCGATACCTATCAAAATTCCAACCTCATTCTTCAAGGAAATAGAAGAGGCAATCCAAAAATTCATATAGAACAATAAAAGAACCCGAATAGCAAAAACGCTCCTCAACGGAAAGAACACTGCTGGAGGAATATCAATACCAAATTTCAAACTCTACTACAAAGCCATAGTAATCAAAACAGCTTGGTATTGGCATAAGAACAGACCTCAGGATCAATGGAATAGAATTGAAAACCCAAAAATGAACCTACAGACCTATAGCCATCTAATCTTTGAGAAGGGAGCTAAAACAATAGAATGGAAGAAAGACAGCCTCTTCAGTAAATGGTGCTGGCAAAATTGGTTAACTACTTGTAGAAAACTAAAGCTCGACCCTTATATATCACCCTGCAACAGAATCAACTGCAAAAGGATCAAAGACTTCGGAGTCAAAGCAGACACTCTGAAAACATTACAGGATGGAATAGGAGAAACCCTAGGTGTCCTTGGCTCAGGCCGAAATTTTCTGATTATATTCTTATAACAAATTATGGAATAGATTTTTGAAACATTGCAAATTCCTAACCAGTATGAATTAACTTCCTCTCTCTCTGTCACTACACACAAATATTTGAGTTTGAACAGTACTTTTTTCAAGTGATATACTGCAAATATTACTACAATATCATGTGTATATCTAAAATTTCTTTAAAGTAATAATCTCTACTTTCAAATCAAGTATTAGTTATTTTATTCTTGGAAACTTTTAGATAAAGACTGTATATCTTTGAAATGAAAAATGTCAAAATATTAGCATAAAAATTTTAGAGGGAGTCTGTCTTCAGAAATACATATATACATATATATATATATATATATATACGTTATGTGCAGAAAGACATACATTTTTAGAGATTATTTGTCATCAGAAATATGTACAAATATCTAAATTTCTGTGTAGAACCATGTACATTATAATGAAAGATACACCTCAAAACATCATTAAAATTTAAAAAAATACATCAAACCAAATGCCAGTGACTCATGCTTATAATTTGAGCTATTCTGGGTGCTGAGATCGTAGAATTGTGTTCGAAACTAGCCCAGACAGAAAAGTACTTGTTAGAGTCTTATCTCCATTAATCACTAAAAACAGGAATTAGCTCTGTGCTTCAAGTTGTGGAGTGCTGGCCTTGAGCATAAAAAGCCTTGGAGACAATGCCAATGTCTTGCAAACAAGAACAACAACAAAATGTATCACATTAATTTCACAAAAGCATCTTTTAACTGCTGTGAACATTTCTTAGAAACATGAATACATGCCCCTGGAAAATGTTAAGTAAAAGTATAGAATATTTACTTCTACGTTAAAGACATGACTATTTAGATTGTTTAAGGTATTTAGGTGATGAGTAGGAATTAAGAATAATGAGAGTTAGGTAATAGATTGGGACTGGACTTTTATTCTATTTTACAGTAGTAATAAAATGATATTTGTAATGATTATGTAAACTTATTCTTGCTTGGTATATGAATTATATTAAGTGATAAACATTTTAAAATGATTTCCAATGCAAAGGATTATCAATTCTTTTTTAATTTCAAAACAATTAAGAAATGTATTCCAAGGCTAGTTTGCTCTAAGACTATATTTGTTTTCTAAAATTAATTTAGGAATGAGTTAAGATTTAGATAACTCTGCACAGCAGAGGAGAGTGAGAGGGGATAGAATGATGGACCACATAGGAGCTGTATGTCATTGGTACTGCATTTCAAAAAACAGAAAGACTTCAGAGAAGAGAAAGAGGAATATAAGGTGTCGTGAATCAAGTTTCGATTTAATCCACCTAATAGTTTTGACTGAGAGTCAGAGAACATGGGAAAAATAGAAAATAAAATAGAAAATAAAGCATTGTAAAAACCTGTTCCAATGTAATGAAATTGTAATAGGAATATGATAATTAATTTCCAAAGAAATAAAAGAAAGAATAGGTAAACTCTAAAGGGAAAAAGAATGAAGAGAGAAAAGAAGCAAAGTAAAAACTTCATCAATAACAAACACAAGAGTTTGGAAGTGGAAAGGCAGTAGAAATATTGTAAATAACAATAAAATAACAATAAAAATTGCTAACGTGGATAGAAGAGGGATCACATTTTATCATATATGATTTTGAATTCATAGGAAATGAAAATTTTAAAGAAATAATTTAAAACAGTTTTTGAATTATAACTAGACAGTATATCTCAGTGGTAAAACATTGGCCTAACATGTGTGAAGCAATGGTGTGATCGCCCACACATTACAAAGTACACACAAAACACCCACACAAAAACCCACATTAACACAGACACACCCACAATTTGGAATATTGATATTATCATATTAAACAGAGGAAATTATCAAAATAGTAAAAATATGTTAATATTCATATTAGTGCTCATACTATTTAAAAGTTTAGTAGAAATAAAATAGTCACAATATACTTGGATTCTTATAGATCAACTAAATTGAAAATTAAGAAATAGAAGACATGAGAATCGTTGCAAACAAGTTTTAAATAATAAACATTTTGAAACATGTATACTTTTGGCAGAAGATTAATGTTAATGGTATTTTAACTCAAGATTTAGAATATGATAACCAGCTGCTCTATATCTCGCAAGAGATGGCTATATTTCTAATCATTTCACTCTGGATACTTTTATAATAAAGTCTCATCATTTCAAAGCCCCTCCCAAATCACAAACCCTACTTATACTACCCACCACAGCTAGAGAATGGAAGCCACAAATCACCATGCCCTGCTCAAACATTTTTTTCTTTTTTTTTAATTTAATTTTATTTTTTTGTGAACATACTGTACAGAGGGGTTACAATTACATGGGCAGGATAATGCGTACATTTCTTACCAAGCATTACAGCCTCCTCCTTTGTTTACCCTTCACATCCCTTCCCAACCTCCCCCTTCCCCCCCATCCCAATCCTTCTCCTTACCCCACCCTTCCCCCACCCCACAGACGTTGTAAAGCTCATTTGGGACATGACAACTTGTACTTCTCATTGTTGCAACAGGTCCACCTGTATCCTTAAACAACTGGTTTTCCCCCATCTCCTCCATAAGTTATATTGACATCAAATATAGTGAAAGCAGGGGTTATACTGTGGGGAGGGACATACAAAGCCACAAAGAGATAATCTTATAAACGCATTAGAAACACATGCATGAAAGAAAAAATCCTTAAAATACATATCTAAGGGTTCATTTTCCTGACATCATATTATCTAACCTTTTACGCTTGACTCATACATATACTAGATATTGCAAATAAGGGAAACCATGGGACCTATGTTTCTTTGGGCCTGACTTACTTCACTTAATATAATTTTTCCAAGTTTTTCCATTTCCTAACAAATTGGGCAATGTCATTCTTTCTGATGGAGGCATAGAATTCCATTGTGTATATATACCACATTTTCTTGATGCATTCATCTACTGAGGGGCATCTGGGTTGGTTCCAGATCTTATCTATGGTAATTAATGCTACAATAAACATAGTTGTGCTGGTAGTTTTAGTGTGGTCCTTTTCGTAAACATTTGGATAAATGCCCAAAAGTGGGATTGCTGGGTCATAGGGGAGTTCTATGTGAAGTCTTTTGAGGAACCTCCATACTGCTTTCCAAAGTGGTTGAACATGTTTACATTCCCACCAACAATGAAGTAAGGTTCCCTTCTGTCCACATCCCTTCCAGCATCTGTTGTTGTTAGAGTTCTTGATTTTTGTCGTTCTAACTGGAGTGAGGTGATATCTCAATGTTGTTTTGATTTGCATTTCTTTTATGGCTAGGGATGTTGAACCTTTCTTCATGTGTCTATTGGCCATCCTTCTGTCTTCTTCAGAGAAGTTTCTCTTTAAGCCTTTCACCCACTTATTTATTGGGCAGTTGTTTCTTTGAGGATTTGTTGTTAGGGGTTTTAATTTTTTGAGTTCCAAGTATATTTTAGATATGAGACCCTTGTCCCTTGTATGGCTATTAAAGATCTTCTCCCAATCCGTGGGCTTTCTATTGATCTTGCTAGCTATGTCATTTGCCCTGCAGAAGCTCTGCAACTTTGTGCAAAACCATTCGTCCAACCTTTCTTTGATTTGTTGTGTTTCCGGGTCTCTATTCAGAAAATTTCGGCCTGAGCCACGGAGACCTAGGGCTTCTCCTATTCCATCCTGTAATGTTTTCAGAGTGTCTGCTTTGACTTCAAGGTCTGTGATCCATTTGGAGATGATTCTGGTGGAGGGTGATATATAAGGATCTAGCTTTAGTTTTCTACATGAGGTTAACCAATTTTGCCATTTACTGAAGAGGCTGTCTTTGTTCCATTCTATTGTTTTAGCTCCCTTATGGAAAATTAGATGGCTATAGGTCTGTAGGTTCATTTCTGGGTTTTCAATTCTATTCCATTGGTCCTGAGGTCTGTTCTTATGCCAGTACCAGGCTGTTTTGATTACTATGTCTTTATAGTAGAGTTTGAAATTTGGTATTGATATTCCTCCAGCAGTGTTCTTTCCGTTGAGGAGCGTTTTTGTTATTCATGGTGTTTTATTGTTCCATATGAATGTTTGGATTGCCTCGTCTATTTCCTTGAAGAATGAGGTTGGAATTTTGATAGGTATCGCGTTGAATTTGTAAATAGCCTTGGAAAGTATTGCCATTTTCACAATGTTAATCTTTCCAATCCAGGAGCATGGGAGGTTTTGCCATTTTTTATGTTCTGGGTTGATTTCCTTTTTCAAGATTTTAAAGTTTTCATCATAGAGGTCCTTCACTTCTTTAGTTAAGTTAATTCCTAGGTTTTTTATTTTTTGTGGGGCTATTACAAATGGAGTTGCTTTCCCAATTTCAGCCACACTTTTCTCATTGTTGGCATAGAGAAAAGCCATTGATTTTTGGGTGTTAATTTTATAACCTGCTACTTTGCCAAAGCTTTGAATCAGCTTGAGTAATTTGGGAATGGAGTCTATGGGATTCTTTAAATACAAGATCATGTCATCTGCAAAGAGGGAGAGTTTTATTTCTTCTTTCCCTATTTGGATCACCTTTATGTCTGCATCTTGTCTTATTGCTGTAGCTAGGCATTCTAATACTAGATTGAAGAGAAGTGGAGAGAGTGGACATCCTTGTCTTGTTCCTGAGTTAAGAGGAAATGGCTTTAATTTTTCACAACTGAGTATAATGCTGGCTGTAAGTTTGTCATATACAGCCTTTATTGTATTGAGGAATGTTCCATGGATTCCTAATTTTTCTAAAACCTTCATCATAAAGCGGTGTTGGATCTTGTCGAATATTTTTTCTGCATCTATTGAGATAACCATGTGTTTATTATTCTTGCTCTAGTTGATGTGATGAGTAATATTAACTGATTTGGGTATGTTGAACCAGCTTTGCATCCCTGAAATTAATCCTGTTTGATCGTGGTGTATGATTTTTTGGAAGAATTGTTGAAGTCAATTGGCCAAAATTTTGTTGAATAGCTTTGCATCAATGTTCATCAAAGAAATCGGTCTATAGTTCTCTTTCTTTGATTAGTCCCTGCCTATTTTGGGGATGAGGGTTATGATGGCTTCATAGAATGTGTTCGGTAGTGAACTTTCTCATTCAATTTCATTGAGGAGTTGGAGGAGTATTTGTGTGAGCTCTGCTTTGAAAGCCTTGTAAAATTCCGCTGTAAAACCATCTGGTCCTAGACTTTTCTTAGCTGGGAGGTCTCTTATTGCTGTTTCTATTTCAATGCTTGATATGGGCCTGATAAGATAGTTTAACTTATCTTCGTTTAGTTTTGGCATGTCAATATTTGCTAGGAAAAGGTCCATTTCTGTCAAGTTCTCAAACTTATTAGCATAAAGTTTTGAGAAGTATTCCCTTATAATGTTCTGAATCTTGATTTTTTCCGTGGTGATGTTTCCATTCTCATCTCTGCGTTTATTAATTTGGGTGTGTTCTCTTCTTTTTCTGATAAGATTTGCTAAGGGTCTGTCAATTTTGTTAAGTTTTTCGAAGAACCAACTCTTTGTTTTGTTGATACTTTCTATAGTTTTTTTGGATTCTAATTCATTTAATTCCGATTTAATTTCAATTATTTCTTTCTGTCTACTGGATTGAGGTTTATCTTGCTGCTTTTTTTCAAGGAGGTTTAGATGTGTCATTAAATTGTTAGTATCAGATCTCTCCAATTTGTTGATGTAGGAGCTCAGAGCTATAAATTTGCCTCTGGGTACTGCCTTAGCTCTATCCCAGATGAGCTGGTATTTTGTGTGATCATTTTTGTTGAATAGCATGAACATTTGAATTTCCTTTCTAATCTCTTCCATGACCCATTCATGATTCAGCAGTGTGTTGTTCAGCCTCCATGTGATACCGGACTTTCTTTGGTGGCTTTTGGTATTGAGTTCTAATGTTATTCCCTTATGGTCAGAGAGAATGCAAGGTATAACTTCAATGTTTCTGAATTTGGACAAGTTTGCTTTGTGGCCTAAAATGTGGTCTATTTTAGAAAATGTTCCATGTGCAGCTGAGATAAACGTGGATTCTGATGCACCTGGGTGAAATGTTCGGCAGATATCTGTTAAGTCTATTTGATCTATGCAGCCGTTTAGATCTGCAGTTTCTCTGTTGACTTTTTGCCATGTTGATCTATCTAGTGGGGAGAGTGGTGTGTTAAAATCCCCAACAAATAATGTCTTTGAAGTTATATGGGGTTTGAGGGAAAGTAGTGTGTCTTGGATAAATTTGGGTGCTCCATTGTATGGTGAGTTGATATTTAGAATTGTAATATCCTCCTGAATGGGAGATCCCTGAATTACTATGTACCGACCTTCTTTATCTCTTCTCACGAATTTTAATTTGAAATCTATTTCATCTGATATTAGGATTGCAACTCCCGCATTTTTATGGGAGCCGTTTGCTTGGTAAATTTTGTTCCAGCCTTTAACATTGAAAATGTGTTTGTTTTTATGGGAAAGATGTGACTCCTGCAGGCAGCAGATAGAAGGGTCTTGTTTTTTAATACAACTAGACAGTCTATGTCGCTTAATTGGAGAGTTCAGTCCGTTAACGTTAAGAAATAGGACTGAGAGGTATTTGGGAGTTCCTGCCATGTTATCCACCTTCTTGGGGGCTGAGAAAACTGGGTTCTTCCTATGGTTCTTGGATTCTCAGTTTGGGTTCAGTTTCTTGGCCTTTATTGTGGTCTTGTTGGTTTTCTATGTGTAGGACATCTTTAAGAATCTTTGGTAGTGCTGGTTTGGTGGAGATGTATTGTTTCCATTTTTCTTTGCTATGGAAGGTTTTTATTTGGCCTTCAGTTATGAAGGAGAGTTTAGCTGGGTACAGTATTCTTGGTTGATAGTTGTTTGTTTTTAGGGCATGGCATACATCATTCCAGGCTCTTCTTGCTTTGATTGTCTCTGCTGAGAAATCTGAGGTGATTCTAATTGGTTTCCCTTTATAGGTGATTAACCTTTTCTCCTTGACAGTTTTAAGGATCTTTTCCTTGGTCTGAGTTGATCCTGTGTGGATTATAATGTGACAGTGGGATGTCCTATTCTTGTCTGGTCTATTTTGGGTTCTAAAAGATTCTTGTATCTGAATAGGCCTATCTTTTTGTATGTTTGGGAAGTTCTCTGCTAGGATCCTATTAAACAAATTTCCTAGACCATTAACTTCTGTTTCTAGGTGCTCCTCTACACCCATTATCCTTAGATTAGGCCTTCTGATGGTGTCTTCCAGGTGTTGGATAGATCTATCATATTTCTTGGACTTGTCTTGGATGGTTGTATGTTCTTTCTTTATAATATCTAGGCTGTCTTCAATCCCTGAGATTTGATCTTCTGCATGGTCTAACCTGTTGTCAAGACTCTCTACTTTGTTTTTTTATCTCTTTTCCTTCTAATTGGTCAGCTTTGATGGCTTCAAATTCTTTGTTGAAGCTCTGTTTTAGGTCTTGTATGAATTTCTTTACTTCCTTAATTTGGTGTTCAGTGTTTGTTCTCAAATCACTTAGTTGATTGGTTATGGTTTCTTTGGACTCCCATTCCTTCTGTGGGGTTCCATTCAGCATTGCCTTTGTGGTCTCCCTGACTTCCTTCACCTCTTTGTTAATGGCTTAGATGAATGCCTTTATTGATCTTTGTGTATTCTCTACCTATTCTCTAAATTCATGTATTACTCTTTGCTTAGCTTCCTCCAGTTCGTGTGATTCCTCCAGTTCTCTTTGAGTGTTCTCAGCCTGCTCACGCCATTCCTCCCTTTCTCTTTGAGTATTCTCAAGTTGCTCACTCAAGTTCTGCATCAGTTTTTAGTAGCTTCCTCGCGCGTATGATATTCCTGTATAAACTTCTGGGATGCCTCCTCTCTCTCCCTTTCACGCTCATACAGAGTCCTTTGTAAGTTGTCAAACTTTTCATTTATCATGTTTGACAGCAGTGTTTGTAGAGCTATTTGGGAACTCTCCTCTGGATTATTCATTATCTGTTCTGTCCCATGATTATCATGAGTGGGAGTGGAGATACTCAGACTTGCCATTTTTCTTGTGTTTTTCCGGCTTACTCTGCCCATTTGAGATGAAAGTAGCACCAGTTTTGTGCTAGAACACTATCTTAAGGCAACCATCTACCAAAGTTTGCATTTGCACAGTCAATAGTCTACAGATACAATGTAGTTCAACAGATACATCTATTCAACATCAAACAACTATATGTTAAAGGACTTTGAACCGCAGAGAAGAATTTGGAAAACCAGAAATTATTAGGGTTAGGGAGAGATGTGGGTAAAAAAGAGGAATAGATTGGTGTGGGAAGGCACAGGGAGAGTTAACTATGTCCTAATCTCAATGCAGGAAATAGATTGGGTAGGATGCAAGTAGAGAGAGAGAAAAAAAGGAGAAAGGGAAAGGGAAATGAAAAGTGACCAGAAAAAAATAGAAACGTAAAAATTAATATTATTATGGAGATTTAAAAACAATCTATTTAGAGAGTAATGTGAATATATTGAGAGAAGGGGAGGGACATAGAAGAGATGTGAAAAACTTAAAAAAATGCTTAAAATATTATATCAGTATAAAGACGTAGTACTGCTATTAAGGAATTTAAGTCTCAGAGGTTTTGAATTGAATAATAAATTTGTGGATTAAGTGTGTACACAATGGGGGATAGGGTCTACTAGTTAACTACGGGTTTATCTGAGTATGTGCAGGACAAGAGTTAAGTCACATAAAGAAGAACAAAAGAGAGGAAAAGGTGAAAAGGATAAAAAAGGGAGAAAAAAAAGATCAGAAGTTCAGTAGAGCTAAACAAAAAAAACAAAAAGATAATTCAAAAAGAAAGAAAAAGAGAAAGAAGACAAAAAAAAGAAAGGAAAACGCACATTCACGTATCCCTAAAATAAAAATTATAAGAGGAAAAAAACGTTACTGGAAAACAATTTTTTTTTCAAAAAAGGCAAAAATTAAAGATTAATAAAAGTTTTAGAAAAGAAAAAAAATATTTTTATATATATAAGGTACCAAAAAAAAAAGAAGAAGAAGAAGAAAAAAAGTTCTTTGATTTTTTTTTTATTTTTTTGGGAGGGGTGGGAAGAATCCTGTATCTCCCTTGTGTCTATAACAAGCCTCTTGTTGGAGTCTCTGGTCTGCTTGAGGTCCTGTGGCTTGATTGGTTTCTTAAGTCAGTTTGTTTGAACAGGCAGAAAAATGCTCTGCTTTACCCAAGATTTTGAGATCCCCCTCCCAGGTTAGTTTAATGGGAGGGTAATCTGCTTTGAGAATCACAAAAGAGGGGGATGCAGTGATGAGGCTAGGTTCTGGGTAGAGTTGAGGCCTTTCAACAAACAGTAGCTTTTCCCTGGGGCTATTTTGTGAAAAACTCACAGAGCCCAGCCTGGAGCCATTCTCAGGGTTTCTCTTTTTCAATTGATTATGGAGGCTGCTAGAGGGAGGGGCAGCCTCTGGCTCTGGTTAAGCAGTGAGAAAGCCACTCCTATTGCTGGCGCCTGAGCTGGGTGTCTTTTCCCTGGATGGATCTGAGTCTGGCAGGTCACTTCACCGTTAAGTTCTTGTGACCTGCTAAATGACTCGTTTTATTCCAAGGCCTGAGTTGGAGCTAGCAGCTCCGCCGAGCTTTGTCGGTATCCAAGATCGAGATCACCAGTGCTGGGGGGGAGGGGTGGCCTTCCCTCCTCTGCTCCCTGAGAAGGATTGAGGACTTCAGGATTCTACTCATGCCAAGTCTTGGATCCTGGGTAGTCTCTGGTCTGCAAACTGCAGGATGAAGATGTCCGCTCCTTGTAGGTTCTTGCTGGTGTTGAGTAGAATCCACTCGCCTGCTGCATCTGGCTCCTTCGTCCCGGACTCTCTGTGGCTCAGGTATGGGTGCCCTGCGGTGGCCACTGCAACCCTGCCGCCGCAGCGGCGGTTGCTGGCAAGCGCTCAGATGTGTCTCCTTGCCTTGGCTTCCCCTCTCTTGTCTAACTCTCTGTCCTGTGATGGCACACTTGGTGTGATTCTCTGGCTTAGGACTGTTCACAGGAACTCTAAAACTGCTTTCTCTGCGAAAGCTTGTTCAGATTCCAGCTTCTCCTCTGCCATCTTCCCGGAACTCTTCAAACATTTTTTTAATTAAAGTACAAATATTTCCAAAATGTGACCAGGTAATGAAGCCTTCTTAATAAAGTATGTGCTTCTTGAAAACACAGTAACAACAAATATGTTTAGAACTACAAGAAATTAAATTTATTTAAATTCACCAACCATATAAAAATTAAGAAAATAATTGTTAAATATTCATGTTAAATATTTTAAAAGCAAAATATGTGTCTAAATAATTTACATGTGTAAAACTCATGCAAAATTAAATTAACTAATCCGATGACTCTGAAAAAAGAATTACTCTAAAGAAATAAAAGAAAATAATTAAGTTCAAAATTTGAAATTTAGAAAATAAAATGAAATGCATTCTTTAGTTGACTTAAGTAACTGTAAACCCTCTGTATATCAATTTTATAATAAAAAATGCATGAAAAAAGAAAGCAAAAATACCCATTGATCAATAGCAACAGCTAAAGCATCAGTATTTCTTTTTTTTTTTCTGTACTAGAAAATCGATGGAGGGGATAACAATGTTCTTTCCATTGAAAAATATACTCATTACCTTACTTATGTAACTGTAACCCCTTCGTACATTACCTTTACAATAAAATTAAATTAAAATTAAAAATAAACTAAATAATATACCAATTAAGAATTCTTAGAAGCCATTGTTTAAAAACTTTGTAAAAAGCTGCCCTAAGTACCCAAGGAATATACTTTGATGATACTATTTAAATACTTAAACTTCAGCAGAGAAGCAAAAAGATTATAAATGTTACAAAGTAAAATAATAAATCAGAATATATTACTATTAATAAAAATCATAAGTTGAATTTATAGTGGTAGTCAAATATGTGAGAAATGAGACGAATTGCCATTTGCAGTTAATAAGTGAGAAAGAATTTTCTAGGTCTTTTAAATTTATCTTAAGATAATGAAGAAACTATTTTGTCACATCATATGATAATCAGATAAAAATGATAGTAAACCAAAGAACAGATTGAACTAAGTTTTGGGATGTTAATGTATTTACCTATTTTGGTTGTGGGTAATTGTGGGGATTTCAACTTGGAATATTGTTCTTGCTAGGCTGGTGTCATATCAGTGGTTAATTTTAGAATAGGGGTTCCCTTTCCACAAGAACATGCACCTGATCTGTCCTTTTAGCCTTCCCATCATCCATGGCATCAGAGTTGCACACTAATTTGTCTAGCTGCCTTCCTTGGCTGGCCTGAATTCTGCAGTCCTTCCAATCTTAGCCTCTAGATAGTGCAGGATGCTTGAAATGATCCAGTCACCCAGCTATACATTGAGAAGGAAGTCCACTAAACTTTTGGCTTGGGTTCTGTTCTCAAGCCTCCTCATTAGTTAAGATTAGAGATGGGATCCCCTGGTGCCAAATAGTAACAATATTTTTAAAGCACCTAGGCATATATATGAGTTAGGCTTGTGATTACCTCAGGAAAAGAATAAAAGAGAAGTGAAGCATAAAGGACAATCAGAATTTTAACTAGCTACTCAGAGGCTGAATCAGCTTACCTAGCTACTCAGGAAGCTGAGATCTGAAGACCACTGTTCAAAGCCAGTCCAATCATGAAAATACATGTGATTATCTCCAAAAAATCGGAATGGAGCAATGGCTCGAGTGGTAAACCACTATCCTTGGGCACAGAAGCTTATTGATAGTGACCAGGCACTATCAAGCTTCAGGAATGATGAATACATGCATGAGCACCTGCATATGTGTGTGTGCATACACACGTGCGCATGAACACACAAACACACCAATGAGTATTTCAATGCGACCTTCTTTAATTTTTTATCTTGTTGTATCCTTTTGCCATGTATTAGTTCACAAATTAACAAAATCAGCTAAGCAGCTATTTACATCAACTCATCATGTTTCTCTAAAGTCTATCCTCTTTTTGCAATTATTCAGGAGGGCAATTCATCTCCCTCAACTCTGTAGTATTAGATGATTGTTTAGGTTCTTCCTAGCTATATGATTTTGTGAAATTCTGCAGCGAACAGCTTATTTCTTTCACGAGAAGGGATGCCTCTGTCAAACAATTCATAATAGGTTTTTCTCCTCCTGGCAAGCATCTGTAGTTTTATTATCTTCGTATATTTCATGATCTGTCTCTGTATGCCAAAGACTGCTGTGAAAATAAAAAGACCCTTTTCAGCACTTAGCATTCATATAACATTCATAGGTATGAAGGTGTTTAAATATTACTGAAATTGCTTTGGAATAAATAATGTTGACCTTGACTATCTTGAGAAAGAAGAATTGGTTTCTCAGCACTTAGGTAAGAACGTGAGTGAAAGAAACAAAAGGAAAGTTTGGAACAACTCAACACATACATTCAAATGAAACAACAACCCAAGAAAACACAAATTAATTCAGTACTCACAAACCTGCAAGAAATGCAAAGATTTAAAAAAATCAGCTATGATAAGCTTTTGAAAATCCTGACTACATGGGAGTCTACTGTTGTGAAGACAGTGGTTAAAACTTAGACTGGACAGAATGATCTGTACACAATGCCATGCACCTGTTATTCTAAATTCCAGGAAGAATAACATAAAGTGGATGGAGCCCAAGATCATACACAAGAAGGAAGCCTGATTCTATTTGAAAAATAATCAGAATAATTTAGGGCTGGGGGCATGACAAAGTGGCAAGAACACCCATTTAGGAGACACAAGACACTCAATGCAAAATATATTATGGTTATTGAAGAAAGAAGCTATGACTTTAAATAGTTGGAATGATTGTAAGATTTGAGTATTTCAGTGGAGAAAAAACCCATGAGAGAGATAGAGTGAACCCATGTTGTGATCCTTTCTACTTAAGCTATAATGTTGTGTGGTACTCCAGACATAACAGAGTTATCTTGCAAATGAGCATGGATGTGCATTTGGGTGATGGAAATACTCTACTTACACAGGTGTAAATTAGATTTTTGGCTAGATTATAGTTCTTGAACTAAGACTCTGTGTGATGTCCCTGACCTTATTCTCTCAATGCTACTACTCTACTACTTTGACCCGCAGTTCCAATTCTGATTTTCTTTTCATTGTTTGGAGATAATACGCTCATGGACTTACTTGCCCAAGATGGCTTCAAATCATGATCGTCAGATCTCATCCTCCTGAATAACCAGGATTCTAGGCATAAGCTGTCTATTTTTTAAATAATTTAGTAAATCATACAGTTACAGAAGTTATAAATTATCATTACAACCTGTGTAATAGATGTGTGTATGTATATATCAATGCATACAGATAGAAATATTTTAACGTATCTTTGTATCTACAGTAGATTTATGAAAAATCAACCTTTGTTGTAAAGTAAAATGGAAACAAAAGTTATTAAGGAGGAAAACAAAGGGAATTGTCACAAGTTTCTTGTTGTTGAATGGAATATGAATTGTGAGAATCAGTTTAGGAAAACCATCTTAATTTAACAAAATGGATAATGGGTATTAATTCCAATCTCTCTATTTGCCCATATTGTGCATCCTCACACATGAGTGTCAAAATCAAACCACAATTTTTGCTTTTGTATTTAATGCACCTGTTATAATTTAGGGGATTGATGAAGTAATCAAAAAATGATTAAAATAATAGTAAGTGAGCCTATGAGTTAGAGCTGAAAATGTTTTTAAATATTATAATAGCTAATTAAATTGAATTTATCTTACTTTTCCTCTATTGTCATGTCCCTCATTCCCAAATTAGAAAAGTACATAGAAGGTTCTCACTAAATTATTGTACAATAATGAAAAAAATGCATTGCACAGTGTGGTTTTAGATTATTGAGACCTGTAGCGTGTAGTGTGTTTTTGAGGACTTGCAAAAAGTTGTGATGGTGAAGAAAGGACGGATGTGCTTATTCTGGAAAATTGCCTAGAGGATTGCTCCCAGAAAGATAGTGACGAATTCTTCCAAAAGATACAGTAAAATCACTTTCACAATCATGTTCACTGCTGCACTATTTACTGTAGCCAAGTTATGAAAACAGCCTAGATGCCTTATGGTGGAGGAATGGTTGGAGAAAGTGGGGCACATATACACAATTGGATTGCACCCATCCATTATGAAGACTGTTACATAATTTGCAAAGAAATAGATAGATCTAAAAATATGTTAAGTAAACTAAGTCAGAGCCAGACACACAAAGGACCCATGTTCTGTTGCGTATTTGGAACATAGGACTTTATGCAAATTTACACAATAGTATTGCAGAAGAGTATTTAAAAGGCGAAATTTCTTATAAAATTGAACTTTTATTCCAACAAAATGAATACCAAGAAGCTATCATTTGGCAGATATGAGATAGTCAAAGGGAAGGAATAAAGAGAGTTATGGATGAAGAGAGGGAAGGTATAATATTCAATGCAGAAACTAGAAGAAATGAAAGTGGGGTGAGGTTTGGAAGGGTGTGGGAATGTTATCTAAAGATCCATTGTACTTATAAACTGAATTGTTGAATAGAAATTCCTTCGTACAACTATTTAATAAAAATATAACTAAAAACAATGGAAACACGGGTGGGAAGGTGGCTCAGTGGTAGAGAACTTGCCTTGCATGCCTGAGGCCCTAGGTTCGATTCCTCAGCACCACATAAGCAAAAAGTAAAAAGCCAGAAGTGGCGCTGTGGTTCAAGTGGTAGAGAGCTAGCCTTGAGCTGAAGAGCTGAGGGACAGCTCCCAGGCCCAGCGTTCTGGACCCATGACCGGACACCCCCCCCAAAAAAAAACAATGGAGACATTTGAATCTTAAACTGTGTTTTCTTAAACCACGAGTCAAAATAATAGTTTCCTTCTCAGAAATTTTCTTTGCAGTTTTTTCCTCAAAATGACATAAAAGTGACCAACAAAATGAATGTCAATACATCACATTGCATATCCTAAAGAAACACAATATAAAAATCACAGTAAAAATGTTAGAATTAATCACATGATAAAATAACAGGGAGAAATGATCAAATCCTGATTGTTTTTCCAAGTACGTTATATATGGTATCTAATTTGATCCACACAATAATCCCATAAAGTAGAACTACTTCCATTTCTAATTCTCAGATGATGATATCGAAGTCTTCAGAGTTGGAATTATTAGTACAACATTGCACAAATGGTAAATCTTAGCCTGTGCCCCATTCCCACCGTATCAAATAACTTCATTCTAATTTATGACTAAAATACCAGCACTTAGTCCACTAATTCTAGGAAAATTTCCCAGAATTATTGTCCACATTCTAATAATATTTCACTTTATCTTTGTTAGAAAATAGGAAACTAAGCAGGACGCCGGTGGCTCCATCTGTAACCCTAACTACTCAGGTGGCTGAGATCTGAGGACTGCAGTTCAAAGCCAGCCCAGGCAGGATATTCTGAGAGATTGTTTTCTATAATGAACAGCTAGTAAACCAGAAGTGGCACTGTTGCTGAAGCGGTACAGTGATCAACTTGAGCGGAAGAACACAGGGACAGTCAGTACCCAAGCCCAGATTCAAGCACCACAACCAACCAAAAAAAAAAAACAAAAAGAAAAAAAAGGAAATAGGTAACTGTAATATGAAAACTCCAAGTCCATAATCAATTTATACCTCCCTGGTGAAAGGAACTGCTAAATTATAACATTCTTGATTTCTAGCTCAAAATTTTAGAAATCATATTCTATCCCATGACAACACTGCATTGCCTGGGGACCCTCATCTCTGTTTAACACAGTCATACTGAAAGAATAACCTTTTCAATTCCTGATGGAAACAGACTGCTGGTCTATAGACCAATCATTTCCACATTGTAGCTCACATACGTTGTTTACCATTAGAAGTATTTTGATTGCTTTTCATACCCAACATTTTGAGAGAAATGTATTACATTAAAATGTTATTAAAGCAAGATATAAAAATCACCTTTGACCCCAGATAAATATTTTACCTTTCATATACCCAAAAATGCAGTCTTACCTATCATTAATGTTAGGAACGAGAGGTTAAAAATCATAGACACCAAGACCTAAGCATCAATTAAAGACTCTCCAACTTGTGAATACAATTGGTTTAAAAAGATATCAATACTACTGCACGTTTTTCAAAATTTCTTGTGATACTGAAGATTCAATCATAAAATATTAATACTTGAAAACAACTCATTTTCTTGGTTGTAGGACACAAAACACAAGATTAATCCTAATCATTTTCAAATACCTTTATTTTTCTACAAATTCACTCTTATAATTATAAAGAGTGAAACTAACTGAAGTACAGAGCCACAAAGGTAATAATTTAACTGCATCATCTACATTCAAAAATCTATTACTAGAAAACAAAATTATACAATAATTAGCTCACCAAACCACTTTATTCTATTTTATTTACTTTCATAAAAACTGGGTTTTCATAAAATGATAGATTAAAAAAGCCTATATACCCACTTACATCTTCAGAACTTAAAAATATTTATTTCAGAAATGTCTTTAGCTCTATAGTCAATGAACTGAAATAATACTAAAATATTCAAAGGCTTTTCAGAAATTGCAAGACTAGCTCTGGGTTGTTATGTATATTGGAAAAGATATTCGAAAAGCCTTATTTGTTAAATTTGGGATAGTTACTCCCACAAAAGAACCATTAGTGAAGATCCAATTGCATGTACAAAACAAGTTCAAATGCATCCACAATCTGGAGGTGACACAGACTTTTTGTATGTTTGTTTTTGAAAGGTATATATAACAAGCATATCCACAATACTGTTTTCAGTCAATATGATGGGATATTCAAACCTAATAAATACAGAGTTGATTATCTTAGTGAGAATAGATATGATGTTACAAAGAAAGTTATTTTCAACAGAAATCTGGAAAGAGTTTATCCACCTTGTGTTTCACAGGAATAACCAGAGAGTAATACCTGTTTGGTCAAGTAGGTCAAACTCACTCCATGAGTATATCTTAAAAGTATAATCAATTTAAGAGGTCAAATACATGTTTTGTACTGACAGTCATCTTACAGCAATAACTTACTACCTAATTATATCTGCATCTTCTTACCTGACATATAACAAGAGCTGAAATTGGTCTCTTTTATCTAATTTAATGTTGTATATGCTTTGATTATGAGGATGTTATTATTAGACAAATAAAATGTACAGAAGAGTGGCTCCATAGAAATGACATGACAGAACACTGATAAATAAAAACATTGCAACACAGTTAGCTCTTTTCAGCCTCACCCTGTCCACATTGGCAAGCAACATTGCAACAGCACACTCACACATATACACATACACACATGTGTGCACATGTACACACATATATATGCATGCTAAATTCAGGGTTTAGTACAAAAAGTACAAATAAAATATTAGTGATTTGGACAAACGTTAATTTGCCTTATTACAAAATAATACACAATCCAGTCACCATGGGTGTTACATTTTACTTGCCTCGCCACATGTGACCACTTAATTTATTTTAATTAATTCATTCATTCATTTGTTTTGTGCTAATACTAGCCTTGAATTCAGGGCCTGATTCTGTCCCAGAATTTGTTGTATTTTTGTTTTAAAAATTTGTAAAAATTGTTCTCATAAGTCATAATGGTTTGGTTAAGTTTCTTAATTTTCAAAAATGCCAATCCATCTTTGTGTCTGTACAAAACATTTTCACAATACAAAGCAACGGCAATATCTTACTTTAAAAATTCATGGATTCAATGGTATTCTTCAAGTGAATTGCCTGACTTTGATGTCAAATTGTATTCAAGAGTTGTTTGTATACATCTATAATGATTTCTGCAGAGTTTGTGATTTTTTAAATCAGAAATCATTTTAACTTATCTGTTGAAATGAGTAGTACAGAAACTAAAAATATTTCTGGTGCTTGTCTGAAAAAATTATATTTTAAAATAATCTGTATTTTGTTTGTATAATGTCCATAATCTATTTCATTCTCTCCTAGATATAATACTTTGAATTCTACATTGTTCTATATTATATAGGTTCATTAATAAATTTGTTATTTCAGATAGCATTCCATATAGAAAAAGTTTAAGGTTCCTTTTTTACCTAGGTCCTTATAGTATTTTATTTCTTTGGGATAAAATGACAATGTTATCTACTTTCTAAAGTTTTGTAAAGATTATGCTATATAAAGGCCTTTCTAAGGTGAGGATTTAATACACTGATGTCAAACTAACTTTCAGTTCAATGAATTATATGTGTTGTTACATTTGTATTTTTTATTGTGAAAATACTGTACCGAGGGGTTACAATTACATGGGCAAGATAATGAGTAAATTTCTTATCAAGCATTGTAGCCTCCTCCTTTGTTTCCCCTTCCCATCCCTTCCCATCCTCCCCCTGCCCCCCACTCAATCCTCCCCACTACCCCCCCCCCGCACCAAAGTTGTAAAGTTCATTTTTGACATAACGACTTGTATTTTTGTAATCAATTTTTTAATAACTGTTTTTCATTTCTTGCTTCTGAAGAATGAAAAATATTGAATTCTTCACAAATTTTCATATCATCCTTTTGCAAATGCCATGATAATCTCTATATTGTTGTAATTTGGGTAAACGTGCTGCTGAAGCATGTAGTATCCTGTAAATTTAAGTAGTTAATGATGCAATCTTTATACAGGCATATATCCTTGGTTGACTGTTTGTAACCAGGAAACCTTATTGTTCCTAAAAATGCTCTTGATCTTAATTCTCTAAAATTCTGTGTATATTGGAAAAAACATATTGTTTGGTCGATTGCTCACATTTGCAATTTTTTGTCAATGACTATTTCAAGTCTTTTTCATTTTAAATTTGATCATACTTTGAAGCCTTTATAGCTAGGTCCAAAGGTGATAGCTTTTCAAGTACTTATTTATCAACTGAGTTAGCTTTGTGGAGGTAATGGATTCAAAGCAAGCCTTGCTTAAGAGCTACTTCTAAACTTCTGGGCTTAAAATTTCCTAAATGAGGTCGTGCTGGCACAAATGTCTACCTGACCCTTTATTCTTCTTTCATATAGCAACAGACCAACCAGAATATCTTACCCTGACAGCATAGATTGTCTTACTGGAACAAAACTAATCTTAGTTAAAAAGGATCATGGAGAGATGAACAATTAAGACAGAATCATTTAGACTAGAAGGCATTTTATCAAAATATAATTGTTTCTTATACCTAATATTTCAAAAGTAGCTAAAGCCAAGAAGATGAAAAAGTTTTCACATGCATGATTACCTAATGTCCTGGCCAGTCTACCATCCAACCAGGCAGGAATTTACACTACTGCCTTTCTTTCACCAAATATTTTCATAGTTACAAGAGAAGTCTATATGTTTCTCCTTGATATTAGGCCTTAAATTGGTGATGTTTATCACAGTGTTTCCTCTTGCCTCTAGGCTGTAAATCTACAAATGGTAAAGCTTTACGTCCAACTCTGCCAAACACTGAGGTAGAAATAATGGAGCAATACTTTAAAACACAGTTGCTTTTGATGCCCTAACCACAACAGTACATTTCAAAACATGTGCCTTTTTCTTACATTATATATAGTTATATATTTTATCTTTATACGTGCTAATATTTTATTTCACACAGTGAAGCTTACTAGAATTAATTGATAATTTGACATATAAATAGATTGGAATATAAATAATAAGATTTAGAATGTACATTAGAATATAAAAAGCATCAATTCAATGTCTTCGGTATAAACTTTTGATACCTTCTAAGTATTCTTGGTCTTCTGAATTCACATTGTAAAAAAAAAAAATATTGTTTTCCTCTAATCTATAACGGACTTTACCCTGCTGCTCTGTTTATTGTTTTAATTCACTGATGCCAAAATATTTTTCTCCAATTTCGGAAGCCTTCCTACTGATTATACCCAATTTTTCTGATATGATATCTAAAAAGTATTACTCTTCTGCAGGACCCATGGGTCCTAGGATCCCAGGTTCCAGTTATCTGCTTCATCAGATAACAAGGGCAAGATATCTCACCTAGACTCATGAAACATGTCAACAGAAAGTAATTGAAAATCCATCTCAATTCCTTACGACACCAGAATTAGCAGTATGCAATTGTGAAATGCAATGCAACTTAAACTGCAAGATGAGATCACAAAATCTAACAGAAAGTACAGCAATTCAAACTTTCAAAAAAATGACCAGACCATATGTGTGACCAAGATCACAAATGTCACAAAATTATTTTTAATACCACTCTTCTAATGATTACTGAAAGATTTAGTCCAGCATAAGTAGGCCAAAAAAATAGTTCCTGAACGATAGATCCATAATTGGTCTACCAAGGCTAGGAAAACTTGACTTCAGGTTAAATATAATTCACAAAAACATTAATTGAGAAGATCGTTAATGCTTCAAAATACTGGTACTTCAGTAAAACTTGGTTCTGTTGTATAAAAATGTTATCATTCACAAACAAATGACAACCTACATTTAATCTCCTGAAAACAGATTCCTTTTCAAATAATATTTTAAAAATCACATTCACCAAAATAACATTTGACAAGTAGAAGATAGTGACATTACAAATTTTTCAAGTTTAGGGTGCAAGTTACAATAGAGTTGATTAATTTCTCCAGCACTAATGCCAAGCAGGTTCAACCATTCATTAAAGTGCAGAAATAGTACCACCCACCATTTGTGTTGTTCAGTAGGTGCCTTCCAGAAATGTGTCAAATAGAACAACCTTCCATAATTCAAACCCAAACACTAGCTAATATAGTAAGTTTTATCACTTAATAAGGTACATTTTAAAAAGTTACAAATAGATGCTTTATCATATGTTGTTTTATGTTTTCCCTATCTGTCTAACATAGTAAGAAATATGACTTAAAGTCATGAATATGGGTACTCATCAGAGATGTGACAAACATAAAATCTGTCTTCTATTTCTATCATATTCCTCTATAGTAGTAAATCATGGTTTTCTTCTTTTTCCAAAACTTATAGGTAGTAGAAAATATTATCCCATGTAAAATAAAATAATCACAAACCTTTTAACAAAGCCATTTATAAAATTTTGTAGTTAGGAATATATTCAAAGTCATATTTAAACTTTCTTGTTGAATAAAGATTAATCTTCCAAATGGATGAGAATAAAATCATGTCTAGGTCCTTCACGTCTCCAGTCTTGCAAATTGTTATTGCAGATGAATAAATTATGGAAATATAAGCTGACATCAGTTCAAGTATATTCAGGATTGAAACTCCATGGAATGTATTTAAACCTTTCAAAATATTAACAGACAGTTTAACAGAATGACTATCAGGAAGTTGAAACCAGAGAGGAATAATAGTAAAGACATAGAATGAATGACAAATGGAACAAGGGACAAGTACAGCTAGAATACTCAATGTACACATGTGATAAAGGACGTGGTAAATCTGAAATAAATCTTGGAGAAAGGGTTGGTTGAGAATGATAGAAGGAGTCACTCTGATCCAGGAGAATTGGACGATTAGATGGACATATTTATTGTAATACACTTGCAAAACCTTTTGAAATTTAGTTAAAAAACACAACAAAAAACAAAAACACACAAAAATCACAACCAAACAGCATTATCTAGAAAGGATGAATGTGACCACTCAAAATTTTAAATAGTTAATGAAAGGTAGTCTTGGAAAGCAAACAAAGCTGTTCAAAGAGGTCAGTTTTGGGTAGCAGAGAATTTTGAACAGATTTAAATAGATTGTCTAAGGATATGAATCACCTATATCTGCTGCAAATATTTTCTTCTGTGAGTTCTCTTTGTCTGCAATGGATAATCCAGTCCTCAGCCACACTTTATAGCTTGTGAAGATAAAATGGAAGAAACAATATCAAGAACCCATTACTCCACTGGAGACAGAAACGTGCTCTATGCTTTCTTTCATCTCTCTTCAATACTCTTTCTTCAAACTTTTAAGGCAAGTGATTTCTTTTGTTTTTTCTTTTTCTTTTTTAATTTAATTAAATTTAATTTTATTTGTTGACATACTGTACAGAGGGGTTACAATTACATGGGTAGGATAATGCATACATTTCTTACCAAGCATTGCAGCCTCCTCCTTTGTTTACCCTTCACATCCCTTCTCAGCCTCCCCTCTCCCCCCCAATCCCAATCCTTCTCCTTCCTCCCCGTTCCCCCCGCCCCGCACCAACATTGTAAAGCTCGTTTTGGACATGACAACTTGTACTTCTCATTGTTGCAACAGGTCCACCTGTTTCCTGAAACAACTGGTTTTTCCCAATGTCCTCCACAAGTTATACTGACATCAAATATAGAGAAAGCAGGGGTTATACTGTGGGGGAGGGATACACAAAGCAACAAAGATATAATCTTATAAATACCTTAGAAAAATATGCATGAAAGAAAAAAACATTAAAATACATATCTAAGTGTTCATTTTCCTGACATCTCATTATCTGACCTTTTCCGCTTGACTCATACATATACTAGATATTGCAAATAAGGGAAACCATGGGACCTATGTTTCTCTGGGCCTGGCTTACTTCACTTAATATAATTTTTTCCAAGTTTTTCCATTTCCTAACAAATTGGGCAATGTCATTCTTTCTGATGGAGGCATAGAATTCCATTGTGTATATATACCACATTTTCTTGATCCATTCATCTACTGAGGGGCATCTGGGTTGGTTCCAGATCTTAGCTATGGTAAATAATGCTGCAATAAACATAGTTGTGCTGGTAGCTTTAGTGTGGTCTTGTTTGTAAACATTTGGGTAAATGCCCAAAAGTGGGATTGCTGGGTCATAGAGGAGTTCTATGTGAAGTCTTTTGAGGAACCTCCATACTGCTTTCCAAAGTGGTTGAACAAGTTTACATTCCCACCAACAATGAAGTAAGGTTCCTTTCTGTCCATATCCCCTCCAGCATCTGTTGTTGTTAGAGTTCTTGATTTTTGCCGTTCTAACTGGAGTGAGGTGATATCTCAATGTTGTTTTGATTTGCATTTCTTTTATGGCTAGGGATGTTGAACCTTTCTTCATGTGTCTATTGGCCATCCTTCTTTCTTCTTCAGAGAAGTTTCTCTTTAAGCCTTTCGCCCACTTATTTATTGGGCAGTTGTTTCTTTGAGGATTTGTTCTTGGGGGGTTTCATTTTTTGAGTTCCAAGTATATTTTAGATATGAGACCCTTGTCCCTTGTATGGCTATTAAAGATCTTCTCCCAATCCGTGGGCTTTCTATTGATCTTGCTAGCTATGTCATTTGCCATGCAGAAGCTCTGCAACTTTATGCAATCCAATTCGTCCAACCTTTCTTTGATTTGTTGTGTTTCCGGGTCTCTATTCAGAAAATTTCGGCCTGAGCCACGGAGACCTAGGGCTTCTCCTATTCCATCCTGTAATGTTTTCAGAGTGTCTGCTTTGACTTCAAGGTCTGTGATCCATTTGGAGTTGATTCTGGTGGAGGGTGATATATAAGGATCTAGCTTTAGTTTTCTACATGTGGTTAACCAATTTTGCCATTTACTGAAGAGGCTGTCTTTGTTCCTTTCTATTGTTTTAGCTCCCTTATGGAAAATTAGATTGCTATAGGTCTGTAGGTTCATTTCTGGGTTTTCAATTCTATTCCATTGGTCCTGAGGTCTGTTCTTATGCCAATACCAAGCTGTTTTGATTACTATGGCTTTATAGTAGAGTTTGAAATTTGGTATTGATATTCCTCCAGCAGTGTTCTTTCCGTTGAGGAGCGTTTTTGCTATTCG
Organism: Dipodomys spectabilis; assembly: GCF_019054845.1. Classification (NCBI taxonomy): domain Eukaryota; kingdom Metazoa; phylum Chordata; class Mammalia; order Rodentia; family Heteromyidae; genus Dipodomys; species Dipodomys spectabilis. The sequence goes on from NW_024870905.1 coordinate 7,268,384, forward strand.
GGGTCTTTTATTGTTCCATATGAATTTTTGGATTGCCTCTTCTATTTCCTTGAAGAATGAGGTTGGAATTTTGATAGGTATTGCGTTGAATTTGTAGATAGCATTGGGAAGTATTGCCATTTTCACGATGTTAATCTTTCCAATCCAGGAGCATGGGAGGTTTTGCCATTTTTTAAGTTCTGTGTTGATTTCCTTTTTCAAGATTTTAAAGGTTTCATCATAGAGGTCCTTCACTTCTTTAGTTAATTCCTAGGTATTTTATTTTTTGTGGGGCTATTACAAATGGAGTTGCTTTCCTAATTTCAGCCACACTTTTCTCATTGTTGGCATAGAGAAAAGCCATTGATTTTGGGGGGCTTAATTTTATAACCTGCTACTTTGCCAAAGTTTTGAATCAGCTTGAGTGATTTGGGAGTGGAGTCTATGGGATTCTTTAAATACAAGATCATGTCATCTGCAAAGAGGGAGAGTTTTATTTCTTTTTCCCTGTTTGGATCCCCTTTATGTCTGCATCTTGTCTTATTGCTGTAGCTAGGCATTCTAATATTAGATTGAAGAGAAGTGGAGAGAGTGGGCATCCTAGTCTTGTTCCTGAGTTAAGAGGAAATGGCTTTAGTTTTTCACCATTGAGTATAATGCTGGCTGTAGGTTTGCCATATAAAGCCTTTATTGTATTGAGGAATGTATGTCAAGTGATTTTGAATTATATCTTTCATTTTTGTTCTGGCAAAGTAATTAACCAAACTAATTTACTAAATATTATTTGCCATTTTTTCTACCATGCTGTTTACTTGTCTAAAAGAGCCCATTAAACTTCACCTTTGCATTTGGTTGCCACAAAAACCCAACGTCTATGTTAATGAGGACAAACTCTAATGTAAAACTTTGTCTCCAAACAAACAGTCCAAGAAGCTGTGATCACAAATATTTAGCTGTACTTTTTTTCTTTTACATTGAAAGTCTTCTTGTGTCTAAAGTGCCACAAAAATATGTACTCCATCTCCTTTTTGGTTCACTTCTAACCTCAAAGGTATATTTTGCTAAGAAGATGCTTAGAGGAAACCAAAGTATACTCCACTTTTATGTTCTCTCTTAGGTCTCTCCTTAGATACCATATCAGGATCAGTGAAGTTATTCTTTGCAAAATTATTTCAATAGATTATTTTTCTCTTGGTCTTGCATTTGCTCAGCAAGACGTATGGAAAATAATAGAGTTAAATGATCCATACCTTGGGTGACAGTGTCTGTTACAAAGGACAATGCTTCTATGTCCTAAATCTATGTCCTCCTCTTAGCTCTTGCCTAATTTCCAATTAAGAACAGCTTCTTGGCCTCAAGTCCAGTGAAGCTGAAAGACTAAAAGATCTCCTCCTCACCCTGTCCCGCTATATCTTCATGGTTTCTCTTTTAAAACTCGTTGAAGTTGCCTCATTTGAACACAGAATTTATTTTCCTGTCTTCATTCAGTCTATTCTGCATTGTAGTGAGCCATATAGGTTCTGTAAAATCACTTTTGGTAGCAAAAATATTAAGACAATCTATATCAAAATTTCTGGCATCCCTCCACTGCTGAAGTCAATATGCTTAGATAGGGCTTGTAAGAACATTGTTTGCTTACCCTTTTCAATTTTCTCAATTCTTTTCTGATCCCAAACTTTTTGGCTTATGTAATGAGAAGTCTTCACTACCTCATGTTGATAAGGATATTATTTTTGTGAGCTGCTTATAAATGTGTAATCATTGGAGTATCCAATCAGATTTTTTTTTCTGTGTTTCAGTGCTTCACGTGCAAAGACATTGGGGAAAGTGTTACAAACAGAAAAGTGTGAACCCAATACCTTCTTTCATTTTGGAGGGCACTTTCTGCCTAAATATTTTGACTCAAATTATCTTTTTCAAAGAATAATTTTGGTAATTAAAGTTCAATTCACAAATTTTGATGTCTAAGTTTTTTTTAAGAACTTTGAATTTCACACAGTGAGAGTATATTTCCTGGGTAAGGACAATTCTCAAGGGAACCTACAGGATTTACAGTAAGGTTTCTGAAGTTTGTTTAGTGTGAAAATGAGCTATTTTTACCCACTTTTCTCCCTCTCAACTAAGTCTCCATAGTTTCTTTGCATGAAAGCCTATTTTCCCAGGCAATTTTCTTAATAGGTTAAGTTGTTAAAAAGTTTGAACAATTAAAATATGCCTGTCATAATTTTTAAACTCTTTTGAAATTCCATTATCAAAATCACGTTTTCCCCAATCCTAATTCAACCTTTAACATCAAAAACTGTAACATGTTGTTCACATGATATAGTGTCCATGCAACTATTATTTTCCAGTGGCTTTATGTGTATATAAGAACATATAAGCTGATGCTGAGCAAAATGAACTCCAAGATATGAATACAGAGATTTTTTTGCAGTTGTTTTTAATGTACTATATGATTTCTATTTTCTTTGAGGTTTTCCCCCTATGGTTTGTCCCCGGCTGTATTTGATTTGGGTAGCCTGTGTATTGTGTATACATTTACCTTAATTAGGGAAGGGAACAGGAACAACAAAATGGCGACACAAAGGACAAAGAGCAAGACAATGCAATAGCATTACTCACAAGACAATATGTTGGAAATGTACATTAAAACTTGTGAGGAGTATTGAGGTGAAAGAAAACTGTGAGAAAAATGAAAGGGGGTAACAAGTTTGAAAAGTTATGTATTCACTACCTCACAATTACTGTAACCCCATTGTACATCAATTTGACAATAAAATTAAATTAAAAAATAAGCTGCATAAAATATAATTTCACTGTATTGTATAGTAAATATTATTCTGTATTTTATGTAGCAACTTTTTAAAAATCAATACTATTTGGCATCTAATTTGAATTGATTACTCCTTTTTTATCAGAGAGTCATCAACTTGAATGTTATCCAACTAGACAATATTTTCACAATAAACTTGCCAATATTTTGAAAAAAGAATAAATTTAGTACTTTCTCATACTAAAACCGATAACAGTTTAATTATATGGAAACCCATAACTTTTAAAAGTAAATAAGTTGTTATGAGGACAGAATATATGTGTTCCTCAAAACTCCTATGACTAATAAGTACTCATTTTCAAATTCTGAACATTCCATATCTGAGAGATTCAAAACAGTACCTGTTTGCATGTTATGTAATTTTGCAATAGATGCAGTTTCCAATGGAGTGCTACAAATTGAGAAGTCAACAGAAAAATAGCCACATTCTGGTAGAGGAAAAAATTATGAAGCATCTGTAATTAATTCTTCAAGAGTAAGCACATTTTATCAGAGTAAGCTATTATTTCTATGACCATCAATCCCAGGATTTATGCCATAAAGTCATCCTAGTCCAATAGTTTCCAACTTATAAAGTGCACCTTAAAATTCCCTTAATTCACATCATGAATAGCTTATCTCTATTGTGAAAAATACTACACCTCTGATAATGTGATGCTCTCCTTGTTCTGGAAAGAATACTACAATAAACTGGGTTGCATCATTTTTCCCCTAGTGAGATTCTTGAGATGAGATCACTTGCAAATGTTATTCATTTTTATACTTTTTTAAACTATCACAGATATTCAGGATGCTAAGGTCAGAAGATTATGGTTGAAATCTCCAATAAACTCAGAAAAAGTCAGACACAAGTGGCACTGAGATTGAAGTGGTAGCGCACGATCCTTGAGTATAAACAGGCTCAGAGACAGTTTCCAGGCCCAGATCTCAAGCCATAGGACAAACCAATAAAAGAAAAACAAATCCCAAATGTAGCAGTTTTCTCATTGTATACAGAGGCACGTAATTAAGGAACTTGCTTCCTGTGTTACATATAGGTAGAAGAAAGAAGATGTCACACAATTATTCTCTTCATACAATGTCATACAAAACCCTCAAAAATTGCAATTTTTTCTATATTTATAAATTAATATTGATTTGTTGGCAACTCTGTCTAGATTATTTACATTATCATCTTATACATGAACTGTTGGAATTATCTATTAACTAAGATCTAATTATAACTCTTTTGAAAGCATATTCTAGGCAAATAGAATGCCAGAAACATTTGTGAATTTGTCAATTAAATCCTCTACTTAAAAAGAATTTTGTAGTATCCTATAAAATATTAAATTACAAAAAAAACTAAAATATTTGTTAACTCTAAATTCTAATTTAGAAATATCTACAAAGTCCTGCATTTGATGAACTTTGCTATTTCTCTAGACTTAAGATTTTGTAGTCCTTCCTCATTTCTTTAGAATCCAACAGAATGATGCTTACTTACTTTTTCAAATTTTGGGTGGGAATCATGAGCCATTTTGAATCTGGGAATATTCTGGAATGAAGAGAGCATTTAAAACACAACTGAAGATTATACACGAGTTACATTTCAATAGGAAAGTTGACTTTTCAAAACATAATGACAAAATTAGCCCAAACTTGCAACTGTGTATTCGTTTCTTGTTGTTTGGTATGTTTTATTAGACAAAATTATACTACCTGTTCCAGGGAAGGTATCGCTATTTAATTCTACTCTCTAATCTCCTACCTTAGTCTGAGTGCTAGAATTCCAGGCTTGTATCACATTGCCTTGCCATGGTTTGTTGGTTTATTTAATCTAGACATAGACTAGCAAATCTGAACTTCTCCAATGATATTATCCAGTAGACTGACTGCTCAGAGTGTTTATGTACTATTTTCAAAGATCTTCTAAATTTGACACAGGATATGATCATTTTCAGATGCACCTGCTGGTATCTCTGATTCATTCGATCCTTTTAATAATAATTACTTGACTCTCTTACTATCTCTCGTCCCTACCTATGTAATAGTCTCAAACTTTTTTGAAGAAAGTTCACTTGAGGACTTTCTAATATTAAAATTTATCTCTTAATTCTTACTCAGGACATATTTTCTATTGCTTTTTTAAAACTTTTCTGAATATTGTAAGAGTTGTTTCATTTATGTATTTGTGTGTGCACATATAAGTGCCTCTGTGTGTATGTGTGTGTTTGTATGTATGTATGCAAAAGCCTCAAGCTCTTATTCATCGATCTTGCTCATGACTGGTATTCTATCACCTGAGACATTCTTCCAATCCAGGTTTTGGCTGGTAGTGTGGCAAAGACTGTTCGGCCCAGGCTGCATGCAAACTGAACTTCCCAGACTCCTTTATATTTTTAGGTTTTATTTCTCCAGAAGTATCAACTTTTAAACTACAAACATTTTTGTGAGTGAAAAGCCTAAGCTGTAGTCCAGATTTTTAACTCAAAATTTCATAGAAAGATAGATGAACATACACATTGCATATGCTGAGTGTACACTGTTAGAAATGTGATCTTAAGCCAGGTGGTGGAGAGATCTGAGGATTGGGGTTCAAAGCCAGCCCAGGTAGGAAAGTCCAAGAGACTCTTTTCTCCAATTAACTACAAGAAAACTGGAAGTGGCACTGTGGCTCAAGTGGTAGAACAGTAGCTTTGAGCTGAATAGCAGAGAGACAGCGCCCAGGCCCAGAGTTCAAGTGCCAAGACCAACAACAACAACAAAATGCAAGTAAAGAAAAATAAATGCGATCTTAGCCACTAGTTCATTACTATTATAATCCCTGCTCTCTCAAGATGGACTTTTTTTCCAGTTAAATCCATGCCCTTATAGTTGACTTGAATTGGAACCAGAATTATTCTTCCATTCTACTTTTTAAAAATTTGTGTGATTAGCAAGCGTGATTTAGAAAGGGAAAGGCCTCATACTTCATGTTCCACTTAGGAACACTCCCATAAATCTACATACTGGACTTGGCTTTATTGTTTCGATGTTGTCTTATTTGTAGTCTTCTATAGTGTATTGAACCCTTATACTTAAACACAGTACTTCTCTTTCTCCTATTATTGCAAATGTTTCTCTTACTGTTAACTCATGTGCACTAGGGAAATAATGTACAGCACATATACTCAAAAAAAGAATGAGGACCTTCTTCCCATTTAAAATTTGGCTTAATTTGCAGAGCAATTATGAAGTTTGAACTAAATGTACTCATGGATAATGTATTTATAAGCAATATAAATTTTATATTTTCTCTTTACTAAGTTGTCTCTGAAACACCTGTTACCTCATGTCCAAAAGTGTCCTTGTGTTAGTTCAACGAAGCCCGAAAACATTCCTTAGACCACAAGAAGCACCAATGATTGTTACTGGACTTTGTGGAAACTGAGCCCAGGAGAGGAATTGAACATAGAGGAATGATAGAGTTCAAATTAACTTCTGCATTCCTTTTTACTGTACAAGAAAAGAATCCCAGGGCTTGAAGGAAACTCTGTCCCTTGCTTTTTCCGGTGTGTTTTTTATTCATATAAACTTGTCTGTAAACTTCTAGTTGAGAGTATTACAAAAGATAATAATGTGCCATGTGAAGGCCAGCATAGAATAAAAGGAATTAACATTGTTGTTTTTTAGTTAGTTTGTATTTGTTTTTGCCAATTGTGTGGCCTTAACTCTGGGCCTAGGCACTCTCCCTCAGCTCTTCAGCTCAAGGATAGTGCTCTACCACTTGAACCACAGCGTCATTTCTGACTTTTTCTGTTTATGTGGTACTGAGAAATCAGGGCTTCATGCATGCAAGGCAAGTACTCTACCACTGAACCACATTCCCAGCACCTAATAACATTGTTTTAAAATTGTTCTGCTGCAAAGAATCAAAGACATGGAGGTTTAAACGTGTCTTATGGATGGATATTTCACCCCTGAGATGATTCTCTTTTTGCAGGAGTCAGTTATCAATTCCTTTAGTCTGGTCCTAAGTTCTCCATAGCAATAAGAACTCCAAAAAAGCAGGATCCTGTGAGTATGATCCACACAAACAGCCTCTTCTCAGACCAGTTTCCCTTTAAGGAGAGTCCCAAAGAAATATCGGGGGTTGTTTTTGTTTGCTTGTTTGTTTAGCTTGTCCTAGTTCTGGGGCTTGAACCCAGAGGCTGGACTCTGTCCCTGAACAGTTGTCTTTCTTGCCCACCTATCCTCCAAGATAGTACTCTACTGCTTGAGCCAAAACTCCATTTCAGGCTTTTTTAGTGTTTATTTACAGATAAGAGTTTGACAGACTTTTCTGTCTGGGTTGGCTTTGAACTAAGACAGTAAGAAAGCCTAGTGAGATCAACAGTATGGACTTCTCTTTTGAAAAAAGAAATATTAGATGAAGTTTATTATAAAGCTAATATTTGACAATTTTTAAAAGAAGAGAATATACCCAGCAAAGAAGCCATAACTTAAATAACTCAGCAAAAATAGGAGTACTGAATCATTTTGGAATTATTTTTTATGCTTGGAAAGATTACTATTGACCTTGTCATTCCATTTGGGGAAACTGAAAGTCAGATTTGCACTTTTTTTGTTGGTCATGGAGCTTTCACTCTGATCCTGGGCGCTGTCCCTCACCTCTTCATCTCAAGTTGAGCACTCTATCACTTTAGCTACAGCACCACTTCTGGGTTTCCTGTGATTAATTGAAGATAAGGGTCTCATGGACTTTCCTTGCAAGGCTTGCTTTGAACCACAATCCTCTGGTCTCATCCTTCTGAGTAGCTAGGATTACAGGCTTGAGCTACCAGCACCTGGCTCATATTTGCATTTATGTGTACTTAATGACACTATGTAGACAAAGAATGGAAATTTGATGACATTGCAGCTTTTCAGAAAAATTGGGGTAGGAATAAATATGTCCTCATTTTTCCATGTGGTTATATTAATGACTCATGAGCTATGGGACTCTTACATTAGCATCCTATGCCATCTGTGTAGGTGTTATTTAGTGTTAGGCAATATTCATAGAGTAATATAGAAAGACTGAGATATTTAGAAAGCAAAGGAGATCAGGTATGAAAGAACAGCATAGAAGGGGATACATTTATCACACAGATATTAAGAAGTAGCCTAAGAGATTTAGAATGTTAAAGGCAATGAGGTATAAGCCTAGTTGATAACTAGCTCTTCAATAACCAAAAATATTTCCCTAGAACAGTTTCTGGTATACGTTAGTTACTATCATTTATTCATTCCATCTGGAGTTATTCCTTCTCTTCTATCACAACTGTTAATTAGCCTATGCTTTTTTGGTGCCATGACTGACCAAAAAGATTTCCAAATCTCACTTAGACTAGCCTTCTCTGTGATTAGCAGTGACCACTCAAAAACCTGGAATCTTTGAATTTCCAGAATTCATCTTCACTTCACATCTAAGTACATTCCTGGCATTAACTGCAGTGATCTAATGAACAAAATATTTTTGTTCAACACAGTATCCTAATATAGGCAAAATGCATGAATTAGGGACTGTTGTCAGGTATCCATATGGAAGGAGCAATTATATATTCCAAGTATGTGTTCTGTATTTTGTATTTACTAACTGTTTTGTTTTGTTTTTGATAGTCCAGGGAGCTTAAACTCAGGGCTAGGGAATTATTCCTGAGCTTTTTTTTTTTTTTTTTTTTTTTTTTTTGCTCAAAGCCACCACTCTACCACTTGGGGACAGCACCACTTTCAGTGTTTTTCTGTGATGAATTGAACCCAGGGGCTCATGCATGCTAGGCAATCACCACACCATGAAGTCACATTCCCAGCCCTAAATGACTTTCTTAAGATGACATTACGTTTTCATTCTATAACTATGTATCATAATTTTGGCCAGGTGGTAGAAAATGACATACAAAACAATACTAAGTCCAGTAAGGCTGGATGGACAATGAATAACCGTCATGGTCTAGCCAGGGCACAGAGGGGCTTACCTCGTGGAGCTGGTTCAAAAGGCTGAGCAAGACAGCTCCTAACCCACAGCCTACCTCCAGAATGAGAGGGCCACCTTGGGTTCCAGCCACATGGGGACGCTGGGCCACTTCCTCCAGCACGCATTAAACCATTTCCTGTGTGTGAGAGAGAGAAAGTCAGAAGTACACTTAAGCCGGGTGCCCATGGCTCAGACCTCTAATCCTAACTACACAGGAGGCTGAGATATGAGAATCATGGTTCACAGCCAGCCCGGGCAGGAACGTCTGTGAGACTCTTATCTCCAAAGAAGGACCAAAAAACTGGAAGTGGCACTGTGGCTTAAGTAGTAGAGTGCGAGCCTTGATCTGAGGAGCTTGGGGACAGCGCCCAGGACCATAGTTCAAGACCCAGACTGATAAGAATTGGACTTCTTGACAATAATAGCACTCATTGTACTAGGGAGCATGGCAGAGAAGTCAGGCCAACCTTCTTGTGAACTGGAGATCATGAGTATGTCACCTGGCTTCTCCTTGCCTCTGAATCACCAGCTGCAAAACTGAACACAGGGAAATATCCCCTTCCTTATGGGGATAAGGTAAGGATGAAAGAGAGCTATGTTTTGTTTCACAATCCCTCAACTGTTCCACGATTAATAACAGGCCCCACCTGAGCCTTTTCCAGGTATCTTCCTTTCATTTGCTCACAGAATTGCCAAGAACCATATTTGATGGCCGCTCCCTCTATGCCCTATGCCAGAGATCCCTCTGTATAAATCCCTTGTTGCCTCACAATTGTCCCAAGAGGAGACTGCGGTCCAATGTTTGAGGCCTAACACAGGGCTTAGCCTGTGGTCAAGAATTGGCTGCTGTGCAGTAAGAGTTTGAGATAATCCATCTAAACCGATGCCTGAACATCATGCTACATGTCTACTATCCCAACTACAAAGGACCAGGCCTGGTGGATCATGCCGGTCACAGATAGGAGGATCATGATCCAGCCCAGCCTGACCATATATTTAGTCTCTATCTTGGAAATGCCCAAGACAGAAAGGCTTGGCTCACATGGTGGAAGACCTGACTGGCAAGCATAAGGCCTTGAGTTCAAACCCTAATATACCAAAAAGAATCCGAGGCCCGGTGCCAGATGCTCATGCCTATAATCCTAGCTACTCAGGAGTCTGAGATCTGAAGACCACAAATCAAGATTTAATATAGGTTTGGCGTCACCCATCAGACATCATGGTGAGAAGACCCGGAGTCTGACCTATGCTGGTGCACTCCATACTCGCAGGGTGCACATCCTTACTAAGTTCTGGCTACACAATCTGTCCTCCTGGGAAACCACCCCCTGTGGGACACACCCCCAGGTCCTCCCATGCTCCCACTGCCACCAACCAGGCCCAAGGGAGTAGACAGCTCCAGGGCACACAAATCCCTTGGTCTTGTAATTTAATGGTGATAAATCCCCTTCAAGCACCTTACCCTTCCAGGCCCCTAGACCTCAGCCATGAAGCCCCCAAAGGTAGCAGGAAAAGTTACCAAAGGGTCCGACTATCTTTGGTGCAACCCACTTCTACACACACACAAATCCAGACTGGTGACAGAAGACTCATCCATGCAGCACCTGAAATTTGCCAATTGATCACTCACCTGAGCACTGTCAGGATGTACATTAGAAAGATGATCTCTCTCTCTTTCCCTGTCTCTCTCTCTCCCCCTCTCTCTGTCTCTGTCTCTCTCTCTAATGCACACACACACACACACACACACAGAAACACACACACACACACACACACACATGACTCAGAGAAGTGCCTCTGTTCGTTCCTCATCTGGCACAATGTACAAGCTGGAGCATGGATGTTCCCTTGAGAGAACCAGGGGCTCCCACCCAAGGGGAGCACCACTCAATTGAAACAGCACCACCCCGCCTCTCCCTTTCTCCAGGGCCAGATCCTCCCCCTTGGGAACAACCAGCCTTGACTCCACATTCACCAAAACCCTAGGCCAGGATGCTGGGTGAAGGAGTCCTGAGACAGGTGTCTCCTCAGAGCCTGGGAAAGGAAACTAGCAGAGGGTCATGATCTCAGAGGGGTGTCTGAACAGGGGTGAGGGGAAATGGATGGAGTCCTAGGGCTACATACATCGACATACTCCTTACTTCTAACCTACATGCTCCTGGGCTAATTGGTGGATTCTTGGGGAGGACGAGGAAATCAAATGGAACAAGAGCACCAGCACATGCTGGCAGAGCTGGTGATGATCCTGTGAGAACTGTTGACAGCTGAGGGGTAAGGGAACAGGCCGGGTGTATGTGTGAGGGGGGTTGAGGTATTCCTCCTAGATATTCACCTTCTGCTTTGACCCCCAGCGCCCTTCACCTCCCTCCTGGGCTTTTCTGGGACCCTCTTCAGGTGAAAGGATGACCAAGCCCAGAAGACAAGGGCTCACACAGCAACGGGGGGGGGGGGGTCTATCTTATGCATCCAACAACCTTCATGCCCAGAAAAAAAAAGACCAGAGAAGGCAGGTGTGGCGGTGCTGCTCCCCACCTTTGACTAAAGCCACCAAGTTCCCACTAGGGAGAAAAAGGGTGCATGGCTCTGTGGCTTCCACTGCTCTAGGCCAGGGACGATGTGGCACCCTGTCTTCACCCATCATTACATCTGCCCTTTTCCTGGGACATTGGCCGCTAGGGATGGGGGTGTGATCCCCGGGTTGACACCCACCCCCTACCCTTTTGGCGCATTAGTGGCAGAGCCCTGGCTGGACTGTTGGGTGTGATGGAGGTGCAAGTCTGGGACCTGGGGGGGATCTCCAAGTACGAGTGTCGCAGGGTGCAGGCCCACTGGGCGGCCACTCACTTGTGCTGCTGGGAGGAGTTGCTGGCTGATGCTCCTGGTGGAGTGAGCAGCAATGGAGGGGGCATTGCAGACACTTAGGTCCAGAGCAGAGGACCAGGGGCCGGGACCAGGTCATGGTTGCAAGCTCACAAGAAGCTTGCCACCACCTGAGGTTTGAAATATGGTGCCTTGGAGGAAGCAAAAGAGGGGGCTGGGAAGCAGGAGGGCACATCAATTTCCTACTCCAAAGTAGCTTCAAGTCTCTTGCTCACAACTCAGCCACCACTACCTTCTTCAACTGCTGGTAGTGGTGACGACCAACCGAGGGAATCCCGGGGGTACAGGGCAGCATGGAATGTGGGCATGGCCACAATTCTTATATTCGATTGGTCAGAAAGAAACATGAAAGAATGGGATTGTGGCCAGAATCCTGTGATGCAGGCAGCATGTGCAGAGTCAAGATGACAGCACCTCCCCAGCCACTTTCTCTGGAAACTATGTCTAATTCAGTTGGGCACAAGAGGATGACCTGCTTTAGTCAATGGATGCACAGATTCTTGTGTATGTCTGTTTGTTGTCAGTCCCAAACCTTGAACTCAGGATCTGGGCACAGCCCATGAGCTGCTTTTGCTCAAGGCTAGCCCTCTACCACAAGAGCTACACGGCTCTACTTCTGGCTTAGTTGGCACTGAAGTTGGACAGGGGTCTGAAGGACTTTTGTACTTAGGATGACTTTGATCCTCCCATCACAGCCTTGTAAGTAACAAGGAGGATTGCTGAGAGCTACTGCTGCCTGCCTCATCATTGGTCTTGCTGATGATCTTGGACAGACTTGTGAGTTCCCTATCCTCGGGTTTAAGTGGTGGGAGCTGGAGCCAACAGTTCGAATCCTGGTCCTGCCACCTCCAAATGGCAGGAGATCCTATGAAATCCATTCCTATCCATATGATTACCAATGGAATGTGATTAATGTCATGAATTAATGAGCAGTTGTTGAGTTATTCTATGAAAAATTTATACACAATTATATTATAGGACACTGATTGATTTTAATTAACACTTTATTAAGCATTTAAACAATCACATTCATAAAATGGAGGCATAATGAAATACCGAAGAATTGGACCTCATATACTATAAAGGTGCCTTTTTTTCTGCCAAGACTGGGATTGGAACTCATGGTCTGGGTAAGTCTGTTGCACTGTGTGGGAAGGGGAAGACTTCCTCCTTGAAGACAGGAAATTCAAGTCTGTTCCTTAGGCCTGAAATTTATCCCCACCACTAGAAAACATCCTACAATTTACATATATGATTTATATTTATATACATATGTTGACTCCAGATTGCATTCAGTGGAGTTTTTCATTTTATTTTTTGTTTTAATCATGTATTGACCGTTTATTTTATTGACTATTATGACACATAGAACATTGATTACATTGAATACATAGTATATAGGTCTCCATATGTATTCCACTTCATACCTGACACCCAGAAGATTCACAGTAAAGGAAAACATGTGTCAACATCAGCTTCTTACTCCACGATTCATTGTTTGGGAGTGCTGGCATCTGAACTCATGGCCTACAAGGCCAAATTCATGAATGGGTGAGTTTCAACACACCATCCTGGGGCAAATTGAGCTGACAGGCAATTCCTAGGACCTGAGATCGAGCCCCAGGGGTTGACAAAATAAGAACAGATTGACACACAGATGGAAGTATACTAATAAATATATATCTTTATAGCATGCCAGAGATGTCTGTCCATTATTCACTTATATAGACTACATTTGTACCAATTCTTGGGTATTTATTATGCCTCCATGTAATTATTGTTATTGTTTTCATCCTTAAACTATTAATGAAATCAATCAGTGTCTTGAAATTATTGTGTTCCTGTAAGTAATAGTATTCTTTTAATGCTTCATAAAATCAATCAGACTCCTAAAATTATGCTAATTTTATAGAAGCATCATTTACAATCAACTTATTCAACCATGACATTGATAACATTCCATTGTTATTCCTATGGATGGGAACAAGTCTCTTAGTATCTCCTGCCATTGGTTGTGTCAGGACAGGGATTCGAAAACAGGGCCTACCTTGCCACGTGGGCCTATGGCTTCCCCAGTATTCTGCCAGCCTTCAGCAATGCAAGGTGAAGTACCCTTTGCAACAGTGTCAGTCAGACCCAGGAGGGTCACCGTGCAAAGGAAGAAAACATAAAAAGCTATCTCACAACATTTTTCTGTGCATTTTTTCCCTGCAAGGCCTGGGGGTTTAGGATCCCAGGAGCAGCTGTGGATCCATTGGCTCCATCCCAGCCTTGAGTGATTAAAGCTGAGGCAGAGTTGCCACAACATGAGTTCAAGTGCCGTGCTGAGCATAAAATAAAATAAAATAAAAAATAAATGAGCTCCCTGGCTTTCAATTCGCGCTGTTTATTCTGCCCGGTTTTGGATTTGAACTCAGGGTCTGGGTACATCTGCAGCACTGTGGATGAAGGGGAATCTTACCATACTTGAAGATAAGAAAGTCAGGTCTGTTCATTAGGCCCGAATTCAAGCCCCAGCTCTGGAAAGCATACTATTTATATACATTGTAAAGATAGGATGTATACTTACCTATAGATGTTCAGTCCATACATGTTTGGTGTGGTTGTTCCTTGTATTTTTTATTCATTTATTTACCATTGATTTTATTTACTACAATGACACCCACTCCGTTTATTACATTGATGATATACTATTACATAGCATCTAGATTTGTAGACATGTTCTCCATCATGCCTAACACCCAGGACTCAGAGAAAAGGAAAATAATTCTCACACTCAGTTTCTTACTTCATGATCCACTTGTTGGTAATGCTGGGATCTGTCTCAGGGCCTAGCAGGACCAATTGGTGAGTAGGTCAAGGTGAACAAACCAGCCTGTGAGCAACTATGGAGTTAGGCCATTCCCAGGATCTGACATTGATCCTCAGGGTGCCCCCACTATAGCCATAAATTCATTATTTAAACATAGGTTCTATATTAACATATATGTTTGGACAGCATCTTGCATTCGGTGTACTTCGTATTGTCTATTTTCCTGAGTATGGTGACAGATATAACTGTGATGACATGGATAACAACCTGTTCCTATGGTTATAGGGTTGCCTATGCATTCTCCATCTTTGTTGAGGCCCAGGACTTTCACAGGAGAGGAAAGCATGTGCAACGATTGCCTTTTGACATAAGGATGAATCTTTTGTCAGTGCTGGGATTTTAACTCAAGTTTGGGTAGCTCTGTTGCACAGTGGGGGAAGTGGAAGCTCACCATCCTTAAAGACTAGAATGTCAGTCCCAGTCCAGGGCCTAATTTGAAGCCCCAGCACTGGACAAAATAATAAGCCCATCTTTTCTAAACATAGGATCTCTCTTTACCTACAGGTGTCGTATGCATCTTGCATTCAGTGTAGTTTATTTATTTATTTTGTTTTTTATTTATTCATGGATATATTGTGTATATTATTGAGTATGGTGACAGATATAACTGTGCTGACCTGGACTATCTATTTCTATGGCTATAGAGTTGCCTATATAACATTCTCCATCCTCTCTGAGTCCTAGGACTTTCACAGGAGAGGAAAACAGGTAGATCGATTGGATTCTCACATCAGAATGAAACTTTCGGCTGTGCTAAGATTTTAACTCAAGGCCTAGCGGACCCAATTGGTGAAAGGGTCATGGTGAGCACAACAACCTGTAGCCACTAAGGAGCAAAGCCATTCACTAGACCTGAGATCGAGCCCTGGTGGGGAACAATATAGTCATAAAGTCATAATTAAACCAAGGATCTATATTTCCATACATGGGTGGGCAGCATCCAATTTTAGACTCAACTGTTGCATGAACTACTCTATCAATTGGTATTCGTATGCATAGGAACAAGTCCCTTGCGATCTCCTGCCATTGGTAGGTGTCAGGACGGGTTTGAACCAGAAGCCTATGTTAACAGGAAGCCTATGGTTTCCCTGATAGCCCGCCAGCTTTCAGCAATGGCAGGTCAGCTCCAGTTTGCAACCAGGTAATTAAGACCCAGGATAGTCACCTTGCAAAGAAAAAAATCGTAAAACCCTCCAGCCCTCTGCAGCTCACCACTTTTTGTGCTTTCTAACTTTTTTTTTCTTCTTGCAAGCCCTCTGGTCCTAGGATCTCCGGATCGAATATGGGCCCAGATGCTGCACCCCAGCCTAGTGTGATCGAAGCTAAGGCAGAGTTGCCACGACGTGAGTTCAAGCCCCATGGTTGGCCAAAAAAATAAGAACAAATAAAAATTAATTAATTAATTAAATAAATAAATTAAAAAAATAAAGCTCACTTGTTTGGAATTTCTGCCAGTTTTCTTTCCTAGCCTGGGATTTGATCTCAGGGTCTTGGTAAATCTGTAGCAATGTGTGGGAAGGTGTCAGCATTGTCACTACTTAAATTCAAACCCTGTGCCAAGCCAAAAATAAAAAAATAAGTCACTGACCAGGGCAGGGGGAGTAGTTGTGGAGATGGGAGAGAAGGTATGGTAGGGAGAATACAGAGGAGGAGGCAACAATGCTCAATAGGAAATATACTCATTACCTTGCTCATGTAACTGTAACCCCTCTGTACAACCTATTTACAATAAAAATGTACAAAAAAAGAAACAATGTAGTTCTCAGAGAAGCACTTTAAGGGTAAAGGAAGGATGTTTGAATAGCTGTACAAAATTCTCCACTGTATTTTTGTTTAATGTTCAGTATGAAACTGAATAAACATACCTGCTTCCATTAAAAAAAAATTAAGTCTCAGTCTTGGAACTGGGGCCAGTATTTCTGCCATTGCTGGGATTTGATCTCACTGTCCAAGTAACTCTTTTGCACCATGGGTGAAGGCGAATCTCACTGTCCTTGAGGAAAAGAAATTCAGGCTAGAGTTCCCAGGGCCCGAATGAAGGCCCTGCAATGGAAAAACTATTTCTATACATGTGTAATATATGATATATACTTACATATGTATGTTTATTATATATTATGATTACTGTTGATTTTGTATTTTATTTTTAAGTCATTAATTTATTGTTTTATTATACACATATTTATTACATTTTGAACATACATTATAAAATTATACACAATAATTTAGGACATGAACTCATTTTTCATTAATATTTTATTAAGTGATGAAACATGATACATAATTAAATTGAGGCATTTGTCACAGTCTTCACGTTTAGAATCTCACTCAAGTATGAGCTGTGTTTTACCTTTGGACACCTTTCTATAGTGATCTCTTTAGATGATTTATAGTCAGAAACATTTTCTTGAGGATAGGCAAGTTGAGGGATAAAATTGTAAGGGTGGGGCAAGAAATGTGTCTTAGTGGTAAAGAGCTCACTCAGTTTGCATGAATGCCAGGGTTTGAATCCTCAATGCCACATACTCAGAAAGAGCCAGAAGCTGTGGAGTGGCTCAAGTGGTAGAGCGCTAGCCTTGAGAAAAAGAAGCCCCAAGACTGTCAAAAACAATAGGCCAGATGCCAGTAGCTCACACTTTGAACCCTAGCTCCTCTGAGGCTGAGATCTGAATACCACTGTTCAAAGTCAGCCTAGACAAGGAAAACTTGTTAGACTGTTATCTCCAATGAACCAACAAAAGCCCACATGGCGCTGTGGATCAAGTGGTACAGTGTTTGACTTGCTCAGGAAAAGTATCTAGACATGATTCAATTCACACAACTGGAAAAAAGTAAGGGTTAATCAAAGTATTTTTCCTATTTGCTAATTAGGAGAACATTCTCTGGAAAATGAACGCTGATGTAGACCACAATTGAAGTCAGAGCTCAAGGTTCAAGTGTAGCAGATCCATATGCCCAGCCTCTCAGACTCTAGCATTATAACCTGTGTCCTACGGGGTTCTGAAGGGTCCAATATTGAAAGACTTAATATGCTCCCCAAGCACTTTGTGATGAGCAGTTGACTTGTATTGTCGATGTCATTACACTTCTGAAACAAGCAGAACAGCAGTGGCTCACACCCGTCACCTAGCTCAGGAGGCTGAGATCTGAGGATCACAGGGTGAAGCCAGCCAGAGCACGAATGTCTAGGACACTCTGACTTCCACTTCTGAAATGTCAGATGTTCAAGAGATTCCTGTGTTTCTCTTGGTGATTAGAAGTTACTTGCACTCTAAATGTTCTTAGAATTCTTGAGCTATAGAAGCAGAAAAGAAACATTTTTGACCCATCCTGGGTTCAAATGAAGTTTTCAGGATCCAAGCCCTAGCCGTGTTAGCAGGAAGAACTCCAGTGTATCACTGTATTTCAAAGACAGAAAACAGTTTCAAAAGACATGCTAGATGAAGAGACCTAGGCCTGCAGGATTAGGAGGCAGAATGTACATAATCAACAGGGAAGTCAGCTGCAAAAGCACTTCATGCATTCCAGGCACAGCTAGCAATGGGGGGTTCCGTGAAACATTTGTTAGAGTTACATCAGGGTCAGGCTTTTCTCAGCCTCTTCAAACAATGACTGATTAACTTTCTCCCTCAGGTGAAGGGAGCCTCAGCCTATCTTTAGGTTAACAATAGAGAGCCAGTTTAGTGGGGGAGAGTGGAGGAACAGAGAAGAAAAACTCTGCTCTGTGTCTTAAGGAGTGGGGTTTTGACTCTCCATCTGTCAGATTTAAAAGACTCTTCTACCTCTGCCAGTCCATTCTCCTTCCTTCATTTTGCACATCATTAATGCAAATTCCCAGTCCAAGGAGAAGCAGGGCCCTTTCTCTTCTGTCTCCAAGCACCTGAGTTAGAACTTGGCTCTGCCCTCTTGGCTCTGGGGCCTTCGGCTGCCTGAGAAGTGGGACAGAGACAGTCTTCCTGCTCTGTGGTTGTGTGAAGGCAATGTGGTGGCCTGGCACCCTGCAGAAGGCCTCACACTGGGAAGTATTCCCTTCTTTCCTCCTGACATCCAAGATCTATCTATCCACCTACCTACCTACCTACTTTCCTACCTACCTAAGTTGCTAGCGATCTCTTACCAGTTTTTGGGATGAATTCAAGGCCTGGGCACTGTCTCTAGCTCTCTGCTACTTGAGACAAAGTACCAATTCTGGCTTATTTTCTGTGTGCTACTGAGGAATCGAACCCAGGGCTTCTTGCATGCTAAGCAAGCACTCTCTCACTTATCCACATTCCCAGGCCCCTCATCTTTTTCTTCATGGTAGTTTTTACATAAGTATGCTCCAATTTTATGTCCCCAAGTTAAATTTTCTGAATATTGGTTATTTCTATGAACCCTAACCTTTTCTTCCCCTTCGTGATTTGTGACATTCCCTGCCTTGGCCTCATAATAAAATGTAAATAAAGGCTGCTGAAAGCTTAAGTGTGCATCATATAAAGACACAGACCTGGAACCCTGGAAGAGAAAAGCCATGTACTTGAAATGAAGAGAATGATGCAGTATGTGCAATGAGTATATCTAAAAATAAATCAGTATATAACGCAGAAGCATTGAATATGGTCTGTTTGCACTCAGGGTGGGAATATACACACATAAGTAGGTAGGGCACTGATACATTACTTGATATTCTCTTTTTTAATTTATTTTTTGGCCATCCCAGGGCTTAAACTCAAAGCCGGATGCGTTCCTCAGCTGTTTTGCTCAAGGGTGAGGCTCTACCACCCCCACAGCTCCACTTCAAGCCATCTGGTCATTAATTGGACATAAGCACCTTCCAAACTTTCTTGCCTGGTCTGGCCTGTTTTTCCTGCTGGGCTTTATGTCTCAAAGCTGGAGCTACCCTCTGGGCCAGTGCTCCACTTCTGGTTTTCTGTTGGTTTTTGGAGATAAGAGTCTCAAAGACTTTCCTGCTTGGGCTGGCTTTGAACAGCAATCTCCTGAGGAGGCTTCAAGCGGCTTTCCTCAAGGATTCTCCAAGGAGGTGCTCCACACAAATCCTTAGTCTACATCTTGAGACCATGAGCTCAGAGCAGAAGCCCAGAGCTTTACCATTTTGTGCCACAGCTTCATTTCTGATCTGTGTGTGTGTTTGTGTGTGTGTGTGTCTGTGTGTGTGTGTGTGTGTCTGTGTGTGTGTGTGTGTGTGTGTGTATGCACGCTTCTGCTCTGAGCTCATGGTCAGCACATAGGCCCTGCATTCAACCTCAAAACCTAGCCACTCTGGACCCAACTAAGAGAACTGAAACATTTCAAAACCTGATGAGCTTTACCATACTCATATGACAGGAAGCATTGTGATACCAGACATATGCTTGGATTTCTCAAGCTTCCAGAAACCTGGGAGAGGCATCATAGGTCCATCATTGCTGCAGGTCCTGGGGTTGAACTGTGAGCCTAGGCATACTCCCTGAGCTCCTTTTACTCAAGGGTATTGCATTAACCTTGAGTTCCAGCCTTAATTCTGGGGTTTTCTGTGATCTCTCAGAAATAACAATGTCAGGGACTTTCCTATGCTGGCTGGATTCAAACTAAGATTATCTATATCTCAGCCTCCTCAGGAGCTGGGATTACAGTCGGCAACCACTGGCACCTGCCTTTCTCTTCTTCTTCATTTTTTTAATCTGGACAACATGACTTCTTAACAGTGTCATTCCAATGGTTTGAATTTATAAGTAAACTACCCCAATGTTCTTTACAGCTGCTTTCTCTGAGGATTTTCTCTCCTCATCTTCTCCTCTAGTCACAGGTTTGAAGCCAAAAGTGAGAAATGAGTGCCACAGGATTTGGGAGCAAATGTCCACAGGACATGCCAGATTTGTCACTGCATTGAGCTGTAGTGAATGTACTGTGTCAGGATGAGAGGACCAAAAGCTGGAGTGATCCTCATACTCTCTGCATTGCTCCTTTTGTCTATAAAATGACCTAATAATTATGAGTGCATTGTGTCTCCAACCTTAAGTATCTAGAACACACTAGAAGCATCTACATGTTTCTTTTTTTGTCTAGCACACACACATGCACGTACAGCTTCACTTCTGGTCTGTGTGTATGTGTGTGTGTGTTTGTGTGTGTGTGTGCATGCACACGCATGCACATACACATGTGTGCATACATCAGTCCTGGAGCGTGAACTCAGGACCTGAGCACTGTACATAGTTTCTCTTATACAAGGATAGCCCTCTCCCACTTGAGCCACAGAGCCACTTCAGGCTTTTTTCTAGTGAAGTGGTCCTTAGAAATCAAGCCCAGGGTTTCATATATGCAAAGTACTCTACCTCTAAGGCACATTCCCAGCCCACTAATTCAGGTTTGTTTGTTTGTTTCTGTTTTTTATTGTTGTTGTTGTAGGTTTTAGGAGTTAAAGTCTGGACCTGGTCCTGTCCCTGAGCTCTTCAGCTCAAGTTTTGTGCTCTACCACTTGAGCCACAGAGCTACTTCAGGTTTTCTGGTGGTTCATTGGAGCTATGTGCCTCAAGGTCTTTCCTGCCCAGGTTAGCTTTGAACCATGATCTTCAGATCTCATCCTCCTGAGTAGCTAGAATGACAGGCATGAGTCACAAGCACCCAGCTTCCACTTCAGGTGTCTTAGTGGTGAATTGGAGATAATGGTCTCATGGGACCTTTTGTGTCTGGGATAGATGGGAACCCAGATCCACAGATCTAAGCTTCTTATAAAGCAAGGTGACAGACTTCAGCTATCAACTGCTAGGCCGTGGCACTCTGCTGCAAGGGGGTTAGTGGCTCCACGTGGTGGAGTGTTAGCCATGAGCCCAAGAGGTAAGTGTCAGTGCCTAGACCCCGAGTTCAAGGTTCATGACTGAGAAAAATCAAAACACAACACTTGTCCACAGGAGACAACTCACTAGTCTTCAGTAATACATAATTTTGTCTCTGCAATGGGGACATATCTGAGCCTCAATATTCTTGTCTGCATAATCATCTGAGTTGTGGAGGTCGTCGAGTACCAGGTGAAAGAATGCACCCGATGAAGGACACACCACATGTTACTCTTTGCAGAACTCAGCTGACAGCACCCTATGAAGGACTCAGCACATAGATCTATTCGATAAGTTGTCATTAAGATTAGGGTTCTTTCATCAGTATCACCATTCTTTGAGGAATATTTCACAAACAAAACAAGTTCACATCTAATGGTTTAATGGGATTTTTTTTGGGGGGGGGGAGGCGCTGTCCTTCAGCTCTTCAGCTCAAAGCGAGCGCTCTACCACTTGAGCTACAGGGCCACTTCCGGTTTTCTGGTGGTTTATTGGAGATAGGAGTCTCACGGTCTCTCCTGCCCAGGCTGGCTTTGAACCACGATCCTCTGATCTCAGCCTCCTGAGTAGCTAGGATTACAGGCGTGAGCCACTAGCGCCCGGCAGGACTGGGTTTTAAAGCCCCCAAGCAGCCAGGATGATAGGGGTAAGCAAGCAGCTTCTGGTTCCTTGCAGCTGGGTTGCAGGGGTTTACATCTGGCTAAGTCAGGTTAGGTGGCAACTGTCAGCACCAGACTCCTAGCTTGCTTTGTGATGAGGTATTTGAAGTCCTGTCCTTCTACAGTTGCAGTTAGAACATTCTGCCTTTTTTGGCAGCAGTACTGGGGCTTGAGTAAGGGCTTTGACACTGTCCCTAAGCATTTGTGCTCAAGGCTGGCACTCAATTGATTGAAAGACAGCAGAACTTCCAGGTTTTCTGTTTATGTAGCACTGAGGAATCAAAACCAGGGCTTCATGCTTACTAGACGAGCACTCAACCACTGAGCCCCAGGAGTGAACAAGATATAAATAGATAGAGATTGCTGTATATAAATATTATATACACAAAAAGAGAGATATCTGTGTATTATTAAATTATAGATAATATTACTACCAATTATTAGGTATTAAATTATGTCTCCGTTTAATGATGTGTCCCAGTTGAACCATTAATAAAGCATTAATTAATAATTACTCAATACCTTGTTATTATTTATCAAATATGTATATACATCCATACATATAATTACATATTCTATAGAATGAGACAGATGTCTATATATAATTAAATTATGTATGCATCATCTGCTACTACCAATTATTATGTACTTAATTATGTCTTCATGCAATTTTTATTCTGTTAGTGCTTAATAAAATATTAACCTTAATGCAGTCCTATACTTATTATATCTAATTTTATCTTACAATGATTCATTACTAATTCAATTTGTTTATCATTTATTTTAGTGATAACTTTTCCACCTATAACATTTATTACATTTATGACATCTTCTTACATAGCATATAGATTTGCATACGAATTATACATCCTACCTGACACCGAGCACTTTCAAAGAAAAAGAAAACATGTGTCAGGCTCAGCTTTTCACTCCACGATTACGTTTTTGGCAGTGCTGGGATCTAAACTCAGGGCCTATAAGGTTCAATTCATGAATGGGTGACTGTCAGCACAGCAGCCTTTAGCCAATTCATCTGCCAGGCAGTTCCCAGGTCCTGAGATCAAGCCCCATATGTTGACTCCATATCGCGTTTAGTGTATTCATTTTATTTTTTGTAGTATTCATTTATCTACCATTTATTTTATTGACTGTTATTACACAAGGAATATTTATTACATTTATTACATAAGGCATAGATTTGCCTGTGTATGAAACTTCACACCGGACACCCTGGATTTTCACAGAAAAGGAAAACGTGTCAAGATGGGCTTCTTAATCCACGATTCAATTTTTGTGAGTGCTGGCATCTGAACTTATAGCCTATAGGGTCCAACTCATAAGTGTGTGAGTGTCAGCACGTCAGCCTGGGGCATATGGAGCTGACAAGCAGATCCCAGCACCTGAAATCGAGTCCCAGGGGTTGACAAAATAAGAACAGATTGACATGCAGATGGTAGTACACAAATAAATATAGATCTTTATAGTGCCAGAGATGTTTATACATTATTCAGTTATATATGCTACATTCCTACCAATTCGTGGGTATTCATTATGACTAAATGTAATTAATATTATTGTTTTCATCCTTAATGAATTATTAATTAAATCAACTAATATGTCAAAAATATTAATTAAAATCCATCGGCCTCCTAAAATCACTCTAATTTTATAGTAGTATCATTCAAGAAGAACTAATTCAACCTTGACATTCAAAACCTTCCATTGGTATTCCTATGAATATGAACGAGACTCTTAGAATGTCCTGCCATTGGTAGGGGTCAGAACTGGGCTTTGAACTCAGGGTCTATGTTGCCATGTTGGCCTGTGGCTTCCCTGGTAGCCCACCAGCTTTCAGCAAGCCACGTTAGGAACATTTTTCAGTTGTGTCATTCAGATCCAGGATGCTCACCTTGCAAAAAAAACAAATGTAAAACCGTCAGCCATCTGCAAGTTGAACGGTTTTATTCTGTGTTGATTTTTTACTTTTTTCCTGTCAGCCTTTGGGGCCTAGGAACCCAGGTTCGGCTGTGGATCCAGTGGCTACACCCCAGGCTAGAGTGATCAAAGCTGAGGCAGAGTTGCCACTACCTGGGTTCAAGCCCTGTGGCAAAATAAGATTACATACATACATACATACATACATTCATACATACATACATATGTACACTACAAATATTTAAAAAATTATAAGGTTCCTTGGCTTGGAATTCATGCCATTTTTTTCTGGAAGACATGGGATTTGAACTCAGGATCGGGGTAAATCTACAGCACTATGGGGGAAGGGCAAGCTCACTGTGTTGGAAGACAAGAAACTCAGGCCTGTTCCCAGAACCTGAATTCAACCTTAGCACTCAAAACATAATATTCGTATTCATTTTAAATACATGACTTATATTTACTTAGAATTGTTTACTGCAGAGGCTGGGAAGGTGGCTCAGTGGTAGAGCACTTCTCTTGAATGCCTGAAGCCATGGGTTCGATTCCTCAGCATCACATAAGCAAAAAGCAAAAAGCCGGAAGTGGCAATGTGGTTCAAGTGGTTGAGTTCTCCTCTTGAGCTGAAGAGCTGAGGGACAGTCCCCAGGCCCAGAGTTCAGGCCCCACTACCAGACCCAAAATGTTTACTGCATATTGCAGTTAGTGTAGCTAATCATTTTGTTTTTAATTATTTGTTATGTATTTTAGTGAGTATGATTACACATATAACATTTTTTACATCCTATCACATAGGACATAGATTTGCATAATTATTGTACATCATACTTGAGACCCAGGACTTTCACCGGTAAGGAAACCATGTGGGACAATTGGCTTCTTCCACCAGGATTAAGTTTTTGGCAATTCTGTGATTTGAATTTGAGGACCCTAGTTCACGACCTAGGAATGGCCAATATATAAACAGATAGATGTGTAAACTGAAATGTGTGTGTGTATTTACACATGTATATGCATCTATCAATAAATGTATACAGAGACAGACATTTATGTAGATTCTAGTGTATAACTCCATATAAAGTTTGATGTCTATATTGTGTGTGTGTGTGTATATATATATATATATATATATATATATGCATATATATATATATATATTTTACTAAAAATTATTTGGTATAAAATTATGCCTCCATTAATTAATCATGGTAGAAGATTTAATGAAGTATTAATTAAATTAATGATCTATATTTATTGTGTACAATCTTATACTAGAATGACTAGCTAATTAGTGATTCAATTAGTACATGTCAACATTCTATTAGTATTCTATAGATAGGAACGAGTTTCCTAGGATCTTCAGCCATGTGTAGGTGGCAGTCTCAGGATCGAACTAAGGGCCTCTGTGCCTGGCTTGGGCTCAGGCTTCATTGACAGCCCCCCAGCTATGCAAGGTCATGTAAAATTTTCAAACTTATTCACTGTCACCCAGGATGATTACAGTGCAAAGAAAACAAAGGTAATACTGTTGTGTATTATTCATCCTCCATTTTTGTTGGTTTGATGTTTTTTTTGCCAGTGATGGGAGTTGAACTCGGGTCCTAGGATACCTGGGTCATCTGTGGGTGTAAAAGCTGCACCCCATCTTAGGGTAATCAAGGCTGAGGCAGAGTTAGGACAACCTAATTTCAAGACCCATGCCTTCCCCCCCAAAAAAAATATTAACACATTGACTTGGAATTTGGGCCATTTTATCTGCCATACCTGGGATTTGAACTCAGGGGCTGGGTAACTCTATTGTGATCTGGGTGACATAGGAGCTCACCCGCCTTGAAGAAAAGAAATTCAGGAACATTTCCCAAGGCATGAATTACAGGCCCAGGAGTGGCCAAAAATAATATTTATAAACATTTATAATGTACATCATATACATGTATGTATTTGCATAGATATTACATATTGTACCTAGGACACAACTCTTTCACAGAAAGTAAAACAGTTCAACGTTGGCTTCTTACTCCACCTATTGACTTTGGCACTGTTCTGATTTGAACTCAGGGCCTGGAATGTCCCCAGTTCTTCAAGTGGTCAGTAAGCACAGCAGCCTCAAAATAATTTACTGCCAGGCAGTTCCCAGGACCTGACTTCTAGCATATATATATATATATATATATATATATATATGTATATATATATATATATATACATATATATATATATATATATATATATATACAGAGAGAGAGAGGGCTGGGGGAGAGAGAGAGATTTATAGGTATATTCGATTGTATATTTAAATATATAAAAATATTTATAGAATGCGAGATGTCTACATATAAAATTACATGTAATATATTCCTAATAATTAATAGGTATTGAATTATGCCTCCATTTAATGATTATCATGTTTTAAGGCACAATAAAATGCTTCCTTGAGCAAAAGGAGCTCAGGGACAATGTCTAAGCTCACATTTCAAGTCTCAGGAACTGCCGCAAAAAAAAAGAGCCAGTAACTCCACGTATCTGTGTATATATGCAAGTATTTCTATCGGTGAACATCCAGAGTTACTATGAAAAAAGGAACCCAGCTAGGAAATTTGCTTTAAATAGAATGATTTCATAGCACAGCTTTCAAGACAGTGCATGTTCCAGAGCTCCCCTCACGGTTCCCAGTGTAACCTCAGGGTTTCTCCACACCCCAGGCTACTGGAGGAAGTCTGCTTCATTGTTGGAACCGGCAAAAAAAAAAGCCTTACTCCTGTACAGCTGTGTAACAAACATTTCATCCAGGGCAATTAGTGAGGATGAGTGTGGGTGGGTTCTAAAGGCCAGGAGAAAAAGGCCTCCTTTTATCCCAAGCTATATCTCTCCCCAGTGCTCTGTTTTGACAGGAAGTCTTCATTTGTGCCACCTCCTGTGGCAGGCCAAGTTCCCTGTACACATCCTGTCTTTGTTACACTGTGTTCCAAAGTTGAGACAAACTGCTGCAATTAATTAAAGAGTCCTTCTGGCAGACAACTAGGGCCATGAGTCTAATGAAATGATTCATAATTGGCAGTGTTGCCTCCCTAGGTTTCCGGAAGCTTGCTAAATCTAAGCACTTGTGCAAAATCACAATGCTTCCTGTCATCTAGGGCTGGTGAAGCTCATCAGGATTTGAAACTTTTGACCTCTCCTAGTTGGGCCCTCGGTGGCTAGGTTTTGGGGTTGAACACAGGGCGAAGGTGCTGACCATGAGTTCAGAGCAGAAGCTCAGTGCTTTCCCATTTGATGTCACAGTTTCACTTCTGGTCTGTGTGTGTGTGTGTGTGTGTGTGTGTGTGTGTGTGTGTGTGCATACACCAGTCCTGAAGGACTCAGGACTTGATCACTGTACCTGAGTTTCTCCTGTACAAGGACAGGACTCTACAACTTGAGCTACAGAACACATTAGATTTTTTTCTACTGATGTGGTACTGAGGATTCAAGCCCAGGGTTTCATACATACAAAGCACTCTACCCCTATGACACATTCCCAGCACTCCACTTCAGGTTTCTTTTTTCTTATAAGTTGGAGGAGTTGAAGTCTGGGCCTGGGTGCTGTCTCTGAGCTCTTCAGCTCAAGTCTAGAGCTCTATCACTTGTGCTAAAGAGCCCCTTCAGATTTCTGGTGGTTCATTGGAGATAACCATCTCAAGGAATTTCCTGCTCAGGCTGGCTTTGGACTGTGATCCTCAGCTCTCAGCCACCTGAGTAGCTAGGATGACAGGCGCGAGTCACCGGTACCCAGCTTCCACTTCAATTTCTAACTGGTGAATAGGAGATAATAGTCTCATGGGACCTTTTGTGTCTGGTATAGTTTGGAACTCAGATCATCAGATTTCAGCTTCCTGAGTAGGCAAGATGACAGACCTCAGCTAAAAACACCTAAGCTCTGACACTTTTATACAAGGGGTCGTTGGCTCCATGTGGTAGAGTGCTAGCCATGAGCCCAGGATGAAAGTCAGCGCCTAGTCTCTGAGTTCAAGGTACATGATGGAGAAAACTGAACCTAAACAATTGTCTGCAGGAGACAACTCACTAGATTTCAGTACATACATTATTTTGGCCCTGACATGGGGGCATATCTGAGCCTCAACTTTCCCATCTGCACAATCATCTTACTTGTGGAGCTCTTACAAGGACCAGATGAAAGAATGAACCCCATGAAAGACTAGGCACACAACAACTCATGAAGAACTCATCACATAGTTGTATCCCACATGCTGTAATTAGAATTAGGGTGCTTTCATCAGTATCACCATTCTTTCAGAATCACATCACAAACCTCACAAAGTTCACCTCTAATGATTTAGAGGGGAATATTTTGGGGGGGAGTCAGCCACGTGGATTGCACTCAGAGGTTGGGGGTACTATCCTAAGATCTTTAGCTCAAGCCTAGAGCTCTGCCACTTTGAGCCACAGGTCAGAGATTTGCAGGGCTGAGTTCTAAACCCACCAGTGTCAGATCTCAGCCCCCGAGTATCTTGGATGACAGGGGTGAGTGAGCCAGCAGCATCTGTTTCGGTGGAGCTGTGTTGCAGTGGTTTACTTCTGGTTGTCAGGTTAGATGTCACCTGTCAACCCCAGACTCCCAGCTAGTTCTGTGATGAGGTATTTGCAGCCTATCCTGATATCATTGCAGTTAGAACATTCTATCTTTTTTTTTTGGTGCCACAACTAGGGTCTTGAGTAAGGGTCTAGACACAGTCCCTATGCTTTTATGCTCAAAGCTAGTCCTCTACTACTTAAGCTAGACAGCACAATTTTTGGTTTTTCTGTGCATGTGGTAGTGAGGAATCAAACCCAGGGCTTTGTATGTCCTAGGAGAGCACACTACCACTGACACCCAGGAGTGACAAGTGTACAAGCAGATAAATGTGTAGATTGGTATATAGGTAGGTAGGTAGGTAGGTAGGTAGGTAGATAGATAGATAGATAGATAGATAGATAGATAGATAGATAGATAGATAGATAGATAGATAGATAGATAGATAGGTAGGTAGATAGACAGATAGATAGATAGATAGGTAGATAGATAGATAGATATAGAGGTATATGCTTAAAACAAGAAAGAAATGTCTGTATATTATGAAATTGCCTATACGATATTACTACCAATTATTGGCAATTAAATTATTCCTTACTTTTTTAAGTATCATGATTGATTGAATACATAATAAAGTATTAATTGAAAATTAATGTAATATAATTGTTTTATATAGTTTTATAATATAATCATACACTAGTAATTTATTTGTTACTTTTATAACATTTCATTTGTATGGATGTATATCAGAATGCACCTTAGAATCTCCCACCATGCATTAGTGGCAGTACCAGGATTCGACCTCCAGGCCTAAGTTGCCTCTTTTGGCTATGGCTTCCCTAATAGCCCACCAAACATCAGCAATGCAAGGTCATGTGCACTTTCTGGGCCTTGTCATTTAGACCCAGGATGGCCACAATGCAAAGGGGGAAAAAAAGTAAAACCACCTTCTTGAACTTCTCAGTTTTTTTATTGTAAGAATACCATACAGAGGAGCTACAATTACATGGGCAAGATAACTAGTACATTTCTTATCAAGCATTGTTGCCTCCTCTTTGTTTCCCCTTTCCATCTCAGCTTTATCCTTGTCTTTTGATTTTTTTTGCCAGCCCCAAGATTTGAACTCTGGTCCTAGGATCCCAGGGTTGGTTGTGGCAGAGATGCCAAGACCTGAGTTCAAGCCCCATGGTTTGGCCAAAAAATAATAATAATAAGGCCCTGACTTGGAATTTGCACCATTTTTCTGGCAGGCCTTTGATATGAACTCAGGGTCTGGGTAACTCTGTGACACTGTGGGTGAAGGGGAAGATCACTGTCCTTGAAAACAAGAAATTCAGACCAATTCCCAGAGCCTGAATTGAAGCACCAGCACTAAAAAAACTAATATTTATATATGAGATCTATTTATATTGCATGGGTGTACAGCATATGGCATTTATTACACTTATTAATTTAGTATTATTACACATATAATGTTTCATTACCTCATATCACCTAGGATATATTTGCATTTGGATTATACATCACACAGACCAAGGACTGTCACAGAGAAGAAAAAAATGTGTCAAAATTAGCTTCTTACTCCACGAATAAATTTTTGGCCATGTTGGGATTTCAACTCACAATATCCAATCCATAAATGGGGTCACAGTCTTAGCAGACCAGTGTGTGGCAAACTGAGCTGCCAGGAAGTTCTGAGGACCTGTGATCAAGCCACAGTAGTGTCCAATATATAGATAGACAGAAAGATATATATATATAGAAAGATAGATAGTTGGATAGATAGATAGATAGATAGATGTGTATATATATGTATATATATACATATATATATGTGAGTGTATGTGTATATATGCATATATATATATATACAGAAAAGGAATGTGAAGATATTATATATATATATATATATATATATATATATATAAAACCAATTATTAGTGATTACATTATCCCTCCATTTCATGAAGTATTTTGGTTGAATACTTACAAAATCTGTAATTAAAAATTAGTCAATATCCTTCCATTAGGTGCTAGAATGGAAGATATAAATCCAGTAATTTGTGTGTGACATTCTAAAATAGAATCAAGAATTAACTGCAAATTATTACTTTTATAACATTCCATTAGCATTCACATGAATAGGAATGAGTTTTTCAGATTCTCCCTTCATTTGTGGGGGGCAGTCCTAGCATTCAAACTCCAGTTTACTTCGAATACAAACCATTAGAATGGCACTGTGAATACTTCAGCTTGTCACGGTTAAAAAAAGAACAGGAAGAAAAGAAAGCCAGGTGTCAGCGGCTTCTGCCTATAATCCTAGCTCCTCAGGAGGCTGAGATGTAGAGAATGCCAGTTGGAATTCAGCTGGGGCAGGAAAGTTCCTGACACTCTTATTTCTAAGAGACCACAGGAAAAAAATACACACATGGGTGGGGCTGTGGCTCAAGGGCAGAGCACTACCCTTGAGCAAAAGGAGCTCAGGGACAGTGCCTAGGCACATAGTTCAATCCCGGACCTGACCAAAAAAAAAAAAAAAAAAAAAAAGGAGGCAGAATTCTGTGTCTCTGTGTATAGATGGATGGTGTATGGATGATGGGCATTCAGCAGGTTGCCCATGCCCAGCCCCCAAACCTGGGTAAACTGGGACAAGCACTGAGACAATACTAAGTCTGAACTGGCAGCTTGAACAAAGCATCCTTCTCTGCCATTTAAGTACTGAAACCCCAAAGGCTTTGCCTGGGCTTGTTTGTGCAACAGGTGCATTATGTTGTGGGTGAGGTGTCCCATCAGGACACCTAGAAGCCAGCCACTGCATCCAGGGAGACCACACTTCCTAGGCTGTAGGAGTTGTCCAAGGTTCTTGCTACATATTCTAGATCCCTCTGTAGGATGTGGGGCCTGGTGCCTATCACTCATTCATCATTCCTGATTGCCAAGTCTGAGGCTGGTCCCAAATCCTGGGAAAGATAGGAAATAGCCAGTGATTTCTGTGCCGAAAGGGGTTAGCCAATAAGTCCCACCCTCATAGCTCCTGTTAAAGTGAGCCTTGGGCTGGGGATGTGGCTTAGTGGTAGAATACTTACCTAGATTGCACGAAGTCCTGGATTCGATTCCTTAGTACCACAGAAAAAGAAAAAGCCGAAAGTGGTACTGTGACTTAAGTGATAAAGTGCGAGCCTTGAGCAAAAGAAGCTCAGGAACATGCTCAGACTTTGAGATTAAGCCCCAAGACTGGCAAAAAAGGGACCCTGGTGAGATATATTCTTCTGGGACTCAGAGGAGGGCCGAGGTTCGAAGTAAGAGGTCAGGTGCTGATGGCTCACCCCTGTAATCTTAGCTACTCAAGAGGCTGAGATCTGAGGATCAAAATTACAAGCAGGAAAGACTATAATGAGACACTTTTCTCCAATTAAACACCCCAAATGCCAGAAGTAGATCTGTGGTTCAAGTACTGGAGTGCTAGCCTTGAGCACAAAAGCTCAGGGATACTGTCAAGGTGATGAATTCAAACCCCCAGACTGGCACAAATACACACACACACACCAAGATAGAGCATTTGCCAGTTGGCCTGCACAAGTTCTATCTCTAGAAACTCAATATTTAAAAAAAGAGAGAGAAGGGAAGGAAAGAGTTGCTTCAGGAGGTGATATAACCAGTGCCAAAATTCCACAGCAGTTCTAAGATATAGAAAAGGACAGAGAGCCTCAGGCAGAAGGTACAGCATGAGGTATGGTGTAGAGCCGGTGGTGTGGGTGGAATGAAGGTTCTTTGACTTCAGACAAGTCTGGAAGGAGATTCAAGGCTGGGTCAAGGTTTGTACTTGAGTCACAGGTAGGGCAGAGGGTGAGGACCCAGAATGGGGCCCAGGGGGAAGATTAGCTTGGCTTTTCACCATGGACCCCAGCCATTTCCAGTGGCTGGAAGCATATTTTTCACAGCTCCTGACCCTCAGAGGCCTCCTTTGCATGGAGGAGTCAGGGCAAATGCAGGGAAGAACTCTTTCTTAAGAAAAGTTTCTATCAACCAGTGGCTCAACCCCTGTAAATCCTAGCTATTCAGGAGACAGAGATAAGATATCATGGGTCAAATCCAACTCAGGGGAAGAAAGTTATTGAGACTCTTTTCTTGCCAATGAACTACCAAAAGACAGAAATGGAAATGTGGCTCAAGTGGTAAAGTGCCAGCCTATAGAAAAAGTTAAGAAACCAGGGCTCAAACTCTGAGTTCAAGCCCCAGTACAAGCACAGAAAAAAATAAAGGAAAGCTTTAAGAAGCTCCTAGCCCACTGCGGTGAAAGGCCAGATCAGCTAAGAGCATGTGGTTCATGCATGTCCTAGATCCTCAGGAAGCTGAGATCAGAAGATTGTGGTTCAAAGCCAGCCCTGGCAAGAAAGTCCAGGAGACTCTGATCTCCAAGGAATCACCAGAAATCAGGAAGAGGTGCTGTGGATCAAGTGGTAAGCTGAAGAGCTGAGCTACAGTGCCCAGGCCCAGAGTTTGAGCCCCTTGACAAACACCTGCTTGGAGCTCACTCTGTGGCTCTAGGCAGAGTGCTTTTCAATGGGCCTCTGAGGGTCGAGTCTCCCAATGTCTAGGTGTCTTCAGAGCAGTCTCTTTTGCGGCCTATGTGTATGGAACAGGCCACAGTATCGAGAAGGGTCCCGCCTTGGGGCATGCAGGTCATCAGCCCGCTCATCAGAATGGCATCAGTCATGGGTGCAGTGTGCATCTGAACAGTAAACCGACATTTCAGACCACGGTTCTGGGCCAGGAGGAGCAGGAGCTGCAAGATGGCACAGCAGGTAATGCCCACTCATGCGGGTATCAAAAGTTTGTGACTCTGTCAGGCACACCTTGGGCAGGTGTTGAGGTGGGCTCATGAAAGACTTGTAGGCCCAGGTATCCACAGCTGGCTGGCTGATGCTTGTAGCAGTCACTATCCCAGGAGTCCCAGGGCTCAGAGCCCTGCTTTCCTCTCCACTGCTTGAGGACAGATGAAGGTCTGCAATCTTGGACTGACTACAAAGGAGCATTCATAGTGTCCTTCCCTTGGTCCTGTGGCCCTGTGCACAGATGGAGGGGCAGATTCCATGGAACTTACTGCCATGGCCCATACCCACTCAGCCCAAGAAGGACTTAGGGAGAAAGCACTTGATCTAATTTGAGAGTTTACTATGACTATGACTATGCCTCAGGACTGCCCCCCAGTTCTAGCTCAGTTCATGTGTGTGTGTGTGTGTGTGTGTGTGTGTGTGTGTGTGTGTGTGTGGTGTGTGTGTGTGTGTGTCTTTGTATGTGTGTCTGTGTGTGTGTGAGCATGTGCGTGTGTGCACGCACACCCATGCATCTTGGTGCTAGGGCTTGACCTCAAGGCCTAGGCTCTGTCCCTCAGTTTTTTCGTTCAAGGCTACCAGTCTACTACTTGAGCCACAGCTTTTCTTTCAGCTTTTGGGTGTTTATTTGCAGAAGAGAGTCTCACACACTTTTCTAGCTGGACTGGCTCTGAATGGTAATCCTCACATCTCAGCCTCCTGAGAAGCTATGAATAGGACATCATCAGCTATTAGCATCTGGCCACACTTTCCTTCTTGCCTAAAACAGAGTACCTCTCTCCAAGCCGAGTACCCATCTGCAGCTACCCCTCCTAACCCAGGCTTCAGAGGAAACATTCCCTTCCCTGAGGAGAAAGAAATAGGATCAATTTTGAGCTTTATGTTCTCCACACAGTCAGGGGCTGCTGGGAGCTGATGTGGAGGTCAGAAGATCTAGGCCAGGGCAAGCAGACAATGTGTTAGAACAGAAGAGAGTATGAGAAGACATCTTTGTAGCTGGATGCCAGTGGCTCATGTCTATAATCCTAGCTACTCAAGAGTGACACCTGAGGATCAATCAAGATTCAAAGCTAGCCTGGGTAGACTCTTCTCTCCAATGAATCACCAAAAATCTGGGAAGCAGAGATACCCTAGTTCAAGTGGTACAGCACCAACCCTGTGCAAACAAGCTAAAGGATACCACCTAGGCTCTGAGTTCAAGCCCTGGTAAGCACAAACACACACACACACACACTTACATGTGCATGTACACACACATACACACGGTAACATCCTTAGCAGTTGCCAATGGCTCATACCAGCAACCCCAGCTACTCAGAGGCTGAGCTCTTAAGATGGCAGCTTGAAGCCAGCCCAGGCAGGAAAGTCCACGAGACTCTTCTCTCCGCTAAACGACTAAAAAGGATGAAAGGTGAGCTGTGGCTCAAGTGGTAGAGTGTTAGCTCAGGGACAGTGCCTAGGCCCTGAGTTCCAGATCTGAGATGTTTTTCTTAATAGACACCCTTTGCCATCCCCATCCCCACAGGCCATATATCCAGATTTTGGTTATCCTAGGTCTCACTTCCACTCCTGCTACTTCCACAGTACTGCCACAAAAGGCTGGTGTGTGGCAAACACTGGATTAAGAAATGAACATACACAAGGGGGGGCATAGCCAGGTCATGGCTAATGCCCCAGAACATTGAGGAATTGGCCATACCAGTCTCTCATCCCCCAGTTCCCTAGCCCTGGAATCTAAAGTCTGTGTCTCTGTGTTCTGGGCATCCAGAATTGTCTAGAAGGACCTAGAGAGGTCCAGCTGGGGCCAGAAGATAGACTTTCCTGTGGTAAGGTACATTGACATTTCCTAGACACCGACAGATACTTCCAAGCCACCTTGGCCTCACCTCCCATGTAGCTCTGGAAGATCCTTGGTTGGGCGGCCTTCAGTCAGCTTTCATGCTTGAGTTGTCCAGAGCCACAGGCAACCACCCTTCCCCCACTCCACTACCAGCCTTCAGGAAGGGACATGCAGCCAGAGGCCCAGCTGAGGAAAACGACAGGACATCACATGACTGAGCCCCCGCCCTTCCCCTCACCCTGTGTCAGGGGAGAACCTATGCCACCTGCCCTGCTAACCGAGAATCCCCTGGAGGTGGCCAGAAACATGGACGACTGGATTTGGGCCCCAAAGAAAAGCTGAAATTTGCAGGTCTCTGGCAATTTAAGACTCATTGTAGACCCTGATAAGGGGCTAAAAGCAAGGTTGCTGTGCAGGAGGGGCACCATGTGAGGTCAGAAAGAGGCAAACAGGCACCAATGAAGGGGACAGACAAAGACGATGGAAAAATTCACACACACACACACACACACACACACACACACACACACACACACACATCACATGGGTAGCCCAAGGCCTCAGCAGTCCCTGAGCACCTGAATACCCCAACCCTTGAGAAGATGGCACTACCATCCTCAGACCAACCATAGACAAAACTCAGAGCTTCTCACATGTCTGGAATGTCTCCCGGCACAGCATGCCATTTCCTACTGTACACACCGCTATGTAGAAAACTCAGCTACCTTATTTTTGGTTGTTGGTCATGGGGTTTGAACTTTGGGCTTGTGCGCAGTCCCTCAGCTCTTCAGTTGAAGGTGCACGCTCTACCACTGGAGCCACAGCGCCACTTGCGGTTTTCTGGTAGTTCACTGGAGAAAAAGTCTCACAGATTTTCCTGCCCGAGCTGGCTTTGAAACTGGATCCTCAGAGCTCAGCCTCCTGAGTAACAAGGATGAAAGTTGTGAGCCACAGGCAATGCCTGGCTTCAGCCACCTTCTCACACCCAGGGGAAACCCACCTTCAGGCCACAAACCACATGCAGCC
This sequence comes from Dipodomys spectabilis, assembly GCF_019054845.1. NCBI lineage: Eukaryota > Metazoa > Chordata > Mammalia > Rodentia > Heteromyidae > Dipodomys > Dipodomys spectabilis. The sequence goes on from NW_024870905.1 coordinate 7,304,602, forward strand.
CTTCCCTTCAGACTTTAACACCAGCATACAAAACCATTCTTCCATGGATGGGGAGAATATAATTGACACTACCCTCCCACCCCTATTCCCATTCGCCCACTCCCTGCTTAAGAAAGGCCACGACCTCTGGAGTTCTTGGTAAGGCAAAGCCCACCATGCTGTAACTTCACCCTTGGGCAAAACTGGGGAGTTCTTAGAAATGTCTGTACCCTGAGGCCAGCACCTGGTCTCCCAACCACAGCAACCCCTCTCCTTAACCATCTCTTGTAGGCAAGGAGTGTCTTTCTTTCTTGGATTTTTTGTTTTTTGGTTTTTTTTTTTTGGTTGAGGGGCTTAAACTCAGGGCTTGGGTACTGTCCCTGATGATGATTTTTGCTCAAGGCCAGTGCTTGAACCATGGTGCCACTCCTGGTTGGAGATTGGAAATGAGACTTCCCTGGGACGTTCCTGCCTGTGTTGTGGAAACAAGATACTCCCGAGTAGCCAGGATGATAGGCATGAGCCATCAGAGCATGGTTTATGGTGTCTCATTCTTTAGAATTTCCAACTAGTCCTCCTCTAGACACTCCAACCTAGTCACTCCTCTAGATCCCTTAGGGACAGCAAAGGGAGGCTCAGAATCTGGGTAGGGCCATAGGCATTAAAGTGCCCCTTCCACATCACTACCCCTCTCTAACCTCCCAACCGCCTCCTCTGGAAGGCATGGTCATCTGGGGCAGATCAGACCCACTAGGATTTCTGGGTCCTGCCCTGTATCCCATTGCGCCACTCAAATGGTATCTGAGGATTTCTGGGGCCAGCTGCTCCATGTCCTGGTGGAAGATGTTGGGAGGTTTGCTGATAACTGGGTCCAGGAGATGCCAGGGCAGGAGTGTCCAGCTTCCCTCTGTCAAAGAAGGCGACACATAAAATGGATGGATCTACTAAGAGCTACAGGGCATAGCCATCCACCTGTCACCAAGGACCCTTGGAGTGCTGTTTTATGTTGACAGTCCTGGGGCTTGATCTCAGGCCTTAGGTGTTGTACCCAAGCTTCTTTTGCTCCAGGCCAATGCTCTTCCACCTGAGCCATGGTGCCACTTCCAGCTTTTTCTGTGTATGTGGGATCTAGGGATTGAACCCAGGGTTTCCTGTGCGCTAGGCAAGCCCACTACTGCTAAGACACAATCCCAACCCTGGATAGCTGTTCTTCTGTAACCACTTGGGCGTGTCTCAAGACAGTCCTGCACATCTGTACCGAGTTTCTCAGCAGCAGCTCTGGCTGGAAGTGAACATGCTCCTCTATGTTGTCCTTTATGTACAGCATCTTTGCTCTGTGTGCTTCCTGTCAGATACTCCTTGTTAAGCAAGACCCCTTTTCAAGTGATGCTTCTAAGAATCCTGCTCCAATCACCCTGGCAGAGTGGGGTCTTCTCTGCTCTGCAGTCACACTCTCCCTTCCTGCTGGAGTGGGTTGAAAGCACATGAAGGGGAAGGCCTGGTTTCCACCACCCAATTTTTGAAGGCTCTGATACACTAACCAGGGACCAATGCTGTATCACACTCCGTGAGAGGACACTAGAGGCCCAGGCAGTCTAGGGGCAACAAGATGGGTCCATTACTTTGTGTGGGCTTGAACTGAGGATCTGGGAGCTGCGTCTCTGAGGTTTTGTACTCAAGGCTGGTGCTTTACCACTTAAGCCATAGCTCCACTTCTGACTTTTTGGTATTTCCATGGAGAGAAGCGTCTCACCAGCTTTCCAGCTTATGGCTGGCTTCAATCTTTGATCCTCAGATGTCTGCCTCCCAAGTAGCCAGGATGTCAGCTGTGAGCCTGAGCCAGAGGTGATGGGCACCAGAGCCTTTCTTTTGAGCTTCTGTTTATCTCATGTCAACTAGCAAGCCCTAGTTAAAATACTTAGTTACAGGAAATCAAGTTCCTCTCCTAGGCCAGTTAATCCAAGGAGATGAAGTGTCTTTGGAAAAGGCTAGTCTGAGTTGGCCTGGGTGAGTATGGGTGTATATGTTTGTGTGTGTGTGTGTGTGTGTGTGTGTGTGTGTGTGTATATAAGTTTCAGGGGTACCTACCCTATTTCTCCGGTGCCTCATCCTCCCAGTGATGAGTACATCCAGGATCCCCACCCCAAGGAAGGCGGGTAGGGGAGGGTACATAAGGTCACATTGAGCGGAATGATATGAATTCTATCCTGCAACTGAAGCCTGGAAAGATAATGGAGAGGAGAAGTTTAGAAGAACATCAAGAGAAGCCCATGACCTTTGGATACAAGTACCAGAGAGAAGACTGAATCCATCCTTTTTGGTAGTAAGGTAACAGATGCCCACTATTCATTTATTTCATTATTTTTTTGTGAGTCCTAGGGCTTGGATTCAGGGCCTGAATGTCATTCCTGAGCTTCTTTTACTCAAGGCTGAGGCTCTAACACTTGAGCCACAGCACCAAATCTGGCTTTTGTGTGTGTGTGGGGCGGGGGGGGGGTGGTTGTTGGTTTATGGGAGATAAGAATCTCACAGACTCTCCTGCCTGGACTGGCTTTGAGTCACGTCCATCAGACCTCAGCCTCCCCAATAGCCAGGATGATGTGCAGGAACCACTGGCACCTGACCACCACCATCCATTTATAATCCCCTAGGGCCAGTGCTGGACCAGCTGCACTGCACCTCCTTGTTGTGAGTGGGCAGCAGACATGGGTGGGTTTGATACTTCAACAGCCTACATACCTTTGAGCATTGTTCCAGGTCAGTCTGATGGTGGCTTCCTCGTCATACACAGCAAAGACTTGGCTCTGTCACAAGAAGAAATGTCCCCCAGAAGGTGTCAGTTCTGGGGTCTTTCCTCTTCACACCGCCCCCGCTCCCCAAAATGACATCCCAGCAAAGCGATGTAGACATAGAGTGAATT